>NC_136122.1:7580927-8180927 GCF_965212315.1 Lampetra planeri | reverse complement strand
GCGCTACGTGGACGAGCGGGATGCCACCGTGGCGCACGTGATCTCGCGCGAGTTCAACGACATGCTAGCGGCCGTGTCGGAGAGCGAGTTCTACACGGACGAGCCCAACCGCGCCTGCCTCCTGCTGCCATCGCTCGACTTCCTCAGCCAGGACCGCCTCAAGGTCAAGGAGATGGCGCAGGTGCTGGCACAGCTACCCGGGTGAGTTGAACTTCTTTACCTCCCCACTCTACATCCGCGCCATGCTGAAGCAGCTTGGCACAGCTCAGGAGGTTTTATTTTTCTATCCCCCCCCCTACTGCGGAACTAGAACCGTGCTGCTGATAGTACACTCAATGAATGAGTCAACACACGTAGACCATGCGGTAACGCAGTGTTCGAGTTGTATGAACTTGCGTAACACGCTATGAACACGTCCTTAGCGCCACCTCTGGCCCTGCTTGTACGGGCCAGCGGAACGCGGTTTGATTTCTGGCGTGGCTCGGCAAATAGACAGTGGAAAAACTGAATCTGGCCGTGAGGGCTCTGCACTGACTTGGCCATTGGAATAGGCGGGTTTAGGTTGAACAGCGAGTAGGGACCAGTCGGTGTGCTCGATGCGAGGCTGGTTTAGTGCAGAGCCAGTGGTTCCATTCCCCAAAACATGCGTGGTGAATGATACATGGAATCATTAAAATTGTGCTCACTGCTCTTAGGTGGATGCTCTTAATGGTGCGGTATGATATGTAAATGTAGCGCCATGGAATAGTTCAACCTGAACCCATTGCCTTGTTGAACATTACCTCCAATTAAATTATATGATGCGAGCAAGGCTTGGAGGCCTCAGAGGTCAGAGCACTGAGGTTCCACCGCTGAGATTCTTGGTTTAAACCAAGGCAGCCACCTGTTATTAAACAGTGGAGTGAATTGACGGTTTCTGCCTAATTACCAATGACTGCTTCACATGGCCCATGATTTAAGAGAGAGCGTTCCGAATGGGTACTTGGCCTCGTGACATGATGCCGATGCCGCGGTAATGATAACTAGGGGCGTGAGTTCACTTCAGTAGTTAACGCGACCCAACTGTGTACAGTGCACAACGTGGTCCTCGCTTTTACGACACAATTCAATCCTGGGAACCCCATCTTAAATTGGACCCTGTTTTCCCATTCACAGTACAAACGGTGTAAACATTCCTTGCCGATGTGGGTTTCCTTTTATCAGCCATATTTAACAGGGTTTAATAGGTAAAAAAATCCACAAAAAACACTTTAGAATAACAAAAGCTCCACGCTCAAGTCACATTGGAAACCAGGCTGGCCGTTCAAATGTTTCATTTCAGAAGATACGTCGTAAATCTAATTTCTGTGTCGTAAATTTATGCATGCTGGCATTCTATAAGCGTTGTAAATGTGGAACGTCGTAAATCTGACTTTCGAAAGCTGGAGGCCGCCTGTACATCAATCACAATAATCGATTCTCTGCTCCCACATGCAGTGTGAGATTCAAATGCATATTCCTAGTACCTACTCATTGTCTATGCCTAACTACTGTGAACGTTATTATAAATCTCAACAGGCTCTCGTGGTTAAATCAAAGAAATTATCAAATTAACCTTATGGCGGTTCCCAGGGGTACCATAGTACCCCGGCTTTTGCATAATGTCCGTGATGCAGTCACTGTTAGTCTGTTGATGGTCGGCGATGCGGCAATCGACTCATCTCGACGAGCTGTACACGATGCATCACCACGGTGCGTACGTGCGTTCAGGGTTTAAGGGCAATCGTCCTCGCTGCGTTTCGACATCGCGGAGTGGCAACGATTTCGGATTTATTGGTACCCCAGTCACGGAGTTAAGTACACCCCTGGGAAAAATAGTGTCCCAGAAATAACATATTTTATTGCCTCGGCCATTTAGCATTATTTGGTACCCTGGGGTACCGCCATAAGGATCAAATAAATAATGATCCGGGAATTTTTGAGGAAAGATGACTTGTTTCGTATTTAGGCGAGATACACAAATAGAATGCGAGGTTAATTTCTTGTTATTTTATTTAGATGTTTTTTTTCTCCCTCTGGCTTAATAAAATCATTTGGTGTTTGTTCTGAAACGTGTAAATATTTCAATGGAATTCACAGTGAAACCAATCACTTTATAAAGTGCACATATGCTGCCCCCTACTGTTGTTAGCCTCTCGTGAAAAATGCGTGTGCTTTCGTACCCCGTGCTGGAATTTTTATATTATGTCGCAAATTCAGGGTTATAAACCAGTTTAGCCCACGATTCTTCTCTTTATTTTATTTTTAGTTTTTTACCTTTTGTAATATTCCCCAATTGTATCTCGAGTGTGCTATGGACATCACGCCATGAGACCAAGCACCCATATGGATCTCCCGCAGAGCAGTGCAACCCTTGGTGTTGACAAATGGCCCATGAAAGTAGATACTTACAGAGCTACCGCTTGAGATCCCTTCAAGACAACTCTGACCCACACAGCAGAGGGCAGCACTCTCCGCGCCGGCAATGTTCTTTAAAAAACAAACGGTGATCCCAGTGGTTGGCGTGGTGGTTCTGGTGCTCTTGAATGGTAGTCCCAGCAGTCTTGAGTGATAGTTGCAGCAGTCTGCGTTATAGTTTTGGTGGTCAACTCCAATACCAGCCAACCGATTCGACCAGATATGCCACTCAAACTTATGACACAGAAATCCACACTCGGGCATTAGAATGACTGTTGTCGATTTTGTATTCCATGAATGGAAATGTGATTCCTAGGATAATAATCATGAGATCCCTCCAGCTCTAATGCCTAATCAGGAATATTTTTTTTTAAATGGTCAAAATAAAGTTCCCATTTTTTTCACAGACTTGGCTGTATATGTTATGGCCCTGCCTGGTTGCTCTTTTTGTTAATTTTCGTTTCCTTTTTTCAGATGGAATCGAGGGACAAATCATTTGCTGTTCAACATGCTGCCAGGCAGTGTTCCAGAGTACAACACAGCCTTGGATGTTCCCAGAGACAGGTAATTAATTATAAATGTGCTGCTGCTGCTTTGTTCAGAGACTCCAGCTATACTGACAAGCCAGCGTGGCTTCGCTCATGGTTCAGCAATGTTCACATCAATGAGCACAATTCTTACCCTGCCTTTCTGAGGGCAGCGCTTTGGGCTGTTTTAATTTACAAACAGCCGTGGACGAAATGCATCTCCTCCGATTAGCACGGATGGCCTCGTTCGGTGGGAAAGAAGTTATACAGACATACGACTAATACCCATAATTGCACCACATATCGCCATTGATTCTTTCAAACTGCTAGATCTTGTAGGCCTTGTAAAGTCGACTCCTGATCTCCAAGGTTTGCTCTTACAGGCTTCCTATCATCTGGCTTTAGGTCGACCTCTTGGTCACCAACTTTTGGGTGGCACTGAAATGCCTGTGTGTCACCTGCCCTCCTCCATCCAACACGTTGTGTCCCACCCATAGCAACTTCCTTTTTCTCGGCTATGTGATGGCAGTGAAGAGTCATATTTTGTTTTAATGCAATTTCCACGTTGTCACATCTATGCTCCCCTATTTCACCAAACAACACTGATCATCATGGTGAAGTATGGTTAAGTATCCCCCCATGACCCTCATCCAGCAGTGGATTGACAAAAGGGCCTTACATAATGTATTGTAAAAATTGACACCTGACCTCAAAAGGGTCTGCTCTGGCAGTGTGTACTGCCATCTGAATTTAGGTATTTTCCTTGGTCACCAATGTAATGGAACAAAGCAATGAATCTAAGAATTGTCACTGCTGCGAGTGCTTTATTTGTTGGCAAACTGATGTCTTAGCCGTACATTATTCAGCAGGGGGCAGTCACGCTCCTAGGTTTGCTCAGCTATAGTACATAATTCCTGTTCATTGTAAATCCGTGGGCCCACAGTTATTTCCAACAAATATAGAACCATAAGGCCGAGGTCACACTTTAATTATAACTCATTGACTTCACCTTTAACGTGCCCGTCACAAATTCAGTGACTTTTCATAAACACCGTGAAATATTGCGGCAGATTTTCGTTTTCGTCCAATTTTTTTGCAAAAATGTCTTTGTCTCATTTACCAACAGGGGGTGGGGGGGGGGTGGGTTGTTGTGTTTGGGAAGTTTTTCGCCAATATAGGAATCTGGAACCTTTATATGTGTTTGGTATTCGGATGTGTGAGTTACATGCAGCACAATGTTTACACGTGGCCACGCACTAAAAGACACGTGGCACTGAATAACGCGGTTACTGGCGTAGTGAAAATGTTTATTTTAACTGTTGAAGTGTTCACATCTGTGGCAGTTTCTAGATGTTGTTGAATTTATACAAACCTACGCGGATGTGCTTTGCCGAACACGTGCTATGTTGTGTGGTAGGCAATGTGCCCTACAGGTGTTTGAAGGAGAATCACGTGACAGTCCTCCCATGATGCAAGTGCACTCACTACTAGAGTGACAGATTGCATTGGTATAGTATTGTGTATGTACTTGTCCTGCCATTTGAGAATCCACCGCTGGCTGAGGACCCCTCCCGACACTGTCCGGGTCATGGCGGGATATTTGGCAGTGTTTCACTATGCCGGACAACGCGGGATGGAAGAATAGATCGAGGTGCATGGATATCCAGTACAGTGATGGAATTGCAGCACTGCCCTCTGTTGCCCGCCATGTATCCCCGCTGCTCATATTCTAACTCTGCATCTGTAGTAATGATACACTGCTACGAGAAAACATTAATCTTCCCAAATCCTATCCGAAACGTAACCTTTACACTTACTTGGCATCCCACAGCACTTAGATGATTGGCTACTTTGTTTCCATTTTGAGATAATGATTTATCCAAAAAAAGACTCACCGAGTCTCAAGATTTTTTTTTCAGGAGGGTCCTGCATTGGGATGTTTGACCAATACCATTTAATAGGTGTGTAGCATGCGAGAACTAACTCGGGTACCTTGAGAAAATGCACACACATGAGGGGATGACACTGCATTGCAATATCCTGCCCACACCTTGCAGCCCCATCCAGGCTCAACCCTCTTAGAGCTTCTAAGATCTCACAAGATCAATGCATTAATGGTGATTTGGTCTGTGGCAGCGATGGAGAAGCATGAAGAAACGCACGCTTAAAGATTTACATTGAGTGAGAGAAAGAGGAACGCGCGTATTAAAGGACATATGAAGGTTAGAGACATTTTTATTTTAAGAAAAGTAAGTGAGCTTGGGCTGGATGCCCCACTTAAAGGGATGTTGGCTGGTGGTCAAGACAAATGTTAGAATTGCAGTCAAAGGAGTGAATATGCCCGAGAGTACGTTTACTGTGGAGATTGAGCAATGAAATCAGTTCACGCATTGGTGCTAAATAGGTTGCTTCTTCGCAGGACTATGAGATATGACAGTGGCTTAGGGGAGGCCTTCATCCACCAGTGGATTTATCATGGCTGCTGATGAAGATGATGGCCTTAAGCAGATTATACGAGACTACATGAAGTGACTGTGCAGTACGACATAAGCATACATGTACATATATATTATTTTGGTTTCATTGAAAGTTATTGCAAATAAATGTATCACTGTCCCAGCAAATATAGTGCACGTGCGGCCAAAGGGAGAAAGAGGGGAAAAAAAAAAACTCTATGCACATGTGGGGCGTGGGTGGAAGGTGCCGTGTGTTATGGCGCCATGTGTAGGTGGTGAAGTTGGATGATTACCCCCCGCCGTGGAATGATAAGTGTTTTTAACACAGAAACGAGTGCTGTGAACGTGGCCGCGATTTCGGCTATGTGAGTCGCGTGCGTTTAGTTTTGCTTGCTCTACCACCTACGCGATTAGGATTTTTTCGCCAAGGCAGACTATGATGTAGCACCCATGTACGTGTGCCATACTTGCCAACTCGACGGATTTAAGTGGTACATTGCAGATTATAAACCCTTATTTACGCGTACCAAATTTCAAAGCTATTCTTTTTTTTTTCTTTACCCAGAAAAGCCTCACAGAGTGGTAAATTTTTTTTGCAGGAAGATCCTGCCAAGTTTTTACATTCAAGGGCTATAATTACTAAGTTATATTCCAACTTAGTAGTTTTTTGTCATATTTCTTTTTCAAATTTGGCTCATTTGGACCATGATGCCAGCACACAATGGCCTACTCTTGCGAATGACGTCATTGGATCTTAAACTCCACTTGAAAGCAGACGACACATGTTTGTACGATTACCGCACGGTATTAATCCGGGTAGCTACTGGAGTCGAACTGTGAACCTCTGTAACAATCGGTGACCTCGCCACCGCTACTTCAGGCCATATCACCGCTGAATCAGAATCTTTATTTATCCTGGAGGAATCCGATGAGCTATGAAGCTCTTCTTCACAGATCTCCCGTAGGGGCGGATCAGCAAGTCACAACAGCAAACAATAAAAAAACGATAGTGCAAAATAGAGAAAGGTAAGAAAGTCACGCGAAATAAATAAACAAGTGTGAATTACAAAAGTACATAACAATTTCAAATAAATATATTGCCTTGGAAAATCAGTGTGGCAAGATGGTTTAAAATCAGCAGCCTGCCGATTTAATTGGTAGCAATGGCAAGTGTGCCATACGTGTACCTCTCGTATCTATCCGCTGCCGAATAAGGGTCCTCATGCCGTGCCGGCAGGCGGGGTCATTCGACCATACTTCACCGCGCCGATCAATGTGGATTTGGTGAATGCGACGAGGACAGACGGGGGAAGCATAGAAATGCAGTACATCAATGGATTTTGCTGCACTACCCTCTACTGCTCACCTTGTAACCCACGGCCCTGTGACAAGCTGCATTTGCACGAAGTTCACACATACCAGCACTCTCTGGGGTTTGTTGAGCTTCCGAGATTTGATGAGATCGGGCACATTCTAGGTGAAGGCATGTACCACCCATTGCGCGTTAAATAGCTCACAGGGCACCTCGCAGGTGACAATTTTAGAAATGAATTCTGATGCTATTTGTCTTTATTGTCAGGGCATTGCTTTAGACTTTAAGTTGCACGTGTTTTTTTTTCCTGCAGTGTAAGTACATGGAGCTGCACAATGTACTGTAATGTGTTTTTTCTCAGCATTTTGTTTCTTTATTTTGGATCTTGTACCAATTTATTTTTCTTTCTTACAAATATATGTCGTCTTTTTATGTTTGTGTATTTCTCCTTCGGATTTTTTTTTCCAGTTCTCTCTTGGAAAGGGCGGATGTGTGGTTCTTTCGATGGATGGTTGATGATTAGGCATCTAACAATGCATTGATGCGTTGCTTCGCGGATTAAAATCGGTTATTTCACTCACGATACATGCGTTAATCTTGTCTGGGAGAATCGATCAAATATGATTTATGTCATCTGTAAATGATATGTGGTAATGTTAGAGTAAGGCTAATGGAATGAGTGAAACTGTACAAATGAGACAATAAAGAATGACAAAATCAAGAAAGTCTAACCGACAGAAAGAGAATGAATTACTCGGTTGATTTGTAAGTAACAATCCATTCAATCACCGAGTGAGTGGTTAGTTTACTTTCCTCATGATGAAGTTGATGATGATGATGCTTGTGATGGTGATGATACTAGATTTGAAGCTTTCGTGACTACAAGGATTCATACTCTTAGGTTTTTTCGGTAAAGTCACGTAGGTAAAATAATAATAAAAGAAAATAATAATAAATACGTTTTTTTGTTATTTTCAATTATTTTTATTTTATTAATATTTTACCTACGTGACTTTACCGAAAAAACCTAAGAGTATGGTGATGATAATTAACAAAACACATTTTATTAGGGCTGTGGATAAAGCAGATGATGGTAATCGTGGGAAATGTGGTTATTGTTGATTTCGATGGTTTAAGCTCATTAAGCGCATTCGTTCTGCATAGTACGTGACCAAAGCAACTCTTAATATTGCTGTTAAATTCAATGAACGTCTTGCGACACCAACACAGGTTGTCGCATGCATATTTGTCCTCAGTGCGTTATGTTTGTTGCATTCAGGGCTATACTGGCTGGCGGTGGTTTCTCGACATGGACGTACAGGCATGGCTACGATGTCAGCATTCCCGTATTCAGTGCTTTCTCCACGGAGGTGAACCTTCACGTCAAACCCCCGGGGTAAGTGCGGATCATCGATTGCCAGATTTTTCTTTGCTTCTCCGCATGCCGAGCGGATGAAAGGCTTTTTTTGCCGGTTAAATATTTCATTCCCGCACTCTTTCGTGGCAGGCGTCACATTCAACGCACGAGGCAGGTGGGGTGAAGCGATGCACTGGAGCAGGTTTGTAGATGTTGCCGAGTTGTGAAGTTTCCGTGAAGTCACCAAATCTGCTATTTGTTCAAGTGGGGAAAAACCGTACATTGAGCAAACTGTGTGTGTGTCCCTGTCGCTGCTTGAGCATTTCTCCAATATACTTTTTGATCTGTTGGGAAATTCATGCCATAACAATGTGATATTTTGTATTTTACAGTAACAAGCAGCTGTTTACATTTGGCCCTCCTTATTCTGAGATTTCTGTTTTCAGGGAATGGGAAAGCATTATTTTTGAGTGCACTGAAGGTGGCCAGAAAAGCCGCAATGCGTCCAGAGCCTTGTTAATGAATCATCACTTGCCACTTTGAAGTTGGAATGGAATGATGTCATGCCTTGACAATTTATAGCCCACGTTAAGACAGCTTGTGATGTGATATAGCTGCACTTTTTTTTCCCCGTCCGAGATTTTTCAAAGAAATGGTACCTATAAAGGATGACTGATTTTGGTTCATTCCTTTTTGGATGTATTTTTCTAAATATAAAGTGAGATGGATTTTCACAACGTTGCCAACATTCTCATCGTCTAATCGCGTGCAAATGGGGGGAAATGGGCCATCATGCAATCACATTTGTAAGCATAAGCAAAAGAGTAATGCTCGATTCCGCAATTAAAATCAATTCGTAGACTCTTGGTAAATCTCATTCTGTAATAATAAGTTATGTTTGATTCGTATATCTTGTATGTCATGGGTTCATTTGACAACTGCGGTCACTACTGGCTGCTGTATTCACAGTGATAAAAACAATTGAGCTAAAATCGAATTGCGAACCTGAATTGTGAAAGCTCATCCATGAGCAAGGCGGATGTATCATTGGCCTGTGCTAATTTAACATAACCCGATGCTATTTTTCTAATGTCAAGTGTGTAAGCAATATTTACCACAACCCTTGAAGCAAATTCCACTAATTTGTGTTCTCATTGTATTACGAACATTAGTAACTTTTTCCCATTCCGAGACGACTGCATGTTGCAGGGTGGTGGGTGTTCCGTTCACCGCTATACCTCGGGAATGCGCAAGCTGTTCAGCTTTAATTGTATTTATAGAGGAATAGTGCCATTGTTTTTAAGGACATTGTACTCACCGCAGAGAACTGTAGCCACACGGACCACACTCTTTGTTAGCTGGCGCCAAACTGTGCCACGCGCCCTCCAGCAGCGCGGCCTTGTGGGAGCCTCGGGTCCGAGAAAGTTGTTTTAATTTAATTTATCTTCCGGTTCTGTTCTGATGACGTAGCCCAGCAATTGCTTACTCATTCCACTGCTGGCATAAGATTCTCCACTAGATGGAGCTCAAAAGAGCCCCTCCAGAGGCTAGTTGGTCTTCTCTTTCACACTGACCAGACATTTTGGAATAGTGAGGAGCACCACTCGCACTTTATCCCACCGCACCTGACCTTATGATGTACTCTTTGGTGTACCCATTTTTCCTGCTGGGTGGACAGAGGTGGAGGGATTGACAAAAAAAACTTGCCCATTGTTTCCTCTGCCACTCGGGGAGATCGGAGCAGCAACCTCTGGATTGCAAGTCTAGCGTGCTAATTGTTAGACTGTGACTGCATCCTCGCTGCCGTAATTGTAATTTTAGCAAACTTGAGTTCTGGGCAAAAAAAACAAAATCCCTCCGTTTGTTTTTTTTGTGCCTGCGGGTCACTGCATGACGGAGGGAGGCAGATAGGGAGGACAGAGCGTGGCAGGGGCAGCGGCGCTGGCGGCGGTCTACTCACTCACGTGCGCACGCACGCGCACGCACACACGGGCAATAATCGTTTCCATGCGGCACTCACCGCGGCTTGGCGCCCTGCCCAGCAGCTGCGAGCCAGAGGGCAGTAACGCCACGAAGCCTTGCAGGGGAGTGAAGAGATTTGGAGGAAGATTGCTGATAGTAAACCGCAGCGTTCTTATGGCTTAGAGGCAGCCCTTTACATTTTGTTTGCGCGGCACCAGACATATTGGTTGTTTTATTGTTTGGGGGTACGTCTGAGCTTGGCTTTTAATTTAATTTAAAATTGCGCCACGTGCCCTGCTTTGATGCAGCCTAGTCGGTGGGATTCTTGTAGCAAGGGCTTTAGTATTTAAACGTGCCAGTCTTTTCGGTGATGTAATTTGTGAAGTGGGGTAGAACCGGGCACAGCAGTTAGCGCTGTGAACCCACTGACCTGAGTTTGATTCCGGGCTGCAGCTGTAACATACGTGGTGAGTGTTGTTCAAACCGGAGCGAGTCCATCCCCCTTGACTCATCTGCATTTACCAGCACGGTGAAGTGTGGTTGGTCAAACACCGACATGGCGTGGAGGTACCATTATCCAGCAGTATATTGACAATGGGCTGTACATTTAATAAATAAATAAAAATATAAACCTAGTATTAATGGTTGGGCATTTTGTAAAAATTTGAGCACAATGCTTTCTTCCTTAATGTTTATCAAATCTTAGTGCAACGTGTAACTTAATCTTCATGTAGGCTGTCCAAAAATTTAGTGAGATCAAAGAGCATGCCAGAAAGGTTACTTTAATTACGTTATTGATGACTTCGCCTGTGGTGTCGTATTGCCTGGTTTGATGAGAGCACAGGTACGTGTGATAGGAAAGGTGCCATATATGCCTCAGTGAAATGGTGCTCAGTGAAAACGATCCCAACGTAAAGCTTTCGTGACTGCATGGATTCATCTTCTTGGTTCTTTCGGTAAAGTCACGTAGAAGGGAAATAATAAAGTAATAAAAATAATAAAACAATACAATAATTATTTTTATTATTTCCCTTCTACGTGACTTTACCGAAAGAACCAAGAAGATGGATCCCAACGTAACCATGGATACTCAGGCCTTCCGTGGAAATTGTATGCTTGCGTATGGCAATATGTTCAAGAGCTAAATGCCAATGTCGAGGTCTGCTCGCCATGAGGTCACTTCAGCAGCGAGTTTGTGTGGTTTTTCTATTCCTCCGTTGAAGGAGCTCACTATAGTACAGTGGGTTACAATTTAGTCCACAGTTTGGGTTGCATGGGCACACTCGTACTGTGGCCTGTCCCCCATGGAAATTAAAATAATGAATCTCAATGTGTGCTGTCGTAGTCAAAGGACATTGAATTGATTTCATGTCATGGCTAAAAAACATTGGCAAAGCAAAGTTTATATTACCCCTGTAAGTTAGTTTTAGAATTTATTTATGCTTAGCAAATTTGCTTTCCTTGGGAACAAATATGTTATTTTAGATGGTTAAATTAAATAAATGCAGTGCGTTATACAAGAAACACATTTTTTTACAACGCATAAAGCAGAGCCCCTTATGATCATAAGATAGAACAAACGAATGCTGAACACATCGGCGAAGGCTCTCGTATCCAAAGCAAAGCGGAACCTATAAATCTGATTCTCGGTGTGTGTCTGCAGACGTTATGAGTTCAGTATGACTTCAGTAGCACTGTTAAGGAAAGCCTTTGTGTTTGTAAGCATGGCGAAAAAAAACATTCGTCACCCGGTGTGCCTTCGGCAGAATGACCCAGAAAGTTTTCCAGCACAAGAGCCTTGCCTTATGGAATGCCTTGACAGTGGTTCGGTAGGAGTAATGGCATAGAGTTCTGATGGATTAACAAGAAAGGAAAACGCCTATAATGGTTTTCCTTGTTAGGACGAGGATTATGCTAAGGAAATGTAGATTTGTTGTACTCGTGTATGTATGTGTATGTAGTCAATGTTTTTACGCCTGAATGCGATATACAAAACCATGCCTGCATTCATGCTCCCCTTAACTGCCTTTGTTATACTATGTGTTGGTGGTTTTGGAATATATCTTCCTGGAATGTGATTTCCAGTGTTATTGCCTGCCAGCACAGCTGAAAGCAATATCAAATGACTGCAGTTTTGGTATCTGTTTTACAGGCCGAATTTTAAGAGTATGCCATGAAGTCTGATGAATGTAACATTAAATGAACGGATTTTTGTTTATCTTCATACAAAACAATCACCATCTTTTTAACAAGGCTACTCATTTAAATCGTCGCCAGAAACGTGCAACATATGAGAAGTGCTCTTAAAGTATTTTACTGTATTATACAGGGTGTTTCAAAAAGATGGCCCAATTTCAAAGCAGTATATTTCACGATGCCAACATGTTACAATTACACAAAAGTTACAAACGGTTTAATGAGTTATCAAGTTTGACTAACCATATTATAAATGTTCTATGTTCCCTCCACCTTCTGTACGGACAACATCGAGACAATAGTTGAATTCGTCCCAAACGCCTCTCTTGTCACGTTTTCCTCTGAGGTGCGTGGTCGCCCTGTGCTCTTCCCCGCACATAAACAGCCTGTTTCCTCAAATTGTCGGTTCGGTACCAACGACGAATGCTCTTTGACATTGGAGTATCAATGCCAAAACGCCGTTGAAACGCACGCTGCACCGCAATTACGGTTTCAGTTTTGCTGAACTGCAGAACGCAAAACGCCTTGTGTTGCGGGGTTACCATCTTGCGAATGACTGAGGCTAGGGGCTGTGTGTGCGCTGGGAGAGGCATCGAGCGATAATCATTGGAAACTCTATGCCCCGCCCTCTCTATGCCCCGCCCTCTCTATGCCCCGCCCTCTCTATGCCCCGCCCTCTCTATGCCCCGCCCTTTCAAGTGGTCAGAGTTTCATTCATGGGCGGTTCGTGGTTGCAGAGATATAGCGATTTCACATCGGGTCCATCTTTTTTAAAACACCCTGTATAATCATAATTAAACTGCACACTTTCAATGTTGGCATCATATATCTTATATTGTCATGTCTTTTTAAACAAAAAATTTAGTGATCTTCAATTGCACAGAACAAGAAGCTCTCAACACGATCGCATCCGAGATGGTGGCGAACACCTGGGACACTCTGAAACCCCAAATTAGCTTTTTGCATTGCCAACGGCGTCGCGGGACACGTGAAGGTTTATTGTGCATCTGTGTCGTTTTATTGAACAAATGATTCGGTGATACTGCGTTGGCAGCGGGTGCACAAACACAAATAACACGAAGCGTGTTGTCACCCAAAGCTGCCCTAAAAAGGTACATTGTAGAATAGGTGATGTTTCAGGTCATGGCCTTTCCACACCACACGTCTTACACGTGTAAAAACAAAGCATTAGACATCACACTCCTACCTGCCGTGTACGCGTCATCCAAACCCCGCTCTCGCCTGGCGCGCGATAACGAAGCCGGTGTTGTATTACATTACATTTCTAAGTATACTAATTTTTAGTATACTAGATTTGTGTTTCTATTTAATTTATACCTGATGATGATTGCTTGTGTTGCAATCGAAACGTCGTATGCTAGTATTTAATTTATTTTATTATTTTATCTTTATACGTGATTTTACCAAAAGAACCCAAGAATAATTGGAGAGGTTCTTTATGCATGGGTGTCTCTCTCATTGGATCGTGTATTTGTTTCCCTAGCACGTTTGATTTCTCAGTAAAATTGGGACGCAAGCTCAAACAAATTTTCAAAATTACCCCACTCTCACCATAAATTCCTCTACCTCTCTTATAGGATTGAGGAATGTAAACAGTTTCAAGTCCCTTTGATCCATTTAACCCTTACATTTCTTAAGTGCTACTCTAATCCCAATGAAATTATAATTGGCCTCAGGAAATGCAGCACTGAGTGAGTTATGCATTGACCTCAGCAGTTCTACCCAGAATATGTTGCAGCAGCAACATTTTGCTACGTAAATTTCAATTATAATTATTTGTTAATGTTTGATTGTTGAAAGGGGCCTGTCTGCTACTCAGTAGGTGACTTCATATGCCAAATAAAAAAAAACTGTAAATCGGGAAACATTTTGCCAAGTTTAGTTTTTTGTCAGACCCCATAGTATGGCTTGAAGGCGACATAAGAAATTGGTGCCAGAAGATGCTCACGACTTGAGGATATTGGCACAGGACAGAGGAAAGAGGAAACAAATGATGAAGTGTGCACTGGATACTTACAGGCTATCTGCCCATGGATCGTGATGATGATAGTATAAAGTGCAGTTTCCAACTCGTATTCGCTTTATTACTCTGACTCTGGCAACTCTATTTACGTGATATGATGAATGTCCATTGCCAAGAAAAATGCCTGTTATGTATTTTTACTTGCAGAGCAACACACAGCATTATTGGCGAATGTGTTGTGTTGCTTGCTTTATGGACATCGTCAAACTGTCGTCTAATAATTATAATTCGTGAATAAGGGATGATTCATGTACAGACACGCTGTATAATGTTTCAGAAACTTGGACGCTGAGAGAGAAAAGGTGAACAAAACCTGAAACTTGTGCAAACAATCATGAGAGGCATGCACTTGGAATTCCACGGAGACACTGAGAGAGCAATACTTGGGTTGTGAAAGATACGAACGTTATACACGAATGTTATTAACTACACATATTTGGACCATCTTATTTGACAGGTACTATTCTACTTTACCGAGTGTTGACATCCCCAGCGTTTAACAGTACTGCCTTTTTTGTATTTGGATTGTCAGCCAACATCGGTTACAACAACAAGTGCACCTATTGTTCTCTTTTAGCCCCGCCCACCCCCACAACACGTTCCATTCATTGGCTACCACATTCAGATAAGCCCCTCCCCCCTCGTCCCCCCTTAACTTTTATTTAAGAGCTTGTCTCTTGGAATTTTGCCTCACTTGATACAGTAAATTTAGCTGTGACGGTCCCACCTGATGATGGAGACTTGTGTTGCCTCCGAAACGTCGTGATTTATAAAAATATATATATTATTTCTATTATTTTTATTTATTTTCACCTACGTGACTTTACCTAAAAAACCTAAGAGTATGAATCCTTGCAGTCACGAAAGCTTCAAATCTAGAACGTTTTAGATTTGTTTTAAATATAAAACAATTGGGATTGGGCAGGACAGGTCAACAGAAGGGCCAATGGCTGATGCCCGAGAGAGCGTTTGTGGCAGAGATGGAGTGACGAAATCAGCTCGTGTGTGAGGGCACTACATGGATCCAGTGGCGGCTCCTGCAAAATCTCTCAGGGGGGGCAAATGTCTGGATGATTGATAAGGATAAGGTCCACCCATGCAATGGATAAATTAACAGCTTAAGCATGTAAAGGCAACTTAACTTCTTTAATATTAATGAAAAATAAAGTGACTCTTACAATACATCTTGTTTGTTTCTATACTCACTATTAAAACAAACCACTCAAGTTTATTTTATTAAAGATTCCACTAGGTGGCGACAAATTATATTGTTGGATGAAACGTGCTTACGTATGATGACGTAAGCACGTTAGGGCGAGCCCTCCCGGAAGCCATAGAGAATGCATTGCAGCGCCCCCGTTCGAAAAAAAACATCTTTGAATGTAAGTCTATGGGACCACTCGGGGCGATTCTCAGCTGGAGGGAAATCGCCCAAAAAGAGGCGGTACTCCACAGAACGTAGCATGACGCTGATTGGACTATATCCAGAGGCACAGTGACGGCTAGCGTGACTCTGTGGTTGAATGACATTGGTGGTGCGTCGCCCAATGGCCCTAATGAAGAAACCGCCCCTGCATGGATCGTTACATCGCGGGACCGGGAGAGATTGTTACAGTTTGGGGAAGGCCTTGATCTGAAAGTGGATTGATCATTGGTGATGGTGATGATATATTTAAATGTTACCCATGGTGTGCGAGATCTGGCGTATCTTGTGTTGTAGTTTCAGTGGCCCCTTGGCGAGAAAGTGGTTGCATTTGATTTGTCTCTTCCGCTTAGATGGTGCAAGTGCATGACAATTGTCAGTGTCACTGACTTAAAACGGTGTGAAGTGAACATTTTTGTTTGCCATGGTGTCATATTTTGTTTGCGAAAATAACCGAGGAGTCTAATCTTCGCCGATATGAAGCAGATTTCAACTCCTGCATATATGTAAGAATGTGATTAAACAAGAACATGATTTCACATGAAGGTATTTATGCATGTCACAGTAACTAAAGAGTTGATTGAGCTGTTGACTTAACAGTATCAAGGGAGAGATGAGATTTTTTTTTTAAACTTAGTGTGGCAGTAAAGAGGCTGGAATGGCATTCTGGAATTAAGTTAAATTACAAAAGACACTCACTACTTACGGAGCCAAGTTTGCCAAATGACTCGTGCAATACTTTGTAATCAACTTTGAAGTGTACACATTTCCTGATGTGTTGAAAACATTAAAATTAGGGTTTCCAGCCAGGTGTTGGGAGGGTTTGCACATCTGTGAGAGAGCCAGGGTCTTGGCATCAGGACCCACAAGCAAATAAAACGGCCTTGGCCACTGCGTTGCGGAGATTAAGAGATTCATATTCTTGGTTCTTTCGGTAAAGTCATGTAGAAGGGAAATAATAAAATAATAAAAATATCGGGTTTTTTTCTTATTATGTTTTTTTAAATTTCCCTTCTACGTGACTTTACCCAAAGAACCAAGAATATGAATCCATGCAGTCACGAAAGCTTTAAATCGAAAGATTAAGGGATTGTGTCCCCACTCACGGCCGCGTGGCTGTAGGTCCGCGTCAGTGCTCTCTAAATGAAGACAATCCTCAGCTCTGCCGTGTCTTCATGTCGCACGGAGTTAAATATGTATCCTCCTAATGATGGAGAGACGGAAGCTGCTGTGCAGCAACCTGGACAGCACACGTAAACGTATTCTTAGGTTTTTTTTTCGGTAAAGTCACGTAGGTAAAATTTAAAATTAATAAAAGTAAAATAAAAATAAAATAATATAAACGTGCTTTTGTTGTGCACAATTAACTGTACCCTGAACCCTCAAGCAGGGGGGGCACGGCTGATAGCAATCCGGTGTCGATGCACGGCGGTGGGACGCACTTGCGACGGCACACGATAGCGATCACTGCAATTGATTAAACTCAGCCACTCCCAACTGTGTGGTCTTCAGCGGTCATGCAAGGGGCCAACTCCGAAGCCTGTCGCGTCTGCTCAATTTTAAGTCTCATCTGCTTCCCCTAAGCTGGCCTATTGGCACAATGTGTGAACTTGGTAGTGCACTCAATGGAGGGAAGGGGAGCGGGTGTTTGATTGTAAGTGCATTTGTGTGTTGAGTGGGTGTGCAGTGGTGAATTCACTGCACTATTGAAAGACACTGCGTCATCATGAAAAATATTTAATGAATTCAAAATGTTACTTGTTCCAGTGTGGCAGTGTTTATAATGGCATTTAATTCATTTGTTTTGTAGTTTTTATGCTTGAATGATTTTCTGCATTACAACCAGTGGTTTTATATATATACAAAACCAGTGGTGACTCCTTTTATCAGTATCTTCCTTGTCTTGAGTTCGAATCCCAGCCAGCAGTCGGCATAGCTCATCATCAACTCAGACTACTCGCAAGGTGATTTCCGTTTCTCAAAGGCGGAGGGGTTCCACTGCTTTGGAAGTCAACTGTGTTTCGCCTTTGAGGAGTTTTCCCCTCGCCACGGACACGTGGAATTTCCACCATGGACTCGGTACAGCCAATGGAGATGAGAACCGCCTGACACTTAGATGGCATTCGAGATGATCATTGTAGAGTAAGTCTGCCGTGCATTTTATTCATTTTGTGTTCATCTTCAATTGTTACCCTGGAAATGCATGTATTGAATCTCTTTTTACGTGACTTTGTTGTGCTGGTGTGAGCGCTGTGGTAACCTGTGATTCAGTCTTTCATCAAATCAAGTTTTAGTCTTCCATTGTTCATGGAACTGATACTCGCATGCTAGTGCGTGCCTTTTAATACATCCAGACTCGATTAATGCAACTCCCCCAACTCCTGTTCCCAAATAAATACAGTACTGTCTATTCATTATGTAAAATTACTCCAAGTTGCCACTCTCAGGATGATTACTGGCACATAGACAACTCATCGTACAATGCCGGTCCTGGGACTATTTGGTTGACTTCCAGCTCAATACTCGATGCAATTTAAAACTTTCCTCCTCGCTGTCAAAACAGTTCACAACTTTGTTCTGCATTACCTGCACTATGTGGTTACTCCCTTGTCGGCTTGCAGTACTCGAGGTTTAATGATGAGAATACATTGCCTTTGATGGCGTTTGTTATGGCCATTATAACTTCTTTCAGTTGATGTTTTTTTTACGTGGCTGTTCCCAATGACGATTGATGTTGTTTTAATTGCACTCTGCTGCACGTGTTTTTATTTGCTGTTTGTAAAATATCTTAGAATGAATCCTGCCTAATTATTTTTTTGGTGCATGTTTTTTTTTACAATTATGTTTCAATTGAACTATCAACACCATGTCATGAGATAAAGACATTTCTGTCAGGAACTATGCAGCTAGCAGTGCATTACCCTGTGTCAGTAAACGGCTGTAGAAGATGATCGCACAGAACTGACTGTGAGGTCTGATTAACTGCAATATGGGCATGCATAAAAATTCCTGGAAAGATTGTTCAATGCATTTAAATAAATGGGAATATTTTTTTCACGGGAGCTGAAACTTTTTCCAAATCAAGTAAAAAAAAGACAGGTTTAATGTTTTATTGCTAACTAGGTTGAGACCAGCAACTTACAAAACAATCTTGAGTGCATTATTTAATCATTGGTGGCTCAAACCCATATTTTAATCCAGGATCTCGGAGGTATTAACTTAGTGCTCCGTCTCCTGAGTCTTCCAACCACCGATTTTGTCTTTTATCTTACAACCGGTTACATTCATTACCTATTGAACTGCTTTTAGTTTATCCTCCACTACAGGTTGTATGTATGTTGAACTTATTTCGCACCATACGTAGCCAACCGTGCTAGTCGAAGATGCTGGGGAAGGACAGCAACAGGCTCTATAAAAGACAGAGACCCAGACCTTGAACCCAGGTTCTCAGTGGTGTTGGCTCTTATTATCGCAAGTACAATAATGTTATCGTTTTAACCGCAGGTACCGTGCCTGGTTTGTGGTATCGGCGCAAGTTGGGCTCCACGTGGAGCACCGTGCAGAGCTGGAGACAGTGGAGGCAGATAACGGAGAGCAGATGCTGCTGCTGGAGCGCTGTGCCATGCTGCCGCAGGGCTCCACGCACGCTCGCACGCGCTGCCGCAAGGACAAGACATACAGCTACCCCGAGATCCTGCAGGTGTGCGTCCGCCTTGGTGGACTCCCGCCATGCTTGTTTTTAACCCTTTCCTATGCCCCTTCCCACAACGTTTTTCTTCCGATTCCTTTCCCATGTCGTGCACATGATATCATTCTAACTCCCCCATTAGCGATCCTATGAATTATCACGAATCGACATGGTGGTTTGAGTCACAAACGGATGCTTTCTTGTCTTGTTTTTACAGTCATGGATGTTTTTGTAAATGTAAGAAAAGCACATTGATCAAATGTAAAAAAGAATAGTATACAGATTTTTTTGTCAATCCACTGCTGGATGACGACCTTCCATGCCATGTTAGAGAAAGGGCTTGTTTGACCTTACATCGGTCACTATGGGTGGGTCAATGCAAGGAGCATAGACATGGGTGCATAGAAGAGTATATCAATGGATGTTGCAGTGCTGCCCACGACATAGTTCCACGGCAGCCTAGAGTGCCTATTATTCATGTTGGTCGTCCATCCAAGTGTAATGACAGGGTGCCACCTGGCGGCCTGGAGGGGTAATCGCGGGTTTGGGCAAGTTATACAATAACATACTAGAAGGGGGGCGTATCTGGGGTAAAGGTGAAAGGCGGAGTCAGTCGGGAAGCTCCGGGAACCTCCTCGAAGGTTCTGGAAGGGGGCGTGGCCGGAGGCGGGGCTTGGCCACGCCGGGCGGTATATAAGATGGACGGAACCAGAGGTTCGGGGCTGTTGCGGGTCCTGGCTGCGTCGCTGCTCGCCGTCTTTTCTCTTCGTCGTCTGGCCCCGTGGCCGATACTCTGCACGGCTCTCATTGTCGTCGTCGCTACGCTAGTCACACAGTTGTGTAGTTAGACGCCGACGATGGAGTTGTGTAGACGGGTCGGCTACGTGTAGCCATGTAGATACGTTCTGTATAACGCCCAGTGTTGTGCCCAGTGTGAGAATAAATAAGAAGCTCTCTACACGACGTGTCTCGGAAGTCGCTCACTACACGAGCACTATCCTCACTCAAGCCTGCTTGTACTACATGTTCTGGCACATTCCAGGCGATTTGGTCATAAGCAGGCCTGTACGGATTGCCGCTAATATCACGTGCCCCTGTATGAGCCTAAATGAGGATTTTATTTACCCAACTTTCACTGGAAAATCTGTGCAGAGCATCACAGTTCACAGGTGGTTTTCCAATGGCTTCATTCCATGTCGAGCTGGAACCAAATCATGATTATTTATATAGTTGCCACCGATACGTTTCTGGGTAAGGTACAGATTAACTCCAGCTCTGTGCCGGACACCCAGAAACTTAAACTTCATATTTCAATATTACCTACGTGCGGGGGCGGGGGGGCCTCCCCGGCTCCCTTCTTCCCGGAAGGGGGGAGGGGTCGAGAGGAACCCTACCCACCTTGACCCCTCCACTGCTATTTCCTTCAGAGTTACGTTTCTGAGTTGGCAGTCAAGAGAGTTGTTGTTTCGTACGGTGCGAAAGAAGTTCAACACGCGTGCATCTCCCACTGGCGCAGCTTCCGTGATTTACGAAGCAGAAAGGGGTTGGGGACCCCCCCCCCCCCACCCCCCTTTGCTGTGGTGTCCACCATGTCGCCTTGGTTCCTCGCAGAAGGCCTCCAGGGTGGGCCTGTCAGTTCCTGCGCTGAAGGTCGGAGCTGTGGCTCAAATGGACCATGAAGCAGGACTTGAATAATCTTGTCACTTAGGAAATGGCGGTAGAGGGGTCGCATGGGCCAGTATGTATGTATAGTTAACTTTTTTTGCACCATACGTAGCCAACCGTGCTAATTGGAGGTGTGGGGGGGGGAAGGAAAACAAACAAAACCAAAATCTAGTTATGCTGGCCTCTCAAGATACCTGAATCTTGCTCGACACCAAGCATGTTCGGTTGCTGGCCAATCCCGTATATGTTGTGTTATTACATTTCCTGTGCAAACACGCTATCACCGCGCCATCTGTATGCATCGCTCCGCAGCACGGCTCAACTTCTGCAGCGGACAAACAACCTAGTGCCTTCCACACCATGCCGGGCTGACCTAGCATGACCCTGGCGTGGCTCGGTTTGTACAGTGGAAAAGACGTGTTGTTTTTGTCCTACAGGAGGCTACGTTCTGCGTGGTGCTGCGCAGGGCTCGGCTGGGCCAGTCGGCGCTTAGCGACGCCATGCAAGCCGGCTGCATTCCCGTGATCTTCGCCGACTCCTATGTGCTGCCCTTCTCTGATGTGCTCGACTGGAAGAGGTGAGACGCGTATCGACCGAGGGCGCAGCGCCAATCTTCCCAGTGGGCAGAGGAAGTGTTGTGTTTGTGTGCTGTGTAATAACCCAGCGCAACGTCCCATGAAACTTGTTTTCTGAGTTTCATTTCTGGCCACGGCTTTCATCAATGTTGAGTAATAACAGGACCAATCTTGTGCCACTCCTAGGTCGGCTCTGCTTTTTTATGTCGTGCCTGATGTGGGGTGTAAATACTAGCTAGCACTGGGGAGGCGAAGGCCGTCGGTATGGTGCTGTCCACACCCACTCCATGCCGTCCTGAATAGGTGCCTGTTAACAGCACCTTTCTTAACAACCTGTGCGGGCTACAGGGAGTGTCTTTGTTGTGCTTGTGTTGTGCCTTTCCATCTGTGACGGATAGTTGAATGTTCTCATTTGAGCAACTGGGCACTGGATAAAAGTACAGGATATGTGGTCCTTCCTTTGTTACTGACGCATTGGCCAACCCATTGTTTCCACTTGTCACAATCTTGTGTCATTAGTTAGAGGACAGCAGATAGGCAACGTTTAAATAAATGCTTCAAAGCAAAACTGATGTCGTTTTAGGGTGCCTCTCATTTGTATGGCCTCCTGTCTGCAAAATTTGCAGTTCACCATCTTGTTTTCTGCTCATGTCGGTGGCTAGGAGATGTTAACTACCTTGCCTGGTATACAGGAGGTCCCGGGTTCGATCCCGAACATGACAGCTGTATATTTGAAGTTTGCATGTTCTCCCTGTGGTCGTGTGGATTTTTCTCCGAGTCCTGCCGTTTATCCCTCTACATTTAGAAACATGCGTTAAGAGTATTTGTCTGCTATAAATTTCCACGTGATGAGCCTCTTCGTTGTGCTATCATTTGCGGCCAGGGCACTTTTGAAAAAGAGCTATACAGCTCAGTTGGCCTGACTTGGTAGAATAAAAATAGTTTTATTTTCATTTTTTAGTTTATTACACTGTCTTTGCTCCATTGCTTTGTTGTAGTGTTATCCGAGAGTGCAATTCTAAATGCAATTCTAGCCCAGTGTTCCGATTCTGAGACTTTTAGAGAGACGTACATTTTAAAAGCTGGGTTAGAGTGAAATGTATTAATGAATACAATTTTGCACGTCTGCCACATGTGGTGCATAGACAGGGCCTCGCTAGTTGGTCTGCTAAGTGACAACACGCCGTATTGCGATGGCACCCGCTTATTGTCAAGAGTTGGGAACACCAAATGAGCGGTTATTCTGCCTGCGTCAAGGCGGTTTGCTGTGCATAGAAAAGTGCCGCATGTCCAATTGAAAGCAGCAGTACTATGGCGCTTCCTTTTGACCACCCTCGATGCTTGCAGTGTTTTTGCGTTTCCCCCCCCCCCACTTTCAGCGTTACTTTGTTGTATGTGCACTGCTTGGAGAATAAAAGCATTTGCATTCATGCCCCTAAAAGCGAAACACATTGCTGGATATATCTACGTGCGTACATGCTTCATCCAGGCAGTGCTAGTGGTTTGATGTAGAGTTAAAATGTGGTGAAAGTAAAGGTGCACCCCCTGCAACTATCTGGTAGGAGGGCCTCCGTTTAAAGGGAACGCAAGAGAGTCTTGCAAGAGACTCCTTTTGTCCTGCTACTCCACAGTGGCCAAATGTCTTGGAATGGGTGAAGGTACCAACTAAATATCGAGTGCATTTCTAGATGCAATTCTAGCCCAGTGTTCCGATTCTGAGACTTTTAGAGAGATGTACATTTTAAAAGCTGAGTTAGAGTGAAATTTATAAATGAATACATCCATGCCCCTAAAAGCGAAACAAATTGCTGGATATATCTACGTGCATACATTCTTCATCCAGGCAGTGCTAGTGGTTTGATGTAGAGTTAAAATGTGGTGAAATTAAAGGTGCACCCCCTGCAACTATCTAGTAGGAGGGCCTCCGTTTAAAGGGAGCGCAAGAGACTCCTTTTGTCCTGCTACTCCACAGTGGCCAGATGTCTTGGAATGGGTGAAGGTACCAACTGAATATTGAGAGTAACTTATCAATAAACGTGCCTGGGTGGTGAGCAACAATGCAGACTAAGATTTTCAGATTTGAATATTGGAATTATAAGCCAGCATCTTCATTGGTGAAGCTGAAATATACTAAGTTTTCAGAAGGCTTCCATTTGAACAAATGTCCTTATTTGGTAAAAAGGTAAAAAGCAAAGCTCCTTTGTAGGTTATTCAGTTAAAATGTGACATTTATGTGTAAATAAAAAAAGTTTATTCTTCGCCATTTTACAGTGCCAACGATGGACAGTCAAGGCTGCGAAGGCTTTATACAGATACATAAAGCAAACCCCACTATTCTGAATCCAACCATTTGAAAGCCTCACCATAGCAGGAGGGTTTTTGTTACCATACTCTTACCACACTGGTAATTGTGGCTTGGTGAACGTTGGGGGTGGATAGGGGGGCAGGACAGAAACGGTTTGTATACCACTTGTCACTGATGTTAGCCATGGCCAGGAGTCAAACTTGGGTCGCCGGGTTTATAGCGCATCACACGTACCACTGTATTACTTACGTAGCAAATATATTTCACAATACAGTAAAACCTTGTATTGCGAGCATAATTCGTTCTAGAAACGTGTTTGTAATCCAAAGCACTCGTATATCAAAGCACTCGTGTATCAGTTGTGATCACGTGACGCTCGGCAGACAAAGCGTGTACACGTACTACTCGTATTGCAAGACCTCGCTCGTTTATCAAATTAATATTTATTTAAAATATGTGCTTTTCTTGTAAAACACTCGCAGACCAAGTTACTCGCAATCCAAGGTTTTACTGTACCTTATTTTCAGATTTAAGGGTGGTCACGGGTACTTCACATTCAAAATGCGAGCAGTGAGAAGCACACTTGGTTGGTACTGGCATCATGGCAGTAGGGGGCAGTGGCTGGGTAATTTTAAGCACCCTTCTTCAACATGTTGCAGTCGTTCTTTTGAGAAAGCATGCCTTTCTAGCAATTTGAAGTCCACGAATTACTGCAAATATATTGACACGCAATTTTATACCTTTTTGACGCGCAAATGAATTCGTATTGCGTTGAAATTTGAAGTAAAGAACCCCCAATCACTTATTTATGATGATTATTTTCGTAAGATCTTTTGTTGAAAATGTGCGCTCGTCTTCCGTGACCAACGACGGGACTGAACTCGTCACGGCAATGTGTTGCTGTCATTTTGGTCTTCAGATTTTTTATTTATTTAAGACTGCAGGAGGAATCCGATGAGCTATGAAGCTTTTTTTCACATATATCCAATATGGGTGGGTCAGCAAGTTACAACAACAAACAATACATTCATATTTTTCGATTTAAAGCTTTCGTGACTGCAGGGATTCATCTTCTTGGTTCTTTCGGTAAAGCCACGTAGAAGGGAAAAAAAACATAATAAAATAAGATAAAAAATAAAATAAAATTTTATTTTATTATGTTTTATGTTTATTATTTTATTATTATTTTATTATTTCCCTTCTACGTGATTTTACCGAAAGTACCAAGAAGATGAATACATTCATAATAAACGTTTTTGGGTTAGATCGCGTTATTTATAAATGTGTCGTAACCCTCCATCACCCGACACGGCCAATCAGTAAAAAAGTGTCACATTGACACTTTTTGGTAATTACATCCAACATCATCGGGCAATTCCAGCGAAACATCGTACTCAAAAATTGTAAATGTTGTGGATTCACTCTTCAACACACCGGTGGGCTAAAGTAGTGAACTATTTGTCTTTTGTCAACATGACACTTTTTTACTGATTGGCCGTGTCGGGTGGTGGAAGGTTACGACACATTTATAAATAATGCGATCTAAACCCAAAAACGTTGATTATGAATAATATTTGTCGCGTAAGCCTACGTGTTAAACTAACTAACAATACAATTACATTATGACAGGAGTGCAACATAGAGAAAGAGGTAAGCAAGTGACTCAATATAAATATATAATATATAAATTGTGTAAGTCCGATTCATCAAGTTTGGGCAAGGCAGCAACAACACCAATAAAATAGTCTCAGACTACATCAAGGTAACACCACACAGCAGTATTCTCTCAATTAAACAGCGCATTAACAATTAACTATCGATACACAGGTCATGATCAAAGTTACGAATCACACCGCAATGTTGTGTTATTGTACATGCATGTATTGCTTTTCATTTTCCATAAGAGGTTTTTGGGTTGGGTTGCGTGAACATAAATGTCGTTAAACCCTCAACACAGCCAATTAGTAAGGTTTTCCAATTCGTTACTAATTCTGCTGTACTAGTAATGAATTGGCACGTTTTGCTTACGTAACAAACCTTACTAATTGGCTTTGTCTGGTGGTGGTGGTGGCGAGGTTTAATGACGCATTTATATTTACACGATCTAACCCAAAACCCTCTATTATGGATAATGTCGGTCGCGAAAGCCTACGTGTTAAACTTGCTTTTCATTTGTCCGTTTTCAGGGCATCGGTGGTGCTACCAGAGGAGAAAATCCCTGAAATGTACAACATCCTGAAGACCATTCCCCACAAGCAGATTGTGGACATGCAAAGACAAGTGAGAGAGTGCATTTGTGGCAGTTCCTCTGGAACAATTCTCATGCAGCTGACCAGTGTGTCATTGAGATTGTGCATTTGAGTGATAATGTTCGTACCGCTATTTTCAAAACCCACATGTTTCAAATGTTTAAATAACCTAACGATTGTTAAAGTAAATGACTCAACCAGAATGTGTGTTAATGCTTAGTTACATACTTTTGTAGCGGTAAGACTTTAACAAGGAAGACATTTGTCACAAATAAATCTTGCAAAGCTAAATACTTTCACCTGCGATTAGCGCGGTTGGCTACGTATGTTTCGAAAGAAGTTCAGCACTCATACAAACAAAGCAGGACATGAAATAATACTCCACAAAGTTACTCTGAGACTAAGAGTGGAAACATTTGCCGTCTGCAAAAAGGCCTCTTTTTCTATTGGTTTCTTCTCCGAGCCAATGCCTGCAAAGCTTCTTGTGAACCCATTTAAATATTCAAGAAATAATTGATTGACCCCTTTCAGCCCTGACATTAATCACGGTTTGTGTTCACGTCACCCTGCCTTTAAGAAAGAAGCCATCACTTTTTCTGCGTAACGGGTCCGGCGGCGGGTAAATGCGTTGTCCTAAGCCCGCGGTCTATATATAACGAGAGAGGTCAAGCAGTTAGGAAAACCCTTTTAAGTGGGGCATGTTTCGGCAGCTCGTGGCCCCGCTTTATGACTGACGCCGTGGCCACGGGTCAGGGCCCTGTGTCATAAGGGCCCAGACGAAGCAACCTTCCACAAAGCGGCCATTGGAGCCCTCGGCAAATCGCTCATTCCCCCATTCGTGGTAACCGACGCATGCTGAAGCTAACAAAAAAAAAGAAGAGATTCAGGAGCAGGGAGTGGCCAGGTGGCTTGTTAAGCCCGGCTGCCGTGTCACGGACAGCGCGCTTTGAGTGTGCGCGGACGGCGTGTGCGCTGGGGGGGGGGATTGTCGGGGTTCCATTTCAGTGTTCACTCTGTGAGGGCGCTTTGCAGTCTTGAGGCTGGCACTGTTCACACCAGTTGTCATCACGCCTGGTTATGTTTAAACTAATCAGCACGTTTACACTCGCGCGCCACTCATGCCAGATGCAACGGGGGCGGCGAGGGAGGTTCAGTTGCACTCATGAGCATCAAGACGAAGCGGCTTTCATCTGATTGGCTTGTCAGTTTCCTGTGAATAATTAATCAGATAAATCGCATGTGGTTCATGTGATGCAACAATGAAAACAGAATAACGATATTAATGGCAGACAAGTGTAGTTTTGAACAGGAGCAGGCTTCTTGAATAAACTGGAGAAATCTGTCAACTGCACGCACAGGATTTGGTGGCCATTGCAGTGAACATTTTAGTTTTTCCCATTTTGAAAAAAACATTTTTTTGATTTTTATGAAAAATTCATTGAAAAAGTGCTGATTCTCACCTGGTATATAGGAGGGTGGATCACTCAAAGAGTTAACCAGACTGGTAAGGACTTTATCAAGATGACACCATCCTCTGAAACACCCATATGGTTGGAGAGCGAGCGCAAACAATAAAATGGACCTCTGTCATAACGTGTTAAGGGCCCGTTTTATGTTCCAACAAAAGGGAAAAAAATTAGAAAAATGTTCTGCAGACTGCTGTTGGCCTGGCGATCAGGCAGGGGGTGTGTGCTTTGAGTCTGTTCGGCCGTTGCTGACTGATAAGTTGGGCCCATGCAGACCATCGCAGCAAGGCAGGGCTTTTGTACAACCCATATCATCCATCAAACCCCCGGACATTGTCTCTGAGATCAAAGGGGGCCAGCCTCTTCTCCAGGGATCTGTGCGGCAGGGTCTGGCCTGCTCAGCTTGACGTGGTTTTTAGGCTCCAGAGGCCGTGCAGGACTCTTCTCCCCTCCCTCTCTCAATCTCACCCTCCCACTTACTCACTCTCACTTGCCCTCTCACTCTAAATCACCCGCTCATTCTTGCTCTCATGCGTATATCCTCGTGTCTATTATGCTCTTCCTTTTTTCTCTTCCCGTCACCGTCAGGCTGCCTTGTCTCTCACTCTCGTCGTCGCACGCTCTTCCTCAAGCTCTTATCCACCCTCTCCCATACACCTTCTCCCTCCCTGTCTGTCTCTCGTTCACTCCCTCTCAATTACACTCTCCGCCCCCCCGACTGCCTCTGTGGCTCCCTGTTTTCCTCCCCCATCCCCTCTCTCTCTCTTTCCCCATTCCTTTGCCTCATTCTCCCTGCTTCTTATCACCCTCTCTCCGTTTCTCTCACTCTCTCCGTCTCTTCATGTGACTTTCCCTCGCTTCCCGTCTCCCCCTTCGTTTTTCCATTCTCGGTCTCTCTCTCCCGCTCTCTCAGTCCCCATTTCTTACCTTCCTTGTCTCCCTCACTCCCTTCCTAATCCGCGTTTCTCTCTCCCCGTCATTAACCCTCTCCGTCTCTCTTGGGCCCCGTAGCCTCTCCCCTTGCCAGCCGCGCGCTTTTATTGGAGAGGCTGTCGCGTTGGCAGCGCCACTCACCGCTGTGCCGTGGGGTTGGGCGGCGGCGGTGGAGGAGGCAACATCTGTACAGCAGAAGCTGATCTCTGACTCAGCACCGAAACGAATGCGTAAATACCCATCCATGAGCAGCTGGGACCCATATCTGACAACTTCGTGAGGGATTATTCAACCCCCACGAAAGAAAACACATATATATTATTTTTACGATATTTATTGAGGTGTATTAAAATCTGGCTTGATAGCAAAGTTTACGAAATGGTAACGGTAACTTTGTTCCATTTAACTTCAATAGACTTTAAGCTTAATCAACTTTATTTGGTATGCTAATCAACCATGTTTGGTATATGCAGTGAAATTGGTAAGAAAAACATGTTTTTGTTGCATGTAGGCATGTAAGGAGAATTAACCGAAACTATGAAATCCCGTCAAGGGAACTGAGAGCAGACATTGCTGAATTGACCATGGGAGGAAGTAATAACTTGTGTTTGCATGGACATGTGGTGTTAAATCTGTGCGTTGTGGTTGGGACCTGCTCATGATTCATTATTGGATCATTAAGCATGAATCACAAACCTTTGTTGGGGTCATTAAGAATGGCACCAAGCCATTGCAAAATATTCATTTCATGTCTGGCTATTGAATGCATATTGCATCGCATCAGACCAAATCATGAGAATTGGAGTGATAGCATACCTTCAGAAACATCGGTACATGTACAGCCCTCTTGTAAATCTACTGCTGGATGAGGGCCTCCCTGCACCGTGCGGATGGTGGTTCTTTAACCGTACTTCAGCACGCTGGTCAGTGCAAGTTGGTAAAAGTTCGGTACAGCAAAGGATTGTGATTCACTGACCTCTGCTGCTCACGACGTAGCCACACAGCAGCAGCCGAAAACACCTGTGATGCTTGGTGGCTGCAATCTAAGCAATTTCCAGGTTCCAAAATCCCACTTAGCTTTTGAGATCTGATAAGATGGCATCTATTCCGGGTTATTTTGTCAAGAGGCAACAGAAACAAAGAATGTATAATAATTATCTGTGCGCCATGCATCACTTAATCAAGTTTGGTCAATTATTAAGCATTGATTGAATCTTGTAAGTCTATTCGTTTTTATCCATCTAACATAATTTGTTCATGTGACCCCCTCCAGCAACTAGGGGCTGCTATATTCACCACAAAAATAAACAATCTTGAATGAACACCCTTAATTGTGACAATTAATTCAATGCAATCCATTGAATTGTCACAATTAAGGGTGAAAGACCCAACACAGAAGATCCATGGGTTTGATCTTCCTCTAAGCTCATGGTCGACACTAAACCGCGTCCACGCAAACCATGGCATATGTGGATACCTGATGCACAAATGGAAAATTAAAACTTCTCCAGTGTGCGACTGGTCATCCAGATCAGACCGTACAACATATAACGGCGCAATGCCCGATCCACAAATACGAAGGAGATGTCACCACAGCGATACACTCCTGACACGGTTGTCTGGCTTGACCACCTGAATGTGAAATTGTAGTTGTTCCTTTGCATCGACATCAGCCATTTGAAAGAAGAGGAAGAATGGATTGCAGGGGCTTAAAATATTACGCCTCTGATAATCATAAATTACAGTGTACATTTTACACATTAGAAAATACATTGTTTAGGAGCAGACATTTTTTTATCCATACAGGTTTTTAGGGTTAGATCGCGTACATATGTAAATGTGTCGTTAAACCCACCACCACCCGACACAGCCAACTAGTAAGGGTTGTCACGTAAACAGAACGTGCCAATTCGTCACTAGTACAGCACGCCGGTGTGTTGGAGAGCCAAGCCACAACATTTACAATCTGAGTACAACGTTTCGCCAGTAATTACAACTAGCTTCATCAGGCGACAGCCAGATTAGTGGAGAAGTCCTCCACCTGTTTTGTTCCTTAAATAGAGGCGTAGATGTGATGACAACACTAATTAATTCCACGTGATGTAAAATACGTAAATATTAAAGCTATAGGTTATGAGAGTTGAATTGTATTTCAGTTTATCTCCTTAGACTACTAATGCCCCTTTTGTTGTTGCATCTGAATCCAACTACTCCGGCTCATGTGATGCTGCAATGTTTTTTTTATCAAACAGGTGAAATTCTACTGGGAGATGTACTTCAGCTCAGTCAAGGTCATCGTCCTGAGCACCCTGCAGATCATCAACGACCGCGTTTACCCTTACGCAGCCCGCTCCTATGAGGAGTGGAATGATCCGCCCGAGATGGTAAGTCACGACGCGTGGATTGCCGACCCCGGGCAAACGCCAAGCGCCATCATGATCGACTGTTATTTATGTTTTCGTGTCCTCGATTGGCACTGTGTTGTATTTATTGTGGATGTTTCTCGCCGCCTCATCTGCAAACTTAACAATCCCCGATGATTCTGCGCAGCGTATTGAGATGCCGTCACATTTTGGATGCTTATATTAATCCAATTTGTGTTGTAGTCAAACTTAAATCAAATCTGGTCTGCCACTTTCGGCACCAAGTGCAAATTTGGCAGAAATTCCCACTTTGGACTTATTTCGGTGTTATTTTAAAGGACGATTAATGCTAAGGTGCTATGGATGCGTGCAATGGCGGAGCCACGATTTTCAGGTAGGGGGGGGGGGCAACCCTTCCAGCAATGAAAAATGATAGAGGAGTTGTTAGTAAGTAAGGACTTGTCCCTTGCTTTTTATTTGACGCGTGTGCATCGATGGCGCAGCCATCGATCGAGGGTCGAATTCGAACCGCGTTGTGTGATCGGCATCGCGCTCGCTGAAGGTGAATGCCTTCGGGGAAGTCGTGTCCTGTATACGCAACTGCTCGCAATTCTGTGAGTCACTTATAACTGCTTTGCCGTTACTTATTGCCAATTATGGACTCAGACTATTGTCCTATTATCTCATAGAGTCCCTGGCACGTAATAATATGCTACACAGTGGCAGTGGCGGTCGCAAAATGCCTATTTATTACTAATAAACTCCAATGATCCGATCGAAATTAGGGATTTTGATCGGATCATTTGGGGGGCACGTGCCACCCCACCCCCCCCCCACTGGCTCCACCAGTGGATGCGTGAATTGTTGCACCACTGACAATAATATTTAAACTTGAAACTATGGTACTTGCAATTCATGATTTATGACCGAAGGATATATAAATACGCGAACACACACTGAACTTTAACTTGAATGCACGAGCCACACTCGGTCATTGGCTCTACTTGGACCTCCAATTGTATGAGATTAGCTCTTGTCACCCCCAGCAGAGATTACTTCATGAATGCCAGATCCCCTTATTAGAGTTTCATTTCTGCCAAGGGTCCAATTTGTGTTCATATGAAATGAAATATTATTGAAATAGTTTTTGGTGGCAGTAACCCCACTGACTGCAGTGTATAGACTCACTTGAAGAGTGACCTTCGCTTTTGACAACATTAGAGCGGCCTCAAAAATGACTGAATCGTTACGTTACTGTGCTGGTGAGATTTAGTTCCTCGTATGAGCATTCGCGACCTGAGTTCGATTCCTGGCATGGGTTTGACCGGCTTCCTCGCCCTTCACCAGCCTGCAATGACCAAAGTGGTGAAGTATGGTCAGACAAACTCCCACGATCAACATGGTGCAGGGAGGCCTTCATTCCAGCAGTTGATTGATAAAGAGCCCTACATTATCACTATTATTATGAGCATGAGCAGACCACGTTTGAATGCCACATACCTTAGTCTGTGGTCTCTGTGCCTGTGTTTCCCCTTCCCAGCTAAGGGGCTATATTTAAACAATGTATGGATCACATGCGTATTCAAGCAGTCTCCGATGCCCTGTAGTCATAAATCAACTCTGGAAACGTAGTTGAGGGCAGGGCTGTAATGAGGTGTGTTTGACTTTACAATCCCGTGGCCATATGCATGTGTCTAAACAAGCGATAACTATGTGCTGTGGTTCTCTGTGGTTCATACACATCTGGATTAATAACTTCCGTCTGTCGCTAGCTTGGCACACGTGATGTTGACATCAAAACTTTCATGACATCGCAGTGGCAGATATATTATACAATGCACGATGGCAGATATTATTACACATTCATTTGTGTTTTTGTTTCACGTTTATATTTTCTACTTAAACAGGAATGTGGGTTTGTGTACACACTGCACATCTTAGGTATACATACATGCACACGGAAATATATGCGTTGACACACAGAGCCATACTTGGCAACCGCTGGCATTCCTAGGTTTTAATCTGTGTACCTTTGGCTCGCAGCCAAACCAAGGCACCTGTATGATGCTTGCGCTGTGATGTTCATTCCCGATATAGCCAGTATCAAAAGTTGGATTTTGCGAAGCATATACAATTTTTCTAAAGGCCTTTCGTGGCAATGTGCTTATGAACTTTCTACTTACGCACGGAGATTGAATGCTCGAATCCTAAAAGTACAAAGAAACAACACGTACTCTCACCTCTGCATGCCTGTGCCAGAGACCATTGTTTTGAATTTCCAAGTCCAATACCCCCAACCCAGTTATCCCAGTCCTCAGCAGGACCTCTTTGCTCATTTCCATCGGGCCACGGCTTATTTTTGAATTTGTAAACTGATCTTTCCTGCCCATTATTCACTGCTTTGCGCTTTATACCTCTCTGAAAGCCCTTAGGATAACAGTGTTCTCCCCAAACATGAATTGCGTTCATCACTTCATAGACTCGTGGAGCATTTTGTTGCCTTGGGTTCTCTCGCTGCTAATCAAAACCACATTGACGCCGACCGTTATTTATGGACGGGAGCCCACTTGCTCAAAATACAAAAAAATACCGAGAGAGTGAGTGAGCTGAGTTTGTGGGGGGGGGGGGTGCGTGCGTGCGCGCACAAAGAAGAGTTGGGCAGTTAGGATCGCTGGGGTTGGAGCTGACGTCTTCTGCTATGACTTGGGGAGGATGTCATGCCTGTGGCTTGAAAGTGGAACAGAAGAGATGAGCCGTTTTTTTTAAATTTCTGTTTTTTATGGAGATCTTTCACACTTGCAAAACATCAATACTGCACTTGGTCGGGTTAGGACAGGGCTTCTAACTGTCTGGCATATGTTTTATTCAAATGTAATCTAGAAGTTTCCCCTCCGCCCCCATAAATGTGACCACATACACTTGGGCGAAAGGAAGTGCATTAGTTGGATGTGCTTGCGTTGGGAATTTTTTTAAATCTAGAATAAAATTTGTATAGGCCGTATAACGAACTGCTAAATATTAAAATGCAAGCATGATTTCCCAAGCGGGTGCAAGTAAGCAATACGGCTGTTGATTAATGTGTACAAGGTTATTTAATTTGGAAACATTTTCTTACGTCATCGCGTAATATTGGGTGTGCAAAAATATTCCAGTTTATAAGCTGCCGTAAAAACAACCACTCTTTCAAGTTTCCTTGGTTAATTTTTCATTATTATAAAAAATACGCATTAGTTCTGTGTGTATATGCCTGATATTGAAATGAATTATGGCATTTCTAAATACACTCGGATATCCGTAATTGTTAAGCGTAGCCTGCTATGCTATTTAAGTTTCAGTGTTGCGATTTTCTTGAATGCTCTTCCGCGCCAAGCCATGTAAGCGGCGTCGCATCTGGTGCTCGTACAATGCGTGTAGTGAGTACAACTTGCAAGCATTTCGTTTCAACGAGCGTGATGACCACTATGCATGGCGGAAGAATGTTGCAGAGATAAGAAGTATGTTCTCTTACGTGGCCAATGCGCGATTTCAAGACGAGTTGTGTTTTTTATTTCACTGCGTTGTGTCCAAATGAGGGGGGAAAAAATCCGTCTTAGAACATATTTCCGTCTTGATTATTATATACACGTTTATGAATGTTGTTTGCCCCATCTCCTCCGCTTCGTAATTTGAACGTTGCACATCCCTATTGTGTGTCGTCGTGAGTCCGACTCGTATATGTTTTTGCGCTTTGGTAAGTAAATAAATAAATAAACGGATCAAAGTGTCGCATTATAGCTCCGCAGCGCGGTCATAAATATTTGTTTCTTGGCGCTTTGCAGATCACGGCGACAAAAGTTCCACAGGAGGCCAAATGGTTTTAATCAAAGGCCAGTTTGCCGGGCAATGAAGCACAAGGTCACCTGGTTAGCTTAAAGCACGCTTGAACCGGAAGTGTCTCCATGGTGATTTAGCACCCATTGATCTTTCCCCATTTGCTCCCCCGGCGAGCACCAAAGAATGTTTTATTTTGATAGATCGTCTCTCAAGGGGAGAGAAACTGCTGTAATCACACGCGCAATTACGTGTGCTATTGTGTGCATTGTATATATATACACACACACACGTGCATGCAGGGGTGGAGCAGTGGCGCAGTAGTTAGCGTGCACTGCACCGTGAACCAGACGAACCGAGTTCAATTTCCGGCCTTGGCTTATGTCAATGGCGAACCGTATCTGAACCCCTTCATCAACTTGAATTGACCAGCATGGTGAAGTATGGCCAAATGACCCCCATGACCAACACAGTATGTCAAGGCCTTCATCCTGCAGTTGATTGACAGAGGACCACATTAGAAAAAATATGATAATCAAAGATGAAGTTGCAAGTACTATCCTCCCCTGCTTCAGCAACCTTCATTGACCTGCGTAGTGAAGTATTCTCAAACAATCCTTGTGTCCACCGAGGTGTGAGAGAGAGGCATTTGTCCAGCTGTGGATTGACAAAGGGTTGCAAAGAATGATATTATATCAGCACACGCACGCTCATACGGTACATGTACATTACATGCGATTCATGAGAAGGTTGTCTCTCTATTTCTTGAAAACGTGTTAATAGTGAGCTCACTCACACTCGGCTCCACTGAAATACTTATTCTGCATGGGTTTTTTTAAAATGTAAGCTTATTTTAAAGCCACACACAGAATAATACATATTTTAAAAAATATATATGTTTTTACTTGTGCAAACATCTATACACCTAACTTGCCATTTGTATTTTATTTCTTTAAGCCGATTTAATTAATTATTCACCAGCGGAACTCACCTCTTTTAGAATGTAACAACATTCACAGCGGTACGTTCGATTGGTGCAGCTCACGTTTGCTGTTAAAACTGCATGCGGGGCTAGCCGCGACATCCCCTGCTACTCGCCGCTCCATCGCAAGCAAAGTGGTCGCATGAAATAGATGTATCCAGCGCAAATAAACTACTAAACTAAGCAATGTTATTTTTTTTCACCAGGTAAGGCACGCTGAACCATGTAACCCTTTTTCAGAAGCCACAAATGATAGGTGAACGAAGTGGCTTGTCACGTGGAAATTTGTAGCAGCCAAATACTTTGAATGTATGAAATGGCGAATGTTCACGCTGTCCCTTGTGAGTTGCAGTTGCTGTAATACACAGCAGCGAGCAGATAAATATGAGACTTCAATGTCAGCGTGACCTTAGATGAATGCTCATTTAATTAATTTTGTGTGTTTCTCAAATTTTGTTTACCGTCCATTACAAGTTTCTGTCTTTTTGATAGAGAGTCGTTGAATCACAACATAAAGTCACCCTATTATCATGTCTTTTTACAGAGATAACCAGATATCCCCGCACCTCCGATTAGCGCGGTTGGCTGCGTACGGTACGAAATAAGTTCAACATAGGTGCATATAGCAGAAGTTAAGAGTGTGGATAATATTTTTTTCTTCAGAATCAGAGTATCTATTTATCCTGTAGAATCCAATGAGCTATGAAATTCTAAACTTTTACTAAACAACTTTTATTCTACCAATTAGGGCCCACTGAGCTATATATCTTTTTTTCAGAAACAACCTGGCCACAAATGATAGCTTAAAGAAGTGGCTTTTCACGTGGACATTTACAGCAGCAGCAGCCAAAAACTCTGAGCGTACGAAGTGGCAAAGGTCGCTGTAATGCACGGCAAAGGTCGCTGTAATGCACAGCAGCGAGCACGATCGCTCTGTAGGGGAAAGATCCGGCGTGTGTGACGCGCGCGGCAGGGATGTGCGCCGCTACACATCCGGCGTGGCGGCACGCTCTTTAGCGCTACGAAGCTATAGAGCGCTACGTTTGCGATTACAGCTTGGGTTTTTTTTTTATCGCGTCAAACTGACCTCCATCGCAAGACGCTGTGCACAAACGGTATTTATTTCTAGAGGGAGGCAGTCGGGCATAGGCAGAGGAAAAAAAGTGAAGTCTTGAGACTGGTCTTGTGCAGGGAGCCAACAGCATGGAAGAAATGGGAGTTTTAAGGCTTTGGGGGCAACAGAGGAAAATGAATGATCTTCTGAGAAAGTTAGTGATCTTCCTCCAAGAGAAGACTGACTGGGGACTTGGGAATAAATCCTTTGTTGTTGGTGCGGAGAGTGGGTAGAGATGAGTATAGACTGTTACAAGAGGGGAGACTGAAATGGAGTGTGGAGGGAAGTGAGATAAGAGTGGAGGAGAGGTAGGCAGGGGAAAGTTCATTTCAAATCTTGAAGAAGGTGAGTTAGATTGTTCAAATAGATCCGGGATCAGATTCGGAGCCATTGGAGGGATTGGAGTATTTGTTGAGCTATCATTCGTGGCCAGGTCTCTTAAAAATAAGTTAATATCTTCGTGGGCTTGATCTGGTAAGATAAAGAACCAAAAAAGAACCAAAGAGTAATTCCTGCAGTCACGAAAGCTTCAAATCAAGTAAGATCAAGATAGTTCAGTTTTATTTGTATATTTCAAAGTGACTTGTTTACCTTTCCTATACTTTGTGCTGCTATCGTGTTTTTGTATTGTTTATTGTTGTAACGTGCTGACCCACCCCGACTGGACATATGGGTGAGAAAGAGCTTTATAGCTCATCGGATTCCTCCAGTCTGAATAAATCGTCTGATGATTCTGACTCGTTTTGTTCGCAGAGGTGGAGCGGTGTGAACAACCCGCTCTTCCTGCCACTCATCCCGCCACGGAGCCAGGGCTTCACGGCGGTAGTGCTCACGTACGACCGCGTCGAGAGCCTCTTCCGCGTCATCACCGAGATCGCCAAGACGCCCAGCCTCTCCAAGGTGCTCGTCGTCTGGAACAACCAGAACAAGAGCCCGCCCGCAGGTACAACGCGGCGGGTTCCCGCAGTGCCTGGTGTCGGTGTGACGACGACGGTAGGAAGTGCTCCGCCAAGGCCAATGTGGAGTTTTTTCAAGGATAATGCAACACCGAAATATCAAGGTTGTATGGCCGAGGCTGTCCAACATGAGTTTAAAATGTTGTTGATCAGATGGGATTCTCGTAATGTCTAAACCCAGTGACCCGAGTTTGATCCCATTCACGGCTAACATCAGTTGACGATGATAGCGCAAATGATTCTGGGCCTCCCTTGGCAGTATCAAAACATAAGAATAGGTTTTACCCTCTCTGGCAATGAAACAGGTGTTAAGATGTTAAAACACCAAACTGAAACCTTATTGCCAGAAAGGTTAAAACCTATTCTTATATTCGATTGTGTGCCCACTGTTCACCAACCCGCACTGGCCAGCATGGTGAAGTATGGTAAAAAATTAACCCTCATGGCCACACGATGTGGGGGAGGCCCTTATCCAGCAGTGGAATGAGCAAGGACTGTAAGCATATTTTTGTCCTGCAATTCCTATGGCCTGACATGTTTTAGTACAAGGTTGCAATGATGTTACTCAAGCGAATGATGGACCACTTGACCGTGATTGTAGCGCTTGTTCTGTTATTAAGTTTTAAACTCAACTTTTAAGAGCACGGGGAACACATTCTATATGCCTGTCAACAACACGCGCATAGAGCTGGCATGAGTAAACAACACATTTGGGGAGACGGTAATTTGGCATGAACACTACCTTGATAGGAAAACTTATAATGGCATATTGCCCTTCTTCATATTGCATAACGAAGGGCCAGTAAGACGGGCCAGTTGCATACCTGCCAACCCCTTATCAGTGCCTATCTTATTATAGAGCAATTCAGACCATATTGGTCACCCCCGTGCCACTTATAAATCTCAACGTTCATCCTACAAAGTCCCATGACAAGGGAGAAACAAGCAAATAGACGAAAGTTTTTGCCCGTATTGGAACGGCTGTACGCCGTATGAACCTGAGAACTAAATTTTCCTGTACAAGAATACGGGTAAACCGTATGGGTTGACAGCTATGCAGTTGGGAAAAGTAAGAAATTAAGTCGTTTAATCGACGCAAAATTCTAATCCACCAATATTTTTGTGGTCGATTACTCGGGGGGTGGGGGGGGGGGCCCTTTGAAAATAGTGGCAGCCCGTACAAGCTACAAGCTATGGCCAACGTGATGTGGCTCATGATGCCGATGATGTCAAGCCCCCTCCTCCCCCACCCATTACCTCCTGTCCAGTGTCACAAGTGGGAACATTGGTCCTTTTTTTTGTATCCAATCTATATTCGTGTTATCCGGTTTGTGGCGTAATAGAAATCGGTAGAGCCATCGGACACTTAAATAATTGTATATCCCGGCTGCAGAAGTGGGGTTGAATCTTCAGTTTAGTGACCTGGAATATTGATGGCGATGCACATCTGAAGTCTCGTGACTTGGATTCTAGCTTGGTAGATCACCCTGGGATGGTGTTGTCATGTTTAGGAGGACCCCACCTGCAGAGCAATGAATTGGTGCCTGTTGGAGGCAGTAGAGTTAGAATTCAACTTGTCTTTGTGGCGTTTTAATGTTACCCCCTCGTGTGGCTTTATGGCATAAATTCTGCTTTTCCACCCGAAAAAAAATCCTAAGGAATGAGCCAAATATTTCAACCAAGATCCTCCTGAATTGTTTTATTTGAGTCCCACTGAGGCCTTGCTGGATAAACTGCGATGTTATATCATAAGATATCAAATGTGAGTTAATATCAGCTGTTAGTCTGCCAAAACATGTTCATAAAACAATATAAGTATTTTCAACAGAGCCTTTGGTAATGACACTTGTCTTGAAGTAATTGTAATAATTTACTGTTATGTTTGCCAGCACAGCCATAACTGTTTTAGTTCAACACACATTGTCTGTTTATAACAAAGAAACATGGAGGAAAGTATCTTCAACTGCACATTACAGTTTAAAAGGAGTGACACTTGGGAAGACTGAATGTTTCTTATCTGAGACGATCCGTTGGAAAGCGAGTAATAAGCCTAACGGTACAAACAAATACAGTTATCTATCCATAACGGGTCCACATACAGCTACATCTGCTTTTTGTGTGTGCGTTTTTCACAAAGTTAGCAGCAAAGCCCAGTTCATAATCACATGATTCCATCGGGCTCTAAGCATAGACGCACACTCACGCGGACGTCTGCGGGCGCGATTCGGGAGTAACCGGGGGAAAAAAGATCGCAAAGAATGGCAGAAAAGAGCAGGGTTAATGGCAGCCTCCATCCCTGCTGACCTTTGACCTCGCGTCGGGGAGGAAGTTTTCCTTTAGAAGGCGGAGGGTAGGGGGAGGGAGGGCAGCAGTGATTTAGGTAAGGGTGCGGAGTTCCATCGACATGCATGAAATAGTGCCTGTCTTACTGATTTAATTTGCGATGACGGCAACAGGGTAGGCTCAACGGTAGAACGCTTAACGGTAACAGTGCCCAGCTTCGGCATTTCTTTGAACCTTGGTCTAGGTGCATTAGTAACGTGCCGTTGCTCAGATGGGATTTCATTTGGTGTCCTGTCAATTCGCATTTACAAGAGGCTCTAAGGACATTGTTTTTTAATGTGACGTTTTGCTACCTTTTTGAAAGAGTATAGCTTGTTTGTATAGGTTTGAAATAATTAACTGTTACTCGAACAACACGATAAACTGTTGAACGGGGAGAATGATGTACACGAGTGATAATGTTGGTGATGACAAAAGTTTTGATGTTGGCGAAAGTGGTGGCGATAGTGCCAAAAGTAGTGATGGTATTTGTGGTGACACGGACAGTCGTCATGGTGATGGTATTAGTGGTGATGCTGACAGTCGTCATGCTTGGTGTTGATTATGGTGCTAGTGCTGATAGTCGTGGTGGTGCTGATCCTGTGCGTATGCATGCATGTTGAACTTCTTTTGCACCATACGTAGCCAATCTGGCTGATCGGAGGTGCAGGGGAAGGACAACAAACTAAACACAAAAAGCAGTTCTGAAGAACTGACAGTCGTCACGGTTTTGCTGGTGGTGGTTCCGTGTGACTCACCGCCGATGTCTGCCTTCCCGTGTTGGCCCTGCGCACCTCCGCAGAACCCTTGTGGCCTCGCATCACGGTGCCTCTCAAGGTGGTGCAGACAACGGAAAACAAGCTGAGCAACCGCTTCTTTCCCTACGAGGAGATCGAGACGGAGGCCGTGCTCGCCATCGACGACGACATCATCATGCTCACGCCCGACGAGTTGCAGTTTGGATATGAAGTACGTACGTGTGAATGTGTGTGTGCGTGTCGAACGTCTTTCGCACCGTACGTAAAGTCAACCGTGCCAATCGAAGGTGCGGATGTAAGCAAGATGCGTTTAATTCCACATTGTAAACGAGAACTAAACTATTTTATCTTACCAGGTAAGGTCCACTGAGCTATGTAGCTTTTTTCAGAAGCGACTTGGTGACAAATGATAGCTCAATGAAGTGGCTTATCACGTGGACATGTATAGCAGCCAAATGCTCTAAACACATTTTTACATGTGGAGGAAAAATCTAGAGGACCCGGAGAGCATGCAAACTCCAAATATACAGCAGGCGTCAGGTTCGGGATCAAACCCACGATCTCCTGTAAACCAGGCGAGGTAGTTAACATTTCACCACTGTTGTGCCCCATTGTACCGACCGCAGTGCCTTCAAACCTAACATTAGGCATATTACTCAGTGCTTGTGACTTCTGCCTTGATAACAATAGAAGTATCAGAATCTGAATCTTTATTTAGACTGGAGGAATCCGATGAGCTCGGAAGCTTTTTTTCACAGATGTCCAGTGGGGGCGGATCAGAAAGCTACGGCAAGAAACAACGCAACAAAAAACTATTAAAGAGCAAGATAGAGAAAAGGCAGGCAAGTCACGAAAAATATAAAGAAACAAAGCACACAAATATACATTTCTGCCTGTTTGGCAATACCAATTGCAAATTTGGGGTAGGCAGCATAACAACAACAATCCCAGACCACACACCAAGACAATACAGTCCCGCGATTACATTGCACGTTACATTTCAATAAGCGATACATTGGTAAGGTTCATAGCTATAAATCACGTTGGTAATTGTGGCCGTATATGGCAAAAAATTAACCCGTAAAAATAAAGTTTTTCACTTTAAATCCTTTATATGCGTGGCATCGGTTTTATTTTATTATTCATTTCTGTTTTTCTTGAGTAAGAGTTTCATTTTTATCACATTGGTATTTTAAATTAAATATGAAATTTTTTGTTTTCCTAAAAAGTGGAACATTTTTGAAAAAAAATTTCACGGAAATAAATTGTCACGCACAACGAGTCTGTGTGCAAAATGTCAGCTCGATTGGATCACGGGAAGTGGGTTAAAAAACGACCGAAAGATTTGCACGGTCGTAAGCGCGCAAGCAAGCAAGCGAACTTAATATAAAGGATTTAATAATCTTCTGCTTAAGGATATACTTTTGATAGAAGACGTCATGGTTAAGGGAGGAAACAAGGTTGTTCCAAAACGTTGATGCCGTAATAATGTTAATAATGCTGATGATGGAAAATTAATAATAGAGTAGCATTAATATTAGCCCTTCGTCAATCTACTGCTGGATGAAGGCCTCCGTACACAGTTTGGGTCACGGAGGTTGTTTGATCATACTTCTCTGTACCGTGGTCATATCACTCATCGCTGATGCTCGCTGTAGTTGGGAATTGAACCCAGGCTGATTCATAACGCTCTTTGCAAACCACTGCCGTAATACTCGGCCTCAATAATACTTTTAGAGATCTTGATTTGAAAAATGGCACTAAAATGTCTAATGTATATAGATTATAGTGACTAAGTGACTGATGTACATTCCAATCATGTTCTAGAATGGCTGGAAAGCTGAAATATGATCCAAATGTAATCGAATATAATGATAAAGGCCAAAAAAACATTATTTTACATTTTGAGCCCAAAACAAGAAAGGTCTGGAGGTTGATTTATTTCACTCGTAGACCAGGATCAGGGTAAGACTCGACATTGTTTTCAGTGTTATGCTAAATACTTACAAATATATGTCATCAGTGAACCAATTAATGTTGTCTCCCATTGAGGAGCAAGTAGCAACATAACACTATTGAAGGTACAATAGATAATACACGCATTTCTTGAATTGAAGAAAGGTTATAAAATCTTCTTCTTGGTTCTTTCGGTAAAGTCACATAGAAGGGAAATAATAAAAATAAAACATAATAAAATAATTCTCACGACGTTTCGGCCACAATGCAAGCATCCATCCTCAGGTGTTCTTCTTGAATGACACTTGTCTTTCCGACAGACCTGTTCTTCACCTACGGACGGCTGCTTGCGTTGTAGCCGAAACGTCGTGAGAATTATTTTATTATGTTTTATTTTTATTATTTTATTAATTCCCTTCTACGTGACTTTACCGAAAGAACCAAGAAGATGAATCCCTGCAGTCAAGAAAGCTTTAAATCGAAAGAAAGGTTATAAAACTTTGGTGGGGTGGTGGGATGGGGAAGATAACGGGAGGGAATTCCAAAGTCTGCCAGTGCTAGAGGAGGAGGAGGAGAAGCAGGAAGAGACGCGTGGAGTGATTCGCAGTGTGGTGGACGACTGATGTGGATGGGACGTGCAACGTTCACTCTCTTAGCTCCCGAGTCATCGTCATCGGTGGAGAAATCAACGAGTGAAATTCACGTGAACAGTAACCATGGTAGTATATTGAAAGAAGGGTGATGTTCATAATAATACGAAGCGATAGGTGTACTGTAATTCTATGCATTTTAATGGAGCTCTATAAGCAAAGCATCAAAAGGACTCTCGCATTTCAAGCTGCGATTCACAACATTGTCGTGAATGCAAGAAACTTGAATTCCTTCATCGTTTTTAGTTGTTTAGTTTTTCAGCCTAGTCCTTTCACCCAGTATCACACTGAATATATCAAATGTTCATCTATAGTGTGAGAGATCATTCGACATGTAAGCATGCCAACGTTTTAACAACTAAACTAAACAAGATGCTATTTGCCTCTCGGAAAATGTCAAGATGTTTGGTACATCGTTTGTGGTTATGTGTGTTTCTGTTGGCCAGTGGTTGTAGCTTACAGCGGCTATTTTTCTCGTAAATTTGACCTTAAAAAAAAAATCTACTCTGGAATGTGAAATGTCACAGTGAGAAACTCGCATCCGACTTCTTTTTTCGGTGCGTGTTTTTGTTTGTTAATTCTGAGCTATGCGTGATGTAAGCCATGATTTTAAATAGCAGTGTGAGGTCACAGATTTAAAATTGAGTCTGCAAATGTTTTCCTTGTTTTATTCTTAGAATACGTGTATCTGCGTACGCATGCTGGTCAAACGTTTGACACACTACGCATTGAATATGGCTGTGACGACGCGGAGATTCATAACTTTTTAGCTTCGTGATAGGTGCACCGAATCGTGCGCATGAGAATTGCCGTCCCGATTTGTTCAAGTTCAACGTGAAGGCTCCATGTGACCCTTCCAGCCACTAGAGGCCGCTACCTTCAGCACAGTTAAATCGAGACCATGCATTTCAATAATCCTTGAAATCATTGGTAGTGGGGTGGGCATAGAGAGCAACATTCTAACACACCTTATATGGAACATCCAGAACTGTCCGTGTGATTTGGAAAATTACTAATACCCAACGTAGAGCTTTAATTGGACTGATGCGTTCATAAATGCCTCTGCAAAACAAGTCGATTGTTAGATTGGCACACCTACTTTTCAAATTTCATTCCCAACCACCTTTGATGCCGATTTGCGTACCCATGTGGCTAGTTAAATGGAAATAGAAAAAAAAATATCTCGCTCCGTGGCAAAGTTAAAAAGATCTATATACGTGAGATTTTTGGTATCGTTAGCAGGAGCGGTGCGTGTACCCTCGAGTGTGTTTGAAGAATGTGCGCCGGTTCACAGGAAAGAGAGGGTTGAGCATCGTCTGGAGAGTTCATAAATAAGAAGTTTTCTCACGAAGGCCTTCGACTCAAATCCTTTGAAAATATGGGCGCAAAAATGTTTCAGTAAGCCCGCAAGCAAAGTGTCCTGGCAAGGCGAAGCCCACTGCATGGAAAGAGTTCCCTGTGTTTTCCCACTGTAGTTTGACTTTGGGGGAGCGGCGGCGGTGGGGGGGGGGCAGGGTGGGGGGGGGTGGTGGCTTTGCCAGTTCTGCGCCGCTTTGCTTTACCCCGAGTTTTCTCTCCCCCGCCCCGCAGCCCCGCACTCTTCAAAGCAAGAAGGCTCGCGAAAAAGTACTGCCTTCCGAAAAAAAAAAACCCCCTCCAAAAAAAGAAAAGTTTTTCCAGCCTAATTGAAATCATAACATGTTTGGAGACAGAGATGGATGCTGCGTGCGGAGCTGTCATAGAGGGACGGCTGTGAATGCCGCTGAGAGGGGAGACGTCGTCGCGAGGGTTGGGGTTGAGCATTCTTCCCCTCACGTGTTTCCAATGGAGGCTGGACGGCGCCAACGCCACCGCCCGCCAGAGAAACGGCGCCTGCCAGGAGGAAGCCATGTTGGCCGCCGAGAGAGGGGTGGGGGGGGGCGGCAGCGTGATGGAGGCTGGCGGAAACTGGGGGTGTGTGGCGGTGGTGGTCGTGGTGGGGGGGGGAAGCAGGGGGGGGGGGGAGATGGGGCAGCGGGTGTCCGGTTAATGGGGCGCATTGCGCTTGTGTCGTGCTCAATTACCGAAGGATGGGGTGGGGGGGAGGGGGCTGCGCGTTGGCCCCCGAAGTGCTTCTCGTTAAGCAGGCCGCCGCCGCACGCTGCTCGCCATCGTCCTGGCGGCGTCTTCCTCTTTTAAGTCTTTGTCAGCTCGCCTCGGACGCGTTTCAGATTGGTTTGGCCCCGATGCATCCTGGTTAACCGAATCCCTCCAGGGCAAGGAGGTGGGCGGGGAGCGGTGGGGGGTGGCGCGCGGAATGGTGTCTCTTTGCGAGCCCCCCGGTGTTGCCATCGCGTTGCGCGAGTCTCTCGTGGAGGTTTCTGGCGATAGGAATAAAAAGATTGATATCGCCGGCCAAAAGCTCTGCGGTGGCATACTAGCGATACTAGGGGAGGTGGATCCTGGGGATTGGACTGTCTCGATTACAGAACCCCACGTTTAATATAGAAAAGTTTGTTTGTTCAGGTGTTTGCTTGTGACGCCACTGTGACAGCTGCTAGCGCCCGGCGTGATGAGTGTCAAGCGAAAAATATCCTGCCCGTGGGTCAACAGCACATTGACCACGTGCAGCCTCCGACTATCGTCGTCCGCAGTGCTGCAAAGAGCGCACGGGGGGCGGGTTCTTGTGTCCCATCGCCCCCCTCGCAGGGAAGAAAAACACGCCGAAACCCTTTCATTTATCTCAACTTGATTTCTTTCGAGCCAGCTTCACTGTCACAGACCCGCCTACAGTTGAACGAAGCGACATTTAGATGGACGCCGGGTTTGTCTCGCAAACCGTGTGGTTATAGTTTAACGTTGCAAATTCACATTGTGACAAACGAATTATTTTCGGATGCCGCGTTGGCCGTGGTACACAAGCACCAATAGCAAAAAAAAAGAACTCGATATATTCGTCAATAACAATGCCTTAAAAGGCAGCGTATAATAGCCAACATTTGGCGCAATCGCATTTCTTCATTGCCCTCACAGTCTATTAAAACGTAGTGATTTAACGCGGCATTGCTGCGTGTATAAAGCTGTCGTTGTTGGCCAAGGGCACTAACACTGAAACCTACGAATCCCAAAATGTGCCTTGGTCTGGCTCTGTGAGGCTGGGAAACTCGCGGTAATCCCAAAGAACAACTAAAAGAGGCATCAGTCAGGTTCTCTCTGTCCTACTGCCTCACTCGGTACATGTATTGTATATTCTTGGTTCTTTCGGTAAAGTCACGTAGAAGGGAAATAATAAAATAATATAAATATAAAACAATAAAAATTCTCACGACGTTTCGACTGCAACACAAGCAATCATCATCAGGTGTGAAATCCACAGCTGTGGATTTCACATTAATATATTTTTATTATTTCCCTTCTACGTGACTTTACCGAAAGAACCAAGAATATGAATCCCTGCAGTCACGAAAGCTTTAAATAAAAATGTATTGTATATTCACATAACAACGGGTATAAAAACGCAAGTGATATTATGAATTTGTTGGAGCATAGCTTAATCACAGGCCGGCGTTGAAGCTCAGCGAGTAACATTGTTCACGGTAGCAACGAGCGGGAAGCAAAAGCGCTGTCAAGGAATGTGATGCAGGTTGCAGGGAGCAAAGACTCAAGATTAGACACTTGCGTGCCATTTCCACTACTCTAGGCTGTTTATTTTGCTACTCCGCATCGCTCTTCTCTGCTATTGATAGTTGTGAACCACCGTGCTCATCGCTCGCGAGCTTCAGTTCGGCAAAAGGACGCCGGCTGCTTTCCCATCAAAACAATGGACGGGAGAAATGGATTAAGCCGCCGGAGCATCCAGTCGTAGGCAGTCCGGGATACTCCACGAAGGTTGTTTTTCGCCAGTTGTTCTAGGGACGAAGTGAATGCCCATACATGGGTCAACATATCCATTGGTTCCACCTAAACTAGCAAAATTTGTCGTACCACACATCAGTTGATGCCAAACATTGACCACGCCAGGGCTGTAGGCATTGTTTGTGTGCTTAGACGACTTGAAAGACGATAGGTGATTGAGCACGCTAGAATTAGAAACGGTGCTTTTGCCAGGTCGAATATATATTGACCTCTGGTACTCGATTAGAGCAGTCGAGCTACTTGCTTGTGGTGACAGATGAAGATTGTTTGTGGCCCGTTTCAAAAGCGGTAGGTCTCATGTGACTGTGGGTGCCGTGTGAAAGTGAAGCTTAGCCTTGCGGCGGGGCCTTTGGTTCGTCCACCGCTGTTCTGTGACCGCGGTGCTCATTGCGTTGTTGTTCTGGAGACCAGGAGATCTGTGACCGATGTTCGGTCGTCGCGTTGACGGCATTCATCATGATTTCTCACTTAACAGAGTGGGCCGCGTGAAGGCTGCCATCTTCCACTAATGGTCCACCCTAAACCACGTCCGTACAGACTGTGGCAGATGCGGATGCCTGGTTCACAAAAAGAACGTTAAAACACTTCAGCGTGCGACTGCGTCCATCCAGAACAGGCCGTACAACGTGTCACGATGCAATGCCCCGATCCACAAATACGGAGGAGACATCACAGTGATACACATCGCTGCTCCTGATGCGGTTATCTGGCTTGACCCAAATTGGTGTGAAATTATAGTTGATGATCTGCATCGACATCAGCTCTACGAAAGAAGAAGTGCTCAGTGGTGCACAGCCACAAACCGTGATGCCACGCGGACGTTGCCGTTGTGAAACCGCTGGTTTCAATTAATGTCGGTGCCGTTAAGCTTTGCAGGTGTCATCGTCACATTGAGGCTTCAGGCCGGTTTTTGACGGCAGTGGCATGGAGCTGGTGAGTGGTTTGCAGCTGTGCGCTTGGAGGCCAAGTTTATATCTGGATGAGTGCGTAAAGAATGAATTTGTCATTATGATGAATTGTGGTGACTTTGGTCCAGCGTGGCTGGCAGCTGTGCAGCTCCTCTCTGGTCTGGCGTCGACGTCGACAGCCCACAATATTGCTCATGCGTTCCATTGCGATGCAAACTGGTGTGCACCCGTGCACGCACAAAGACAAAGGTCCCCGTTATAGCCTTTTACAGGCCGTTAGCGAGCATCCATGAAAGTTGGCCACGGCACACGGAAGGGGTGGAGTGTAGCCAGCACCACGCCTTTGTCTCCCCACTACTGATTTTTACACCCCAAACCAGATTTATTTAAGACTGAGCCAACATAGGAGTGGCCCAGGGCCAGTTCAACGCTTCGTCGATGATATTAACCATGAGAAGGAATCGAACTCGTTTGCGGGGTTCTTAGAACAGCGCGCTTCACCACTCCATCCCTGCTGCCCCCCCACCCACACGCACACACACATGCACCCACACGCACCCACCCACCCACACGCACCCTCACGCACCCTATCTGCAGGGGCGTGAAACAAATGCCCGCGTTCGTACCGCCCGCAGATCTGGACGCAGATCTAGACGCCCCAAGTTTTATTCCTGGTGACCCGTGCCCAGATTTTCCTGTGTCTCTCCCTGCGCGTCTCGCGGTTGTATTCTGTTCTCTCCCAGCTGACATGTCGCCGATAATATATTTGGCCATCTCCACCGGCCTGCATATGTTATGATGAGGGTCAAATTGAACTACTTTTGGCACTGGCTTATAGCGCATTTGAGTTATTCTTAATGAATGGACATGTTGCTCTAACATTAAATCTTGTGGACGGTAAAGGGTCAACCCTGCAATTGTTTGATCACACCATTGTTGGCAGATGGGTCTTGACCTGCGGGATGAGCCCCTCTCGAGAGGGTATTTTACAGCTTTCTCTTCCACACTGACCAAACCTTGTGGAAGCAGTGGGAGTAGTACCCAAGCATTATTCCATTGCATGTAACCGGCCAATCTACTTCCTGTGGTGTACTCAATTATACTGCTGGGTAAGGGGGCGGAGGATTTAAGAAACGTCAACAGTTGAACCGGGAGATCCAACTGCAGACTTCTGGATCACAAGTGCTAACCAAAAGCACCCTGCCAGTATCTCTATTGTGGACGGTGACACACTTTCCCAAAAACAGTGCCGCTCAATTCAACCCTTCACCCAGAGCCAATAACCCACGTGTCCTCCTTTGTTGCCTCCCATTCGTTATTTTCCAATACATATTTGGTTTTCTCTTAGCTGCAAAAGTTTACTGTGGTTTAACATCGGGACACATCCAGTAGGTTTTGAAGCAAAATTGGTCAATGTATTTTCTTTACAATCGTACAATTTAAAGAATAGTTTTATAGCGTCGAGAGGGGAGGAATGCCAACTCAGCTAAGAGTTGCGAGGCGTATGAACAAAAAAAAAGTGAATAATTTTGGAAGAGCTCATCGGACGCCTGCGGTTTGGACTGCCGCGCCTCGTGCAAGGGTCCAGGACATTATTTTTATATCATTTGCCAATATTCTGACACGCCGCTCAAAAATGATCCTTCTTGGCCACATCACAGCCCAGCTTTTGCCCCAAAAATACCAACTTCAAACATCAGTGTGAGCATAATAAGGTTTCTTTTGAGTTCTCACCAAGTAACGATTCCATAGGAGTTGGTTTAATCAACTCTTGTTTATTAGGTTATGCCTGGCTTATTTTTGTATGCGCTTCTTACCGCAGTGTTGTAGAACACATAAACCCTCATTGTGAGTCCCCGGAAAAAAAACAGCACAGAATGGCACCAAATATTTTGACGTTTAATGGCACTCGGTCTAATTAGACGCATCGCGAAATGAATCGGATACTGTGTACACACACGTCCTTTAAAATGAAGAGTGAATTGGAGCATACAGTAAACGTTATTAGTATTTGCTTGTGTTAACAAACCACATAAGTGTAGGCCACAGGCTTTGGGATATGCATGTATACGAAATTCCTGTCGCTGCAAAGTTCCGTCTTGAGTTTCATGGTGAGGCCACAGCACATGTTCTACTTGAGCGGTATAAGAAAGATTCTTTCTCTCCAACGTGGAACAAATGTGCGGATGGATGCCCAACATTCTGATAAAGATATACAGTACAACGTCGCGTGTTTGACTTTCACAAAGCTGCCCTGACCAATTAATCACCCACACCCTACTGGTTGTCGTCTGTGAAACGAGAGCTTTATAGGTAAATGGATTCCTCCAGTAGAAATCTGAGTATTTGTGCACGGTGCAATTATCATTTTCTACAGATGTTTACAAGTAGACTTTTTCACACACGAAGTAATGTCCTCTTAATCTCACGTACATTCGCTTACGTTCAAGAACGGTCAGGCCTTTTCCCATATTTAACGCGGTTTGTGGGTTATTTTTTTGTCCATTAACCTTTTTGTAATTTCATATAAATGTTCACATATTTGAGCTGTTGAAATATCCGCCTGTACCTCAGTCCCCCAGCAAGTCAGATATGTGAGTTTGCAACTGTACTTTATACGTTCCTTTATAAATTAAAACCTTGTAGATAATAGTAACGACACTGAACATTTGTATTTTGGCTGAAGGGAGTTGGTGTTAATCCTACTTGAGGCTGCCGTGTGGTTTTATTAACGCTGATACTCGCAGCGCACATTAATATCCGCAGCCAGAAATTCGCCGGGATACTGCACAGGCCTTGCGGCTGCCTCGCTTACGGACGTTACAAAATAGACAGGAATGCGGCAGCCTAAGAATCTGAAACCGTTACACGGTTGTACACAACGTATACAGTGCAACGTCACTCGCTGAGAACCGAGTTGTAGGTTGATGTCTGCAAGGTGTGAATATCACAGAACAAAGTCTGTTGCACCATTTACAAATAACACACATGCAGACAATGTCTCATTGCATGTGTCCGTCTCTCCACATACCAATTTTTTTAAAAAGTATATCTCACAAAACCCATCGGCCGCATGGCTTTCTGGGAGGGCATCATTTCAGCAGCATTTTTTTTCAAGACAAACTCGGTCAGATTGCTGGAATTAATGCTGGCCAACTGCCGATCTTACAGGCAAGGGACCTGCTCTTTATGTCACAACTTCTACTTGAAATGGACAAATAGGCTATTGGATCAAAATAAAGTGCCAACTTCTTTAGACTTCAGAAATGTTTTACAGTTTTGCATGTAAGTGATTGCCATGCGAGATTAAGAATGTTAGTGTCATGTGAAAAGGTTTGATTTGTGAACATCTTTAGAAAATGACTGACAGTTGCATTACGCGCAAAAGATTGAAAACTAATCTTTGTAGGTTTGCATATCAAGCTGATGATCACTGTCATTATATTAGGTTTTCGGTAATTGTCTTTTTGTGATGCTAGTTTTTCATGCTATGTTGATATCAATCGTTACATGCGATATTGTGCACTTGGGGAGCTGCATTCTGAATTGAAGCACCTCATTAATAATAGATTGGAGCAGTGGTGCAATGGTTAGCACAATACGCTATGAATCCCTACGCTATGAATCCCGCTAACCTGAGTTTGATTCCCAGCCGTAGCAAACATCACTGCTGAGTGATATAATCACCAGCCCTACGCAACCCCCACCCCGCCCCCCCCCCACCCCATTATTTCCAGATCCGCAGTGACCAGCATTGTGAAATATGGTCAGACAACCTCCATAAACCACCCAAATTGGCGAAGCCCTTCATCCCACAGTGGATAGAAAAATGTCGGTAAACTATTTTTTTTGGTTTTTTTTCGATTTAAAGCTTTCGTGACTGCAGGGATTCATCTTCTTGGTTCTTTCGGTAAAGTCACGTAGAAGGGAAGTAATAAAATAATAAAAATAAAACATAATAAAACAATTCTCACGACGTTTCGGCTACAACGCAAGCAGCCGTCTTCAGGTGAAGAATGAGACACTGCCAAGCTAGGAGCTTATATATAAGCTGAGTTGGAGGTGGAAGAAGAAGAGAGCCTTAACAAAAGAATGTGCATATCAAGAGGAATTTAGCATATTCATTCATTTTAGCATATTCATTTCCCATGAATATGCTAAATTCCTCTTGATATGCTGCTTGCGTTGTAGCCGAAACGTCGTGAGAATTGTTTTATTATGTTTTATTTTTATTATTTTATTACTTCCCTTCTACGTGACTCTACCGAAAGAACCAAGAAGATATTTTGTTTTGTATTGAAATAAATAAAAAAATTGTGATCATCTTATATAAATAAAGTCAACTTTATTGGAAAAGAACCCACGTGTGGACTCCTAGTGTGGACAAGATGCATGGAACATCCCTTTACTAAGTGGAGCAGCCCACAGTTAATACCCAGCACCTGTGCCTGACCCAGAGGCCGCTGTTTTCGACAGAGTTGATCGTCATCATTATTATTATTATTATTATTTCCTGTACAGTGCACTTGTTCCCAATCAAAATAAATTGTTTTACGTGTGTTGAACATTACACGCTTCCAATTACCAATATTGCAAAGCCGGTGATGGCAAAAATTCAGTTTATAATGATGGATACCCGTTCACAAGTTTAAGGTGTATTTTGTTTAACTGGGCGAGAACTCTAGAGACCAGGATAGAGAGTCCCATTTGCAAGATTGACCCTGGGGCATTTGCCAGTAGGGGGGCAATGATTGTTAGATGTATATTCATAATCAAGTTTTTTGGGTTAGATCGCAAAATTATAAATGTGTCGTAATCCACCGCCCGACACAGCCAGTAAGGTTTGTGACGTAAAGAAAATGCACCAATTGGTTATTAAATCAGCCCACCGGTGTGTTGGAGAGTAAATCCACAACATTTATAATTGTAAAGTTGTAACTAATTGGCCCGTTTTTGTTTATGTGAGAAACCTTACTGGCTGTGTCGGGTGGTGAATATTGGTCGCGAAAGCCTACGTATTAAACAGATATACATATATATAGCCCGTATTAAGTTATTTTCAGGTAATGTTTTTTTATTCGGTAAATTTTAACTCTTGACATTGGGTACACGATGGAAAATGACGTCAGGGGATCTTAAAAAAATTGTTTTTGTTATATTTCAATAAAAGACCGGTACAGAGCACAGACCACGACTCAGGGAGGGGCCTACAAATAAACTCCTTGGACGTAAGTCCTGAACTCTATTCTCCTGGGTTTAGATGAAGAAGGGGATTGAGCTCACCGCCCCACCCAAATGCGGACCGTGAGCAGGGTGCGTTGTTCTTTTGTGTGGGGAGGGGAAGAGAAGGGAAGAAGATCTTAAGGAAGAAGATCGAGGGAGCGGGGAGAAGGATGAGGGAGGGAGGGGTGGTCGTGAAGGAATTGGGGGGATCTATTATTTTTACATCGACTATGTAACAGACGGTGCGTATTATTGGGTTATTACGCTTGGGAGTGAACATCAGATTCTCGGTGTTGATTTCGAATTGACTTGCACTCGTTGACCTTTGACCAAAGCAACCTAAATGCGCCCGATCTCGTTTGACCCCTGGGAAATAAGCGCGCTGGGGGAGCCCTCGTCAGCTACCAGAAGAAGACCCGAAAACAGATCGCAGAGCTGTTCCAGTAAAATCATGATCGTTGCGTATTTCATTGCATCCACTAAGTTGACCCACCACCGCTGCTCCTTCTATCCCCTTTTGTTCCTCTTCCCTTATCTCCCCCCCCCCCCCCCCCCGGCATGTTAAAATGTCCACTCCTGCTTGTAGTCCTCGTTGTGTTTAGTTGTCCTTCCCCCGCACCTCCGATTAGCACGGTTGGCTACGCGCGGTTTGAAAGAAGTTCAGTGCACGTACGTACGGACATACGTACGTGAGCGGAGTACGGAGTCAAGTTTTCTTCCCTCCCCGAAACCCAGGAGAACTGAATTTGTGCTTTTGTCCGTGGAGTTTCCGGGCCTCCCACCCCCTAGTTACAGTTTGTGGTTTGTTGCCGAGCTCTTATGAAAAGTAAAAACAACACAACGCACAAACCAGTTCGTTGTCCCCTTGTACGCTGCGGGAGTCATTGACTGAGCCATCCTTGCCGTCCGTTGCGCGCATTCCACCAGGTGTGGAGGGAGTTCCCAGACCGCCTCGTGGGCTACCCTGGCCGCCTGCACCTCTGGGACCACGAGGCCGCCAAGTGGAAGTACGAGTCCGAGTGGACGAACGAGGTGTCCATGGTGCTCACCGGAGCTGCCTTCTACCACAAGGTAGTGAGGAGGATTTCTTTGTTTGCCGCACTGCTCTGTGTTGTCCCCCCCCTCCCTCACCCACCCCCACCACGAAATTCTGCGCACCTCTTTAACGCCCGTCATGCATGGTGGTCGTTAATTACAAGGAACACCCAGGCTCAAATCCCGCTTAGCTTCCAGGATTTCACAAGATTGGAGCAGCATTCCGAGTGATTTGGTCACGCTCGTGGGTCATAGATGATTTAATAACAGGATTGAATAATCCTCCTTGAAATCCCTCGCTCGTTCTTAAGTCTCATTTTCAGGTACGTCCTGATTTGGATGTTTGAGAATCGAATCTATTCACTGTGAACAATGAACCTCGTGTGTGTGTGTGTTTTGTTGTTGCAGTATTTCAACTACCTATACACCTACAAAATGCCTGGCGATATCAAAGGCTGGGTCGATAACCACATGAACTGTGAGGACATTGCCATGAACTTCCTGGTGTCGAACGTCACTGGGAAACCTCCCATCAAGGTCAGGCCACATGTGGTGGGGGGTTCATTGTTAACAATGCTGAGCACCTGCGCGCGCACTTTAAGTCCCAGCCTCGTGTCCCATAAACCAGCCCGATGTGGAAATCCCCAACGTGCCCTTGACCGCTTGGCTTCACGGTTCACTGGAATTGCCTTTACGATTATTCTTCCCCAGGTCATTGTATAGATTTTGTATTATTTCTTGGTTCCTTATTTGCTCCAACCGAGCGTTTTAATTGTAGTCCTCTGTCTTGCGTTGTGGCCGAAACGTCATGAGAATTGTATTTTATTATGTTTTATTTTTATTATTTTATCATTTCCTTTCTACGTGACTTTACCGAAAGAACCAAGAAGATGAATCCCTGGTAGTCACGAAAGCTTTAAATCGAAATGTAGTCCAATAGTTCGTAACGCATTGTTGCGCAGATTTTAAAGTAACATCACGCAGCTCTGGAAACATGTAACGAAAAACGAAATATGTATAGTGTCAAACGAGGTGGGGTGGTGGCGCAGTGGTTATCGCACTACGCTTTCAACACACCGACCGAAGTTCAATTGACGAGCAATACCAGAACCGGTCCTGAGCACCCACTCCCCCAACCCGCACTGACCAACGTGCTGAACTATCCATAATACAGGCTTTTTGAGTTAGATCGTGTAAATATATAAATGTGTCGTTAAACCCGCCAACACCTGACACAGCCAATTTAGTAAGGTTTCTCACGTAAACAGAACGTGCCAATTCGTTACGAGTACCGCGATCTAACACAAAAAAACCCGTATTATTGATGGCATTGGTCGCGAAAAGCCTACGTGTTAAACTGTGGTGAAGTATGGTCACCCCAACTCCCCGCGACCAACTTGGCGTGGGGAGTCCGTCACCCGCACCTCTGATTAGCGCGGTTGGCTCCGTACGGTGCGAAATAATTTCTAAATGCATACGTAGTGAATTGAGAAAGGACTGGAAAAGTGTCCTGATTATAAATGCCAAAACTGCAATCGAAAAATAAAGCTTGAAGTGCAGTAGGAGGTTGTCTAAACTGCCTCGAGGCAAATTGATACAGACTTCTGCAGTCCAAGCACCTTGTGTCATTTCCATTATTCCCATATTGAAAAGGCATCAACTGTGCGGTGGTGCCTGACATGCGATATTTTGCTCTGGCCGCACCCAGCATTTCATGTATATATATATATTTCCAGAAACGAGAGTTGCGTATGAGTAATGCAGCAACGTGTTTCTTAAAAATCCATTGATATATTTTCTGTAAAGATATTCCATTCCATGTAGCGTACACTTTATTTTGTCTCGGTGAATTGCTGCACGGACGTTATTAGTTGTATTTAACCCTCCTTTATTTGAAGCAAAGCTACATTTACTATATAGCTTTCTTGCCAGTGCACTCGATTGGTTTTCTGATGGTGCGACTAATTATAGCGACTCGAAGGCCAGGTTGTTTGGCATATGTGAGGGGTGTGTGTTCTGAATCGGAAGTTTTTAGCAATGAGCCATGCTTTGTGTGTTACTGTCTATAAAGGCAGTCTGTGTGTTTTTGTGTGTGATACCCAACTTCTTAGCAATGAGTCGGTGTCTGTAAGGGGCTCCGCAAAAAATAGCTTTCTGACCTTCTGCATAGGTCATTTCGGTTGTTGCTGTGCAAGCACTTCAATGTGTTTTCGGGTTGTACCCCGTGTTGTTCCTTGTGATGAACCAAAGAAGCTCCCAGCTCGTGGTGCGAAACGTCGGACGTCACGCCAAACAACACGCGGCACACTCCGATGACACATCGCAGAGATGTACATGCGGGTGTCTGACCCCTGTGTGTCGGGGTCAAAGCGTTCTCTCCTCTCTCTACGTCCACGTTCAGTTTCTTCCGGACACATCATCGCTTCTCGCTATCTTGCATTGAACTCGCACAGAAATTCTGCAAACATCCCAAGCAGGCTCTTATTGATAGCGATTCTGTATTAGCAAGCTAGAAAAACCTGTAAGGTGAATACGCACTCAGTTAGCAGTGAGATTCCTACACAGCGCTGTCAGAACTGCAGGTAGAGAGGCGTTCTGCACCCTGCCGAGGGGCATTTCTCCCACAATTTCCAGAGGACCGCAGGCGCGTCAGCGGATGGGAAGGTGGACCCATCATTGTCCGCACTCCCAATTCACCGCAAAACAAGCGTCCAGTTCGTTTTTACTGCGACAAGTACACACCTTTGTGAATAAAACAGCGGCGTGCGAGTGTGAAATAAATGAAAAGGCGTAGCCCCTGCAATTGCTCGCTTCTCTGCCTTTGCCCGCTGAAGGGACCTCCACTCGAGGATGTATAAAGTCCCCCCTCTAAAGGTATTTGGCCTACTCTTTCACGCTGGCCAAACATCCCGGAAGAGGCGGGGGGGGGGTAACCCACACTTCATCCCACCGCACGCGACCTGCCGGTCGAGCGACTGCGGTGAACACGTATAGAGGTGGAGAGATTTTAGAAACCTGCCCCCCCTTTGTTTCAACTGCCGCGCTGGGGGGATTGAACCGGCGACCTCTGTAATGAAAGTTCACCATGGCAGCATTCTCTCTCATGAAGTGTGTACAGACTAAAATATCAATATCAACAGCTTTTCTCGGGAGAGAAAAAATTGTTTCGGATGAATAAAAAGGGATAGTTGGGTAGGGGGGAGAAATCGTGCAGTCGCAGACCACATGAAAGTAGCTCTTGTCCAATAAAGTTTAATAAAAGCACTGGAGTGGGAATGTTTAAGACTTTCTTTTTTTTTAAGCCTGCTGCGCTGGGCGCCCGCGGGAGCGTTGGCCTGGAAGCAGAATGTGCACACGCAGTGGGAAAATCCAGAGTACAGTGAGACTGCTCATGGATAAGAACTTTACAGTGCCCCAAAAAATGTTAAAAGGGAAGAAGAAAAAGAAGACAAAAAACGTGAAATGAGAGAAAGGAGGGGGGGGGAAATTATGCTGGCACATTTTTGCAAATCGTTTCATCAGAGTAGTTGTAGATTTTGCGTTTTCTGTAATTGTTTGCGATTGTACAGGCGGTGTAATAGTGCGAACAACAAATTCGATACATTTCTTCGAAATTGTAAATGTTGGTTTTCTAAGTGGATGTGTTTCTGGGTTGCGACCACACGTTGTTCGGCGTGATGTCTGACGTTTTGCTCCACGTGCTTGGAGCTGTTTCAGGAACTTCAGTAAACAGCAGCTCCGATTAGCATGGTTGTCGACGTACTGTGCGAAAGAAGTTCTACATACGTACATACAGGAGCACAACCTCCAAAAAAACTATGCAAGAGGATTCCTTTGTTGATGTCATCAAATATTGTATTTGTTGAACTTCATGAGCAATTTCTCTTCTCGTTTACTAAAAACTTCGACAACCTTAAATCTTGACTTAAAGCTTTCTTGACTGCAGGAATTCATATTTTGGTCTTTCGGTAAAGTCACGAAGATAGGTTCAAAGAAAATAACAAAATAACAAAAAAATCTAAAAACTACAACGCGTTTCGATCGACACGAGCGGTGTTGCGATCGAAACATCGTAGTTTTTTTGTTATTTTTAAAATTTTCTTTGAACCAATCTATGTGACTTTACCGAAAGACTCAAAGAATATTCGACAACCTTATTTGATTATCCCTTGAAGATGGAGGGGGGGGGGTTAAATCGGTCCAATAATTGTTTTAATCTGATTTAATTTACTTCAGACAGCGGCTTGTTAACAAGTTAATGCACGTGAAGAGGTTGATATAGTAATTAATTCCTTGTATTATGATGTATTTCCCAGCGAAGTTTGATTGCTGCAACAAAGGATATTTTTATAGCCTGGCAGAGCAATGTTTATTTGTCTACATATTCAATTTCAACAGCATTCAGTTGTCATTTCAGTAATTGCATTATTAAATTCCTAGATCATCAACATGTGACTTAACTTAATAATTCCACGTTATCTGAATATTCAATGGAATGATTCGTAACCCCCTGCTATTGTATTCATTGCTTGAATAACGTGTGACCTTGCAATCCACGAATAGCAAGTAAGTAGTGTAAACATAGCACAGACCATGTAACATGCTTCGAGTAACTGTGTGTGCCTTGCTTGTTAAAAATGATTATTGCCTTGAGTGGCTTTTGTCTGTCTGAGATTGGGACCTGCTTGGTGGTTTTGCGTTGCTGGCCAATGGACAAGGCCAGCCAGTGAGACTTTTAAAGCCAAATTATTTATTGCCGCGTCTGTTGTGGGGGATTTAGTCTGCAGTAGCTATGATGCCTTTGAAGGCCCTCGTGCAAATGATTGGAATTCTTTTCTGGCCTGTTCTGGGTCTCGTCTGCGTACTGTTTGGCTGTGCTTCAGGATAGCCTGCTTCTTCTCCTTTTTTTTTTCTTTTCCGTAGCGCATGCTGGCTCGGCAGCATTTCGCGGTTTATTTAGGTTGTCAGAAGGTGGGAGAATTTCACGTCCGTTATTTTACTTGGTTCCGAGATCACAGTCCAATGTTGTTTGCGGCCGTTTGATTGTATTTTTTACAAAACACAAGGGAAAGGGCAATATTTACATTTTTTTTTTTAGTTTCTACATTTGTTGGACCGTGTACAGGCACGTGCAAGAAAGCCTAACGCCGCTTTCTTTGCCGTGCGTTCGATGGCGAAAAATCCGTGCATTCCAGGAAAAAATTAACTTCCGTGCCCTTGTCGGTTGAATAAAAGCAGCAGGTGCGGTTGGCAGAAAAGCATCGGGAATGCTTGCGGAATACTGTTCAAGCAACTAGTTTGTTCGACGAGATCTCGTGTGGACACTTTCCCAACGATGCGGCGCACATGGTTGATTGTGGATCGTTCAAAGGGTTAGTCTCAGGCCACTTAGAGATGTCTCTCTCGTCAGCTGTGCCGGTTCAAGAGTGCTAAAGAATTCGGTGGACAAGGGGTGACTTTTGAATGCAATGTTAAAATCGCAACAGCAGCATGATACGGTATTCAATTGTCCTGAAGCTTTCTTGATACTAAGCACACTTTTAGTGCCTCATTAGGGTGTTTGATCCAACATTCTTAAGTGTTTCAATGAAAATAAGTTTTATTTATAGTCACTTTGGTTGAAAATAGGCCTGATGCGTTTTCCATATGCTTATTCTGCTAGAGAGTTTATCTGGTTTGTGGCCTTTCAGGTCTAGAGGAATTATATTTTACAGGAGGGGAAAAAAGGAACCTCTTGGGGGAGGGAGAAAGGAAAAAAGTGGAAAATGCGTATAGGATTTTTTGCAGGATGTGTGGTGTTAAAAAAAAAGGAAGCTTATTGTAAAAACATGGTGCTGGGGTACTTGCTGGGGTGGCCTTGCATGTGTGTGTGTGTTCGTTCACACGCTCACCCTTGAGTCAGGGCTTTTGCTCTTCTGGACTCTTGTCCCGCCTGCTCCGGGCGCAAGCTGCAGTGGGAACGCCGCTAAAGAAGTGGCTGTGCGATATTGGCAGTTCTGGAGCGACGAACCAAGAGGGCACGCGCACCGCCCCTTGTTGATGTGTTAATCAGGCGCGGGCCCGTCTTGGGCTCGGGGGGGGATGTGTGATCCCTCTGTACGTGTCGTTGTCCGGTGCGTTTTAGAGTTGCGGCGCGCTGAAAACCTCCTCGGTGGTTGTCCCTCTGTCCGCGGGGAAGATGGTTTTTGTCGGAGGGGGCAAGAGCATTCTCTCCGCGCCGTTTTGATCGGCGCTCCTTGTGCGGATGTCAAAGCGGTGCAGTGTTGAGTGTGATGAATGGCAGAATGTTACTCCCCTGTCCACCCAGTTGGATTCGATGAATTGTGACAATTCAGGGCCGTAGTACCGCATGGTAAACATGCCCCACTGTGTTGTGTGTTGTGCGGTGTCCGGAGACGTGGTTGCGTATGAATGCCAGAGGACTCCAAAATGGTATTGTACGATTCTGTTTTAAGAATTTTTGAAACATTGCCACGAATGTCATTGCATACGTCATATGTGAGCGGAAAAACCATTGATACTTACACATTATTTAATTCCCATATCGTGAGCTTAAGACTCAAAGCAATTAAACATTCATCTTTCATTTATTTGCAACGATCTGCCATAATCGTTCCTCTATTTGAATGCCTCAATTGACGAAAAACGCCCTTGTTTGCAAGACAGCGAGGCCTTGATAATTGAATTTAGAAGAGCACTTGTGTGGTCTTAATTCTGAAGACCTTCCTATGCCGTGAATTACTCGTGACACGAAGTTCTCAACACATCTGCATATTTGAGTGCATACAAAACAACATTGCACGATGCATGCTTATCTGGACGATTGCGCGATGCGTGCAGTTGTAAACATAGCGCCACGAGCCTCAGGATACCCTGCTCCGTCATTGTCAACAAAGTTGTAATTCTTGTGCTGCTGCTGTTCTGTCCGTAGCCTCACACGCGCTCGCCGTTCCGCTCCGCTCTCTCCGCAGGTGACCCCGCGGAAGAAGTTCAAGTGCCCAGAGTGCACGGCGATTGATGGGCTGTCCCTGGACCAGACCCATATGGTGGAGCGGTGAGGCCCAACGCTCGCCCTCACGCACACAAATCCCCCATATAACCTTAACGGACTGTTAGGGCAAGTGCTGTTAGTGAACTCCTATGAAGGCCAACACGGCACACACGGGGGAGTGGGTGACCAGCACCACGCTCAGCCGCCTTTGTCTCCCCAGTTGGGGATGTTTACACACTGCACCAGCACTCATTTGTGGCCGAGTCAACCTATGGGAGGCCCAGGACCAGTTCAGATCACGGTTCAGATAATCGTCACTGTCGTTGGAAGCCGCGAGCGGGAACTGAACTCGGGTTGCCGGGTTCGTAGCGCAGCGCGCCAACCACCACACCACCGCTCCCCACGCACAACATAGACGCACGCACACGTGTACACGCACGTGCCACCACTCTCACCCCACGAGCCAGTGGGGCGAGCGGCTGATCGCTGACGGAGCGAGGCAGCTTCGCGAGCCGACAGGGCCTGTGCGCCGTGACGTATGGGGCACTTACCGGCAATCCTTCACCGGGGGAAGGGGTGTGGGCGGGGTGGTGCTCGCGCCCTTTGCAACATGTGGGCTCCGGAGTAGCGACGGGGTCAAACCGATATTTGCGCTAGCGTTTAATCACGAGTCGGGTGAAGGGGGCTGGGGGGGGTTTGGGCCGCTTTCATGTTGCGACTGTTGGCTGGGCGCAGAGAGCCTCAAACTATCATTTAAGAGTGAGCTTTTGATTTATGGGGGCACGAGGAATCCTTAGCATCTCAATTTATTTTTAAAAGGAAACTGGATGTGGTCATACTCACATCAATCTGTTTTCACATCCCTTTGGGATGCTGTGCATGCTTATGGGCAATTATGTAAAAATAACTTTAGAAAACATAGTTTAGTTTGTCAAAAAAAATTCGTAATTTTTGGACGCCACCCAAACTTTCTGGGGGCTTTTTTTAATAGGCCGTATTTTATTTTCCGTTTCGAGAAATAAATAAATATAGCCACACTCTTGTTAAGTTAAAACAATAGAATTTTTGCACAAAATATCAGCCGACTGTAATCTATAGCACTTGGTGCCAGAGAGCTTTAAAAAAAAAAAGTTCATTTCTAAGGCTAAAGTATGTTAAGTGCCAAATAAGAGAAATGAAAACATATTAATAAAAGAAAATCCAAGCTCACAGCAGTTTCTTTAAGAAAGTGGTGTGCAATGGTTATATTGAAAAACAATTACATTTAAAACTCACGCTTTGCAGTGGGTTCTTATAATAAAGCTTTGCCACATCTTCAACATTTACTTTTCCTTTTAACGCTGAATTGTCTTTCAGGTTATTCGTGACACTGATTCTGTGTTACAAATAACCCGAAAGACAGAACCCTCCCGTAAACATAAATTCCGCATAAGAAGGTACTCATTAAAAAAAAACAACCCCCTTGTAAGCGAGTTTTATGGAACTTAATGAAAGCCACCCTTTATGACACTGTTGAATAAAATAAACAGAGCATCCCGGTAAACGACTCGTGATTAGCCCAGCAGGGCTGCTCCTGCGAATGATGCAAGATGGAGTAGATTAATCCATTGTGTTCTAGTGCATTCTGGGTAAAAAATATGCATAAATAAACAGAACTATGTTCTGGATACATATTCTTGGTTCTTTCAGTAAAGTCACGTAGAAGGGAAATTATAAAATAATACGTGACTTTACAGAAAGAATCAAGAATATGAATCCCTGCAGTCACGAAAGCTTTAAATCAATTTATGTTCTGGATGTTTGCACATACATAAAATAAACTGTTCCTGTTGGAGTTCCAGACCAATATTACGGAGTTTACTTACCATACAAACTGCCCGGTAATATGGGCCTGGAAGGCCAAAATGGGCGACAGACTTAAAATGCATTTCCATGTACGTGTCGATACCCTTGTCCGTTTTTACCCAACATGGAGTGGGTGAAGCCCTCCGTGCGCACGCGCCGGGGTTCATGGCACAACCGTGGCGTTGTCTCACGTGGACTCCGCACCCCCCCCCCCCCCCGCCGTAGGTCGGAGTGCATCAACAAGTTTGCGTCGGTGTTCGAGACTATGCCCCTCAAGACCGTCGAACACCGAGCAGATCCAGTCCTCTACAAAGACGACTTCCCTGAAAAACTCAAAAGCTTCCCCAACATCGGAAGCCTATAATGTGACCATTGCACGCGCACGTGGCTTTGTAAAGTTCCACTGGATTTTTACTCTCCGTCGGTTTACGTATATTTTTCACAAACTCAGTCATTCCCCCCTCCCCCTTTATAAATGTTGTAGTTTCACATTTCATACCCATTACAACGTTCCTTAAATTAAAATAAAATGAATCTTGTCCACTTTAAGTAAAATGAAGTTGCAGAACATATGCATACTAATTGTATCGAGGATGGACGTTACAAGTAATGTAAGCGCCTGTTCATGTTATTACTGCGGCCAAAAGCACAATTGAGAGTAGAGCGCACGGCTCATTTAGTCCGAGCTTACTTTTTAAATAAATTAATACAAATCGCAGCAGCCACACAAGTAATGGACACGCGGGTGTAATATATGTGAAACACATGCAAATGTGTCCCTACACTCATTTAGCTTTCTCGTGCACATTCGTTTGGGCTATTTTACAAACACGTTTAAATGGTACGGGGTTTAAATAATAATAAAATGGTGGCATCAAAATTTGTTAATGTGAAGGTGAAGTTACGTGTCAGATTTTTTATTAACGCTATATGGAAACGTGTCCATTGATGTTAACCTCCACAGGCAGAGTCGAATCGAACCAAACACCAGGTTTGAGCGTTATTGTTCATAACCAAAAACTGAAATGTTTTTTTGGTGCTCCGGAATAAATAAAAAATATCCCCAAAAATGTTTTGCAGTTGCCATTTTAACCGGTTCAATAAATGGATATATTGTGCTTTGCAGCAACTTTGCTATTTGAAGAAAATCTATGATTTTTTCACAGTCGGTTTTACAAAGGTGAGATATAACGTTACCTGCAGGCTACAGCGATCATTAAACGCTATACAATGCTGAAGGATTTGTTTTATGGTTTGTGTCTATTATACATATACTTAGAATTTGCGAAAATACAAACACGCTGAAACAAAGCAGTAAACTGTGCAGAATGATCAAATTTGCTGCTATCCCTAATTTAAGGATTGTGTTGTGGAAACAACAGTTAATACTCCGCAAAACTCCCTTTTGCTATAAAATGTGAAGAATATTGATAATTTAATCTGGGAAAAAATACCTTTGTTAATTCAATTGTACTTCCAAATTTCGCCGATTACATGAATTTCAATACTCTGACTGCACCTTCGATGAATGCCCGGTACGATGTGCAGATCGCCACTGTCGAAGGCAAAGATAGCCGCCGAGTGTGATGGGTGCGGCCACACCACCCCTCGTGTGCAGTTCTGCCTCTAAATAGCAACGTCGCTCGCAGCACTTGGGCCGCCCATCTGCTAAGGGGGGGGGTGGGGGACGAGTGTGCACGTGGCAGTGTTTATCTGCATCATTCATATACGGACAGTCCTTCGGTGGGCATCCTCTAGACCCGTGCATATGAAGAGTTAAATGCTACACCACTCGTGCACTCTCGCACAGATAATCCTCATATCCACACACTCTTACACTCAGTCACACAAGACAGATACCCCCCTCCCTCCTCATGTAGCCGAAACAGACTTTGGGGGCAAGTGCTGTTTCCGAGCACCTTTGAAGACCGGCACAGCGCACGCTCACTACCACGGACTCACACTCACCTACAAAGACAAAGGTAGCACATCGAGCATCTAATTGTCTGTTGCCGCAAGTGCCTTCAGCGAGCACACGTCTAGATTGGCACGGAACACGAGGGGGTGTATATCCAGCACCTCACCAGACCGCTTTCGTCTCCCCCCGACGCCCGTGTGTTTACACATCGCACCGGGTATGCACTTAAAGGTTGAATCGAGCTTGTGGAGGGGCCCAGAAATCCTTCAGATCAACGTCACTGCGATCGGTCCTGGATGAAAGCCGCCCCAAGCCACTGCCACGCCTGCGGGTCTCAGCGCAACAATCCACCCAGCACGTGAACAGCTTTCATCGCTCCCATCATCTTTGATGGACATGCCCACAGATGCATTCCATCCTTTGACCGATATTCATGGTGGCCAACCGTAATCCCTTCTGGCGACATGTCTTACCCAAGCCACTTCAGGGAAAGGGTAAGAGTCCTCCATCGCCTTCATGTCCGAGTCTTTCTGAATCCGTCTGTCGATTTGCATCAGGTTTTTTTAATACCGACACGATGTTTATGTGTTTCTGCCCCACTGCTCATCGTGATTGCGTTATGTCCGTACTGTGTCGTTCAATGCATAGGGGATAAGCAATTAAACGCAACCAAGTATCGGACCGCATGTCTGCATCTACGTTTGCACCTCGATATTTCGGTTGGGAGCCGCTCACCGTTTCTTGCAGGAGGGGAGACCGTGTTTTAAGTGTAGCCTGCCATGGGGGGCTACACAGTAGGTCCTTTGTATTGCAAATATACAATTTTGAACCGTCTTCTTGGTTCTTTCGGTAAAGTCACGTAGAAGGGAAGAAATAATAAAATAATAAAAATTAAACATAAAATACAATTCTCATGACGTTTCGGCCACAACGCAAGCAGCCGTCATCTGTCTTGCGTTGCGGCCGAAACGTCGGGAGAATTGTATTTTTTTTGTTTTATTTATATTATTTTATTATTTCCTTTCTACGTGACTTTACCGAAAGAATCAAGAAGATGAATCCCTGCAGTTACGAAAGCTTTAAATCGAAATTTAATTTTGAACCGGTTTAAAGGTTTGGTAAATGGTTCAACTAAACCACCACGGTGGCGATATATTAACTACCTCGCCTGGTATACACGAGGTCGTAGATTCGATCACACCCAGCGCCTGTATGCCCAGATCGTGCATCTTCTCCCTTGAGTCGCGTGGATCTCTCCAGGTCCTCCCCCCTCCACTTTTGGCTGCAAAAACAAATATCCCACGGGATAGGCCACTTCGTTGCGCGATCATTTGTGACCAAGTCGCGTCTGATAAAGAAGAGTTGCATAGCTCGGCAAGACCTTACCTGGTAAACATGGGATGCAACCCAAAACCGCAACCGAAGACCAATCGGTTGGACTTCCTGCCCACCAGGCTCACCGTTTGCTGGGAGTAAAATTGCCCCCCCCCCTAAAAGAAACGAGGGGGGGGGCAATGATGAATGAACGTGCGTTGTGCTTAAAGTCAGTAATGCTACCTGGACTTTTTCAAAGAGACTGGGTGGGGGTGGTTGTTAGTTCGTCAACTTTCAAGTTTACAAATTGTGAACGGTACAAGAGAAAAAAAAGAAAAGAGTACCTAACGGTGGCTCGCTCAGCAGATTTTTACCGTGCGGTTAACAGGCAACGTGCAACAGCTATGACGACTGTTGTCTTAACTGGCATCTTCCTTTGAAGTTTTTGCAAACTGGTGGGCGCGCTGCAAGGCGCGTCCTTCTGGGGACACGCTTTTAGAGAGTTTCGGTCTGTAACCGCAGCATCGCTGTGGCTTTAGATGGTGGGGCATCCGTTTCACGCGACACCCCAAATGACCGTGCGCGGAATATCAAAGACCACGGCCGATATACTCCAGATTTAGTGGAGTTCACTTACAATGTAACCTTTATACAAGTTCTACATTGTTAAATAGTAAAACAGGCCATGTTACTTCTACGGAGTGCACACATCACAAGCAATTATAGAAACCCAAACATTGCTCTCGCAATAGCACAAACACAGCCAGTTACAACACAACCCGATGACACCACGGCTTCACAGATGTCCGCCACGAACGCTGGTGGGAGAAATCGGCCGACCAACCCCCGAAAGATCACCCGGCTCTGGAAGGGACCAAACAAAAAAGTTGCAAGCACCACACCTCAGGAGGATCACCTCGATTCCTCCTCCCCGCACATGTCCCAAATGTTGACACCACCCCGCAGTCATCACGATTACACTGGTAGGAACCTCTTGGTTACACCAGCCCACAGGGGATTATTGTGTCCGTCCGTCGTGCGTCAAAAAATTGGGAGGGGTGGGGCTGGGTGGAGAGGGGAGGGTGGGGAGTGGGGCAGAGCTGGTCACCCCGTGATGTCCTTATAAAACTCAACGTTTAACCTACTCACGCCGGCTTGTGCCCGCCCTCACAGTCGGCCATATTTGCGGAATACACCACGCCGCCGTTGACCCTGGCCATTGACCGAGCAACCCAACGTTCCTACCAGCTCCCTCCGCAGGGATATGTTTAGGCATGGCCCCGTGAGCCATGCGACACGAAGTCCCCTTCACGGCAGCAGCGGGGGGTGGTGGTTCCCCGGGTTGTCCCAGCCCTGGCTCCAAAGACGATGGTTGAGGAGGCCACCCACTGGTGACAGGACTGCAGAACCCCAGGTCGACCGCGCCCACCGACCAGCCAGTGGTCATCACCCCCCCAGGCTGGACTCCGAGGCGGCGGTTGCGGTGCCGACCCACCACCAACACGGCTGGGCTCCTGGGCCGTAGAGGGTTTTTTTTTCCCCCGTGGTACTGCAGTCTCGCGTCTACCAGCATAGCGGCCACCTCGAGCAGGACGAGACGCTGAATGGAATCTCCACCCCCCCCCCCACAATCTCCGCGGTGGGCCCTTTTATTGAGTCGCACCCTTGGTTTTCTTTCCCCCCCCCACCCCCCCACAAATTAATTAGCACGGCGTGCTCATGAGTCCAATCCCTCGTGCGTCCGAGCTGATCTAATCCCACACACACCTGCAGCCACTTTCGCACAAAGCCACCGCTGCGCGTCCCTCGCTCCTCAATCAAGAGACACCATGCCCCCAGGACGATCACTCTGACTGCCACACGCGCCAAGTGTGTTAAATGTTCCTGCGCCTGTTAAGAATGTCGCCTGCACCCCACCAACCCCCCGCCCAACATCGTTTACTCGGTTAACCTTGCAGGTGTCTACTACGTAAGTAATAACGTTTCTCTTGATGTTTGCAAAAACACGTTGACAAAAGACGCATTGTAATTGGACTGTTGAGATGCAAATGCTCATTTGTCTTGCGCCAGCGTGGACCCCTTGCTTTGTTGGCAGCAAAAATTGTTTTATTATATCAAAGATGAAAGATCCCCCCGTATAGCCTTAACAGACTGTAGGGGCAAGTGCTGTTAGCGAGCACCTATGAATGCCGGAACGGTACACGAACGAGGGGTGGGTGGCCAGCACCACGCCCGACCGCCTTTGTCTCCCCAGTGGCGATGTTTACACACCGCACCAGGTACTCACTTAAGGCTGTGTCGACCTAGGGGAGGCCCAGGACCGGTTCAGATAATCGTCACTGGTGTTAGCCGTGAGCGGGAATCGAACCCGGGTCGCCAGGCTCGTAGCGCAGCGCGCTAACCGCTACACTACCGCTCCCCACACACACAACAGACACATCGCGCAAACGGTACATTGCTATTCTCAGGTTTTTTCGGTAAAGTCACGTAGGTAAAAACATTAAAATTAATGAAAGTAAAATAAAACAAAATAAAATTCACGACGTTTCGGAGGCAACACAAGTCTCCGTCATCAGGTGGGACCGTCACAGCCGAATTAGCTGCATCAAGTGCTGTATATAAAACGTAGCACGTCATTTGATCGTTTGCTGAACGTTTCGGTACGATCTGGTGTAAGCGTGTTGTGCATTCATAATCAAGCCTACGGGAACTCAGATCCGTTACATTATTTTTATCGGGCACGATGGGCTTGAAACTAATGAAAATGGGCCATTGAAAACATTCTAAAATGTTGCTGTTCATTGATGTATTTTAGCCAGTTACTTTTAAACGTGCTTATACTATAACACGTAGGCTTTCGCGACCAATATAATCCATAATACAGGTTTCTTGGGTTAGATCGTGTAATATATATAAATGTGTCGTTAAACCCGCCACCACCCGACACAGCCAATTAGTAAGGTTTGTCACGTAAACAGAACATGCCATTTCATTACTCGTACTGCACAGATTGTAAATGTTGTGGCTTGGCTCTCCAACACACAACCGGTGTGCTGAACTAGTAATGAATTGGCACGTTCTGTTTACGTGACAAACCTTACTTATTGGCTGTGTCGAGTGGTGGCGGATTTAACGACACATTTATATATTTACGCGGTGTAATCCCCAAAAAAAACCTGTATTATGGGTGCTTTTAAGTGTTTGGCTGAGCCTGGCCTCTGCAATGCACAGAGGTGTTTAACTGCCAAGGCAACTTCTGCCCCCCCTCCCTCCCTCCCTTATAACATACCAGATGTTACCATGCTGTATTTAAATGTCGAATGAATACATTATTTTTCAAACTGTGTTTTGCAATGTCTGTTTCTGCCCCCTTCCACCCTCCCCAAATGTATTTTATGAGCCGGCCGGTGATGACGCATGCCTGTAATCCAGCAACTCTTAAACGCGAGGGTTGGTGGATTGCGCAAATGCTGTGAAACTCTCATCCCGCATGCGGTCGAGGCCTAACAGGCAACAACAACAAAAAGGTGAACTCCACTTGCTCCATCAGGATGGGATAGCGTGTTGCTCCCTCGCCCCACGCAACTCGAACGCGTGGGTTCTCTCCGGGCGCTCAGGTTTCCTCCCACATGTAAATCGGTCATTTATTTGGCCGCTTAAGATATTCATATATTGAGGGCAGCAAAGCTTGGGCAGTTGTTGGCTGCAGCCTTTCCGCTCGTCTGCGGTTCCTCCTCGCGCCACTGAGTCGTTCTCCGTCTTCGAGAGCGAGCGAAAACTATACGGCGGTTACGGCGCGCTACAAGGTGACATTATTTTATAGTTGAGACTCAGATATTCATCGTTGAGTCCATCGGATGGGATTTGTTAGCAGATGAGACGTGAGTAAGACCCTTTTTTTTGCATTTTTCTGAATTTATTAAAATAACTTAAGAATAAAATATGCTTGTGACTATTACATATTTCAAAATATTTTAATTACACGTCATTTTTTCCATTTATTACAATAACATTTTTTTCAGTTTATTATAAAAGAAAACAATTCTTATATCTCTATGCAAAATAATCGGGGCGTGGGAGGGGGTGGGGTTAAACATTTCAAAACTTAAGTAAAAAGCTTCTGTAAATATTCTCAGTCTTTATCATTATATATGCAGTTGTATATAAAGGTCATTAATTTTTTTAGTATTTTTTTTTTAAATCAAGTTAATAATTTTACGATATACACACCGTGATTTACTACATCCTAACAAAAAATACTACAACTAAAAATAGTCTTCTTTAATGAAGGAAAACGAATAAGAGTAGGTCAATGCTCGTCCCATGCTGTTGACACTTTAGGCTAATTCTTAATTCCATATCAGCAGTAGAAAATAATCTATTGGCTCCTGTCGCAAACGTGAAGTTCCATACAGAATATGCCCACACACAGTGCTATGCTACGAGTAGCTACGTTACTAATACTGTTTGGAGACATTACATTGACTAAACAACAACAACAGCAGACATGTATTTCTGTTTAAAAAAAAAAAATCTCGTAATTTTAGCTTTACGGCAGTGTGGTAAAACAACAGTAACAACTGTGTAGTGTTTGCATGCCCTATTTATATAATATACATGTCACAATATAGTTATACGTATATACATATATACAACTGGGTCTGTACAGTTACATACATATGGAGTCTGGCGCTGTTGGGCGAAAGTGCAAAACCGCTAAATTAATGAGTCAATAGCCATAGCCATTCACTTAAAGGGATCGTAATTAATTTTTTTCTGAAATCTGTCAAAGCAGTGTTCATAGTTAATGTAGGGGGTGATCCGTTGATAGCCACCCCACTGATTTCCAATGACAGGTGACGAAATTTAATCGCAGCAGGCAATCGAATATTGTGACATTGATGGCTTCCTATTCGGCAGACAGGGTGTTAACATATTGAAAGCGTGTAATTGAGATTTGGTGGGTGAAGTGTAGGGGCTTTGACGTAAAACGTTTGATCTTCAACTTATCCCTGTTCTTTTAGTGGGGGCACATGTTAATGAGCGGGTCTCGGTGTATCGCCTGTTTAAATCCCAATAGCCTTAACGATACCCTTAGGGTTAGGGGACTGATTGAGTTGTGATTGTGGCAGTCCGTTGCAAAGAAACCCGGTTGATTTCTCGTAACGCGTTTTCATTCATCAACCGACAGATGGTTGCTTCATAGACCCCCAATGAAAGTGAGGGGGGTTTGTTTTAATAGCTGTGCGTACATGTGAATGGAATGTGGATCAAACACGTGGGACCTAAGCCTTACAGAAAAACGTACAAAATTCACCGATTATTTGCGTCCATTAGCTAGTTTACATTTTCTGCGTCCAACTGACGGGCTTTCCGGTGTGATGTTTTCTCTCAATGAGCGTTGTTGCGATAATTGAAAGTTATTTTTTTAAAATATCTATTCTGGATTTTTGTAAAAAATAATATTCCCCAAAAATCGTAGCCTACGAGTTGTGAACAGGATAAAAAAAGGTGTGTTGTTTATACAGGCTGATTCGTTTATAGATATCCCACTGATTTGTATTTGATGGCCCTTTGCGATCCCGACAGGTCATTGAATCCATAATACAGGTTTTTTTTTTAATCGCGTAAATATATAAACGTGGCTTCGCTCTCCAACACATCGGTGTGCTTTACTAGTAACGAATTGGCACGTTCTGTTTACGTGACAACCCTTACTAGTTGGCTGTGTCGGGTGGTGGTGGGTTTTAACGACACATTTATATATTTACGCGATGTAACCCCAAAAAAACCTGTATTATGGATGATATTGGTCACGAAAGCCTGCGTGTTAAACAAGTAATTGACTACTGAATTACGAAAGCTGTGTTGGACAACAGTGTACCAGCAGTGTCGTCGCAAGATTATTAATAGGCTTTAGCCATTCTGGCAATAAAACAGTTGTGTTAAGATGTTCAGACGCCAAACAGAAACCTTTTTGCAAGCAATCATGGCTGCATTAACCACACATACTTGTGGTGAACATGCAAACGAAAACATGCTCTGGTAATATTTGGCATTGTCTTTGAAACGGATTGGTCTACACCAGAGACAGCCTTCCTTGGGGCCTAGTCTCAACCAGTGTTAGACCAGAGGACGCCAAAAGGCCTTTTGCATGTTTTTTGTTGGCATGTTCACCACAAGAACCGTGTGTGGTTAAAGCAGACACGATTCCTTGCAAAATGTTTCTGTTTGGTGCTTGAACATCTTACAACCTGTTTTATCGCCAGAAAGGGTAAAACCTATTCTTATTCTTTGATCCTGGCAAGAAAGGCCCCATGTTTTAGCAAGTCTGTTGCGATTGATGGGAGACGTGTACACGTTTCGGGTGCATCTTTCCATCTGGGGAATCCCTTATTTACTTTCAGGAATACTGTCGCAGTATTATTTTAACGGTTGTGCTTAAATTCGCTTTACCATCGCCACACTTTGCCCCCCTTTACAGCGGTGAACGTGGGATGGAGGGATCGAGGGCTGGAGGGAGAGGGGAGAGAGGTGGGAATCTTGGCGCAGAGGTGGTGGAGGAGGCGGGCGGGCGGGGGGTTGGGGTCTCGGGGAGGAGTCAGGTGGCCCAGGAGATGGCCGCGCTGTGCTCCTTGGCCTTGAGCCTGAGCGCCGCGATGCTCGACGTCTTGCGCTCCGTCTCGGGGTGCAGCTCAAAGCCGTTGATGGCCGCCGCGGCCGCGGCCGCCGCCCCGAGGGCGGGCCCCGAGAAGAGGCCGTTCATGCCGGCGGCCTGGCCCAGGTGGTGCGGGTGGTGGGGCGCGTGGTGCGCGTGGTGGTGCGGCGCGTGGTGGTGGGGCGCGTGGCCCGTCTGCTGCGGTGCGACGCCCATGAAGCCCGACATGCCGCCGTGGGCGTGCGCGCCCATGCACGAGGGCGGCATGGCCTCGTGCGACATGACGCACGACGACATGGGCGGCGTGCCGCTGTTGTTGCCCCACGACGTGTTCTGGATCTGCTGAAAGAGAGGAGAGGGGAGGGCGGGGGGAGAGATGGCACGCGCCCGGTTAGCGCCGCAGGATTGCGACCGGCGTGGTTCTGCGTTCGCATCGGGACGATTTGGGCGGCTCGGCTTCTCCGCAAATGCGTTTCGTCTACGCATGTGACGCAAAATTAGTGGTCATGATTTATTGTTTTATAGGCTGATAAACGTGCACGTACCGTCACGATCTCTCTGATCTGCTGATTTTTACATCTGATTCATGTGCCGAGAACTAGACTCTGCACCTGGAGTAAGCGAGGCTCTGAATGTGCTGCACCGTGACTATGGAATGCCCTCTCACCTGCGGTTAGACATGCTTGCCATGTTGAGGTCTTCTCTAAAGATTTGCCTGTCTTGCCTGGCCTACACTTCCCATATATGACCAGTGGACTCTGCACTTTGTAGTATTTCTATTTCCTAACTTTGTGGATGGCTCACTGAGATCCCTGGATGAATTGTGTCTGATAAATGTAAATGATTATTATTAATGTATATTCATAAGATATTTTACCCGAATAATCCTTTGAAATGGAACATGTCATTTGCAGGGGTGACCACGGTTATTATTATTTTGGTTGTGTAAAAATAATAAAAAAAATAGCCAATTCGTGGTAAGTCAACAGTGGATGACTGTTTGATTTCATCTACTTTTCCACGACTTTATCCGAATTGCGCCGTGCCCCGAGGCCGTGAGTCTATTTACAACGATCGCAGAGCAGTGCCGTCACAGAGAGTCGAGCGATCTCTGGTCAGCGCAGTCGGGGGGGGGGGGGGGCAGCACTTTCCAACCCGCTGTGCCACTGACAGCACTGTTCGCCACGTGACACTCAAACCGATATTTTAATCCTCAGGAGCTGGAATTTAGCCACACGAAATGCGGAGCCAAATTTAACGAGGTGGATGTTTGTTGTTGTTGTTGTTTTCTAGATTTGAAGCTTTCGTGACTGCAAGGATTCATATTCTTAGGTTTTTTCGGTAAAGTCACGTAGGTAAAAAACATTAAAAATGAAATAAAAATCACGACGTTTCGGAGGCAACACAAGCTTCCGTCTTCAGGTGGTACCGTCACAGCCACGAAAGCTGTATCAAGTTGTTGTTGTTGTTGCTGCTGCGTGTGTGTGCAGTCACTGGCGACTTGATTTGAGAACATCGACTCGATACACTTGAGAACCCAGTTTCATCTCGGGTGGTTTCCAGGAAACATGAGCAAGCAGAGGAAACCCAAGCGTGTATGTATGAGGGAATCTCTAACACATTGCAACAGATTGTTCGGCGAATTAATTGCGTTACTGCAACTGCTGGCCGCTACATTGTTTGATGTAGTAGCCAGTAAAGTCACTAAGCCTGGCCTCAAAAGCACCACAAAGGAAAATAATGGCGTCACCGAAATAAAAATAATTTTAAAACTCCAATTTGTGTAAAGCTTCTGCCCGTGGTTTGGCTTCCAATTGGAGCAGTCTACTTGCAGGTGTGAAGTTAGGCTTTTGCTTGGCAAAGAGGAAAAGTAACCATGTCCTGACGTTAAAGAATAACTCATGTTTGAGCGCAGTTTTCCCCTCAAGAAGGGGTATTTTCTACGAGGCATAAATCAACTGGGCTTGTGGAAGACTGCCGTTCGTGGGCGGGACTGATGACGAAGTGACAACCAAAGGAGGGATTTGTCCGAGGTTAAGCAATAATCTTGTCGTGTGCAGGCACTTAGATTAACTACACTGGTCAACAACAAAAATAAAACAAATTCTGGCCTGGACTTTTGCAGCTGTTTTAGACTAATTTCAGGGTGCTGATTCCAAATCTGATCTCAGATTTTCTCTATCACATCTCATTTTATGCTATCGGCATACAAAATTTTCATTTATTTTACCCGAAATTAACTCTGTCACTTATGATTGCAAGTTGTTGCGAGTCAGTGACTGCTTTCGTGTTAAAGTATGGTGCTGTATTTTTAGGATAGTGTGTTTATAATATCATTTTATGTAGATATCCACATTTATTTAATATTTTTCTTCTGCAGTTTTTATTGAAAATGCAATATTTGATATCTCAAAAACCTGATGTGATAGACAAAAACTGATGTCAGATTTGGAATCAGCACCCCGAAATTACATTAAAACCGTTGGAATACCTTATGCCAGAAAAGTGTGTTCACCAGTGTTATTAAACACGTGACCAGAGTAGGGTGTCCTTGACTTGTGCTATTTCATCGCAAGACTGAGAGATGGTGGCAGCTTCGGGAGACGTTCATTCAAGGGTGAATTTATCCACGCAGTTGATTTAATCGCATAGGGACCCATCAACTTCAACATGATCCCCCAGTGGCTTTGAATAAAATAATTGATTGATTGGATTTACAGTCCCTCCAGAAAAACGCGATTATGCGATCGCAAGATTCCACGCAAAATCAGCCAAAGTCCGCATATTTATGCGGGGGGCGCGTTTTTTCAAATACGCCGCACTTTCGCCGCATAAATTGCAGATTTCCGCGCGCAAAATATGCGGGCTTGCATGATTTCATAATCCCCGCATTTTCGTTGCAAAAAGTCACATATATCTTAGCAGAAAGTTGAAAAATGTTGCGTTTACTTCACACAAGCGCAGCCATTTCCCCTGTTGCCATGGGAACGTTATCAAGTGACGTCACTCATTACGCGACATCATTGAAAAGCTGCAAACCCCGCGATGCCAATGAAAAAATGATGAAGAGTTTATGCAACTTTACAGTTGTAAGATTGCACTTTTTTGTTAGTAGTATGTAAATTTACATTACTGTAAGACTGTACTGTTACTGTATTGCTTACGTTATTGTGCACTGAAAACACTTATTTTAACAGAAGATGTCTGTTTTGTATAGCTACCTCTGTAAAACAGGAAGCACACATTTTATTTTTTAATATTTTATTTATTCATTTTTACAGAAGTTGTAGCATATTCATTTTGTAAAGCTACAGAACTTGTTCGACTCAATGTTTTGTAAGTTTGAGCCATCTGTTTGTTAAGGTCTGAAATAAAACAAGATGAGAACTTAAATATTCCCAGCACTTTCTGTGATGTAGTATGCTTGCTTATCATAGGAAGTAATAAGAAATGACTCTTTACATTAAAGTAGTAGCCTAGTGAATAAGGGTGTTGGGGGAATCACTTTTTTTCTCTTTTTCATCAAACCGCAGTTTTTGCAAGTTCCCGCAATTTTTGCAAGTTCCTGCAATTTAATCGCATAAAATTGCATAAATATCCCGCATATTCCATCGCATTTTTTAAGAAAACGTGCCGCATAATCAACGATTTTTGCCCGCAACAATCACCAAAAAACTCCGCGTTTTTCTGGAGGGACTGGATTTAGCTTACATAACATTAGCTTATTACGGTATTTTTATATTGGCGTGAGAAAAGTAATTAAAATCCTCCAAACATATTTTGTTGACGCCTTAAGGGGCTGTGAAGCAAAAGAAAAAGTCTGCCAACGTAAACATTTTAACTTGAAAACGTTATGATTATTGACTTTTTTTCGTATGCAATGATAGCCCAATCCACGTGTTGCCCATTGGTGCAGATCTGAACATCGTTCCGTAGATCTCTGGCAGGAATTCAAATTCTATTACTCGCGTCGATCATGTCAGTTGTAATTGCTCTTGGTCGACGGCTGCACAAATACCGTACTTTATTCATGTATACAAATACAATATGTTGAACAGAGGAGTGTATGTTACGTATATTCACGCAGTATTGAGAGAGCCAATCAAAGTAGCTTTTGTACAAGTCTGCCATTTCCTATCCACTGCTGGATGAAGGCCCCCCTCCCCCCGTCCCAGGCCATAGCCTGCTGGGTAGACAGACGCGGCGGGGGTTGAAAAATCTCTGCATGGCAGGCCGGGCACATGAAACGTCACCAGTAGTTACAGATGAATGGAGAGAGAGAGAGAGAAAAAAAAAGGCCAACCCAAAAAGGGAATCAGTCTTACTTAAGTTACAAATTCGCTAAATCAAATACATTCCTAAAAAAAAGACGTAAAAATGACTCTTGCACAAAAAGTTGAAGTAACAGGGATGCGTTGCGTTGTTTTACTCCTAGTCAGGTGAGAACCCATTTGGATGGAACATATTTTTAGCAAGGCAGAATAATGATGTACAGGTCACAGAGGCAGCAAATGAGTAATATATAGCACTGCTGTGCATAATACTTTAGTGAGATTAATTACCAATTCCTTACCTTAGAAATTAGCCGCCAGCAAAAGAAAAGTGAGAACTGGTGCTGCCAAACCATGTGCACATACGGTGTGCATCTGTCCCTTATTTGTAACGTTTAAAGATTGTTTAACGTATTCATTTACAGCACTTTGGTAATCCACTGTTAGATTAAGACCTCAATACTCCTCTCGATCATGGGCGGTTTTGTCCATACTTCACCACGCTGGTCAATGCGGGTTGGTAAAGTGTGGGGACCCAGAATCTGTTCAGATATCACTTCTCATCAATGCTGGCCGTGGCCCAGAATAACACCGCATATTGAACGCTGGGTTCAATATGTGGTGTGCTAACTGCAGCGCCACCACTCCACCCCCCCCCCGCTCTCCCTCCGCCGTTGATATAATATTCAATGTAACAACAGCCCACAATGTGTGCCACTTGCAACACGTTTTCATTTACACATTATAGGACTTGTATTTCAGCCCAATAATTACGCTCGTTTATTAAAGCCGAAACCTGAGCTGTTGAATCTGCAAAAGTGATAATTGTGAAGGAGCCCTCGTAACTTAAACCTCTTGACCATAAATATCTCTCGACATGTGCCTCTCGAGCCGGGAGGGGGAGGCGTCAGTTTTTGTAGGTGGCATTTAATTTAATTTGACATTGCCGCGCATTCAGACACTGTATTTCCGACAGACCTGTTCTTCACCTGAGGACGGCTGCTTGCGTTGTGGCCGAAACGTCGTGAGAATTGTATTTCATTATGTTTTATTTTTGTTATTTTATTATTTCCCTTCTACGTGACTTTTCCGAAAGAACCAAGAAGATTGCCACGCTGCTAAGCCCTTATCACGTCCACGTGGACTGGGCTGGCGACTTGAAGTTGTCGAACATCCTTATTCCGCAGATTAAAATTAGAACGGCCTGCTCATATTGTTGGCAAGAACAAATGCCACCGCTGTTGCCGCTAATGTCACCGTGTTCAGAACAGTTACCAATTTAGTTCCTCTTGCACGCGCGGTATTCCGTATGAGGTTGACGGGCAGGCTGCTTGACATTTAACAATGGTTTTCATTTACACACGCGGCCTCTATCCGTTACTCGCGATGACAGCCAAGAGATATTTGAATCTGGAGTGCGCCTGAAACCCTTTCACGCTGTGAAGACAACGGGCCAAGTTTCTCTTCGGGTTTTAAACGGCGCACACGTGAGATGTAAAGACTGTATTTTTTTATGTGCGAAGGCAAGGCACTTTGCAAACTCTCCGGCAGTGTTTTTGTAAAATATCAAAATATGTGGCTGCCTCTATCTTGATTTAATAATCGCACGATTGGTTGATTGATTCAGAGAAGTATGAAGAACGCCAGTGAAACAGTTGTAGCATCGGCGCTGAGCTGCAGACCTCTTTGGGAGATGGCCACTGAAGATATGTGAGCAATGTTGACCCTTGCGAATCTGACTTTGAGGCATATGCATAATGTTTGAATGCAGGAATGGGGGCACCTTTCCTACAGAGTATTATATTTCAAAGGATGTAGCGTGTCGTTCATGACTGCCTTAAAACCTGTTAATCATAGCCATGCTTAGATTTGCGCCTTTTGGCGTCATCTGGTCGAACACCATATGAGAATAGGCTCTAAAGAAAGCTGTCTCTGGTGTTTCAAGGACAATGCATAAATTATCAGAGTATTTCGATTTAAAGCTTTTGTGACTGCAGAGTATTGTTTTTTGTTTGCATTTGACTGCAAGTATTGTGGTTAATGTAAACATGATTCCTTGCAAAAAGGTGTCAGTTTTGTTGCCAGAAAAAAAAGGGGGAAACAGGGGAAAAACCCTATTAGTATGCTTAGATTTGTTATTATAAGGCATAGGTGCAGCCCTGCAAATGCTTGCCCACACTACTGCTTCTTCACCTGAGGACGGCTGCTTGCGTTGTGGCCGAAACGTCGTGAGAATTATTTTATTATGTTGTATTTTTTATTATTTGATTATTTCCATTCTACGTGACTTTACCGAAAGAACCAAGAAGATGAATACCAGTGATGTACTCATGCATATTGCTCAGTGCCACGCCGGGAGATAGAAACGATGCTGCAACCTCTGCATCTTGCGGGTCTGTTGCGCTAAACCATGACACATCGTGTGGCAGCGTCCCTGCTTGGATTGTGTATTTCTGGTGTATAAAAGCAACTTTCTGTCGCTTGCTGGGCTCTGGATACGAAGCTGGATTTGTTGGTGCTTGGAGAGCCATGCACGCTGGTAATTTAGTGCCCTTCGCCAGCACTAAGAGTAAACATATTTACGAGATCCCATATATTTCTATGATGTATTTGAACATTTATTCGCCCAGAATGTCACGACATTCTTCAGGGTTTATTTGTGGGAAACTTTTTTTTAAATATTCTTTTGGCAAAAAAACAAAACCCGTCCGGGAGATGCTGAACAAACCGTGAAGCCATCGCAAAGAGTACACGGGCCCCAAATGTGGAATTTCTGAGATACGCAGGGGACAAGTTGAAGCCTTACTCTTTTCAATCTCCATGCCTCTTGCCCATTCCCAGTGCCTTCGAAGAGCCGGCTTGTGCACGCGTGGGCCTCCCAAACAAAAAAAAACCGAACATTTAATTTTATCCCTTGGCAGTTGTGTGTCTATTCCGAATTCCTGCCCGCTCCACGCTTGCCAGCCGCCGCGGCCGCGTTTCAAGCGATGGCATTTTCAGCTTGCGATTGCCTGATAGGCAGAGCCAAACAATGCCCCCCCCCCCCCCTTGGATGTCTATGGATTGTTCCCGACTGGGAATGTGGAAAGAATGAAAGAAGGGGGGTTGGGGAGTCGGGTGACGCTCCCGTTGCCGATATGCAATCAACAGCACGTAACGCAGAACTGCCCGTTGCACGTGAGGGAGTAAGTATTGTCATCGTCATTATTACTATACAGTTAGTATCATTCAAAAATGGAAATAAGTCTGCTCTCGGTTGTATTCCAACGTAACGTATTTCACAGTAAACGTACGTGCCTGTTGACCAAGTTTCTTAAATCAGTTGAACACGTCGCAGGCTTTCGTGACTAATATCCATAAGAGGTTTTTTTTGGGTCAGATCGCGTAAACATCTAAATGTGTCGTTAAAACCCGCCACCACCCGACACAGCCAACTAGTAAGGGTTGTCAAGTAAACAGAACATGCCACTAGTACAGCACCCCGGTGTGTTGGAGAGCCAAGCCACAACATTCACAATCTGAGTATTTCTGATTCCACTTCAGCAATGATCTCATCGACAGGGATTGTACGTGGGGCAACAGCAAAGTTAAGACATTTAGACAGGACTGAAACCATATTGCTGGATAATCCAACATTCGTCATGTTGATAGCCGTTTTGTTTATAATATGTTAAATGTTTTAAGTAACTCTGTCGACCCAGCAGTATTAACGGGTGCAACGCAGTCGATCACCAAATCGTGTTGGGGTGCGGTAAAGTGTGGCTACTCCCACCCCTTGCACGACGCCATTTTGGAAGAGTGTGACCCTTCCTCTAGCATTGGCATGAGTAAGACATTGCAGGTCTGCACTTTTACCTTCTATTCATGATTGTATTTGGTAGTGTGACATTCAACATATTACTCTCACCTGATTATCAACATCATTATCATCTGTTATTTGTACTGCGCCTCTCATGCAGTGAATTTCGAAGTGCCGGAACAAAGTGGTATTTGAGATAATTACTAGCTTAGGAAATGGCCTAATATGATGCTCAAAATGAATACAGCTTAAACAATATGCACAACAACCTAAAATAATTCAATTTGACTCGAGTTATCATGTTTCCTTTAACCTTGTTTTTTTTTATTCCATAGTGGTTCTATAATTACATGGAACTGCAGCATCTAGTGGCATATTTTATACTAAATAAATTATTGATGTTTTGTAACAAACGTGTGTATGCTGGATTGATTTACTGAGACCATTGATCTAATTAACTTAGAGATAAATATTAAGATTCCAAAGTAATCACTGTGCTTATTTTCAAGCAAGTACATTGGCATTGGTGCATGGTGATCTATGCTTACAAACATTGCGATAATTTTTGTTTACATTAATATTTAGCATTTACTGTACTGCAGATTGCATGTTTTGGTGTACTAATGATAACAATAGACAATAATCAAAGCTCTATCAATTCACTTGTGGATGAAAACCTCTCCACGACGTGTTCGTCATGGCAGTTAGGTTGACCGTAGTTCACCACTGTGATGGTTAGTGAAGATGAGAAGCTAGTGACCTGTTCGGATATCACCCGCCACCGGTGTTAGCGCGGTGCGCTAACCACTGCGCCACTGCTCCCTTGATTTGATATTTTAAAAAAAGGTGAAGGTGCAGCCCTGCTATTGCGTGCTCACGTCACTGCGGCAGAAGGGCCTCCACTAAAGGGAGCTGCAGAGATTCCATCCAGAGGGTTACTTTGGCCTGCTCTTACCAAACTCATTTAGGCTGCTGAGGCTTAGGGATTTCATTAGGCTCCCCATTGTTCCCGCTGGGGCACCTTTGATACGTGCTTCAATCAACAGATGTGCTACCGGGAGGCTGTGGATTATAACCGCTGACTTCTGGCTAAGTGGCGAGTAAGCGCATCGCATGGCCTGAAGTGAAATAGCCGGCTTGCCATTGTGTGGACATTGGAAGGCTTGTACTCAATTAATGTTGTCGTTGGACTCCAAATAGATACACCAGACGCTGGATGTAAGCACACCGTATTTAAGCACGGTTCTGATATTAGCAACACACACATTCGGTGGGGCAAGTTAAAGGGCGACTTCTGATACAAGCACACTTCGTTTCAAACAAGGAAAGAAAAGACCGTGTGAACAGTACTCAGCATCTGTGCGTTATGCAAAAATAACTATCGGCGTTTCCTGAACAAGTGCATTGTGGTCCTCCTGCCTTAGGTCACCATCAGTATAAATGTGAGTAAATGTCCCCGACTGACAGCAGCAGTGATAAACAACCGTGGACCGATTCCTAACCTCAACTTGTCTATCTGAAAGCTTCAGGGCGTCACTTATGACTCCATTCTCCCCTTGTGAAATGTAATTGACTCTGACCTAACAGTGTTGTGCAATTGTTATAATGGGAGTACTGTGGGTTGAGGTGGATCCAGAAACTTCCCAGCCAGGAGGGGAGGCATTTCCAATTCTGTAAGCTTTTTTTTAAGTGCAGCTCGAAAGTGAATCATAATAATAACGTCACTATATTTGATCTGGTATAGATGAATAAAATGCCAATTTTCAGCGTCGGAATGAGGGTTGGTGGGGGCTGTCAACCCATCGCCCCCTCCCCCATTAGATGTGTCACTGTCAGAGATGGCGACGGCTTGGATGCCTTCATCCAGCAGTGGATTGATTATGGATGCTGATGGTGATAGTGTATTCAATACTTTGACTGTACATCCAATGCGTCCTTGTATTCTTTAAATTATGGCTCAAATAAGTCACTGGCGAGCTACAATTGCACGCTTTCAGTCCGCCCAACGACCTTGTTTCTCTTCTACATGCATCTTATAGTTTTTACCCCTTTAAAATATCCCCAGCTCTCCACGACAGGAAGAACAAAGCAACATGAAAATAATTAAGACATTTCCTTCAACAACAATATAAGACGAGCATGGATACAAAGTTGAGTTTCATTTGTTTGACCTACGCCAAACGTCATATGTATAAACATTGCTTACTATCAGCTTCAGAATATTTAAGACTGGAGGAATCCGATGAGCCATGAAGCTCTTTTTTCACCGATGTCCAGTCGCCCCTGTCAACCCATCCGGTTTACCGGTATTCTTGTACAGGGAAATCGAGATTTCAGGTCCATACGGCGTACAGCCGTTTCAATACGGGAAAAATTATAATATTTGTGTCTATTTGTTTGTGTTTCTCCCTTGTGATGGGAATTTGTAGGATGAACGTTGAGATGTATAAGGGCACGAGGTGACCAATAAGGTCTGAATTGGTCTGTGATAAAGTAGGCACTGCTAAGGGTATGAGTGCCGGAGTACAGAGAATGCCCTCAAAGATGTGTTGTCAAAAGTCTGGCGTGCTACGAATGTATTATGATCCAAAATTGGATCATCAGAGAGAAAGAGGTCGTGGGTCAAGGTAAATACGTATGGGTGTCACAACGCTCACTCACGTAAGAGTTGTTGCTAGGGATTACGTCATCACTCCCACTGCACCAGCCAATCACCTGCCGGAGACACATACCCCGCATGTAACTTGGCCGCAATGACACCACTCGCTACGCGGCTGACATGACATCATCACCCGGTGTGCTTCAACTCGTCTTTAGTGTTGCTCATGTTGTTAATTATTGCGTTATGTTATTCTTTATTATCAGTTACAATCGACTTACGAGTGGTCCGGACCACTCCATTCGCACGGTTTGGCTACGTACGATGCGGAGGAAGTTCAACGTACCTGTCGACCCCTTATCAGTGCTTACCTTATTACGGACCATTTCAGATCTTATTGGTCATTTTCTGCATCACAACGTCAAACAATTGCAAGTCCTAATTTAGTAAATTAATTTTTTGTTTGTTATTGTTGGTGTAATGATGCATCGATTAAAGTCACCGACACACGCGTGGAATCGTGCGTCTACGTATCGATGTGTGAATCAATTCGTTTACGTCGTATGAGTGGGTTAATGGGAGGCCCGCAGTCAACAGATGCCACTGCATTCACAAGATCGTGACCGTGAATCATGATGATACATTATGTGGAGGGGCTTGACAGTCATGAAGATTGTTGCCCTGAGCTAAACCGATAAAACAAACTGTGATCATACAAATAATTCCAGTGAGTTCATGGTGTCGGCCAAGTCACTGATGAATGCCCAAAACAAACCCCATCGCGTTCAAATTAGTCCTGCCCTTAATTTGGCTAAATTCCATCTCCCTTTCACCGTCACGTGATGAACAATACCCTCATTTGTTGAGCATGTGGACAAAGTTCTGCCCCTCTACTGCGTGGACTAGAGGTCACCGTGAAGGGATCGCAGCGGTAGCTCTGTGATATCCACTTCCACGGGCCTTTCTCTGACACGAAGGATTGGGTTGCTCTGCGAGAGATTCGAAGAGATTGTCCGTCTCATGGCACGGGCGGCGATAGCGCAATTTGAATAACACTGGGCGAAAATGACAAACATTGCATATGTATTTTGGTTTAAAGCTTTCGTGACTGCAGGGATTCATATTCTTGGTTCTTTCGGTAAAGTCACGTAGAAGGGAAACAATAAAATAATAAAAATATAAAACAATAATATTCTCGCGACGTTTCGAAAAAAAGGCCACTTTTTTCAAATGTTCTTGCTGTGGTTTTCACACCTGATGATGATTGCTTGTGTTGCAATAGAAACGTCGTGAGAATTGTATTGTTTTATATTTTTATTGTTTCCCTTCTACGTGACTTTACCGAAATAACTAATAATATTGCATATACAATCATAGTATTGTCCCATTTTGTAAAAAAAACACAAAATCTACTATACTTAATTATGGATCGAAAAGGATTACACTTTTTTGGTATCCATCAGTACCAACCTCTCGTTTCAGGCTGAGCCAACTACAGGAGATATCTGACCGTGGGCAAAGACACCAATTTTTCATATAGCAATGCGTGCGGGTTTTGCGACGTGACCGAAACCCACTACATATTGGGTTCCATGAGATTTGAGTACGGCACACTCGGCCTTCTATCGGCCCCTAAAATCCACACGGCCCAGCCACCACCACCTTCGGATAGAACAAAAACCGAAGGAAAAGATCATGATCTTGCAAAGCTGCGCTTTACTGTTTCTGCTCGTGACGACGATCGTAAATATCATCATGGTTATTCCGCGTCGTAAATCGAAGGGAGATTTCCGTGGCGAGCGGACGCCGTTGTCGGGAGACGGAGCGCTGCGAGCCTCTTGGTGGTAGCGACGTTTCGGCCACCCCCCCCCTTCCCCGGTGGGACTCGGACCATGGCACCTGGTTGGTCGCGGCGAGGAGTAGAGGCCCTGGCTTAACCCCCCCACCGCCCCAAGCCAAACACGAAGCGCTTCGCTGGATTGGCGACACGCCTTGCCACCCCCTGGCCTTTTTAATCGCGCACAAGGGATGTCTTGTTTCGCGAGCAGAAACACGACCGTGGATTAGGGGGGGTTATGGCGCTGGGCTCCAGTTCCTCCTCGCAGTGCGTTGCAGCTCTCCCCCCCAACCCTCACCCCATCCGCCACTCAACCCCCCGCCCCCAACCCCTGTAATATTTCTTGACTTCTCAAATTGACGCCAGCTGTCTTTGTACGTACGTATGCTGAACTTCTTTCGCACTGTACGGAGCCAACCGCGCTTAAGAGGAGGTGCCAATGTATGTGCACGTGCAACCCCTTTTGTCTATTCACTGCTGGATGAGGGCAGTCGCCACGCCCTTGCCATTGGGAGCTTGCCCACGTACGGTTGTTTTTGGATTGTTCATGTGTTTTTGTTGTTGTTGTGGCTGTAACCAGGCATCTGCGGTCCTCATCGAAAATTTGCATTTATTGCCCACTGGGTTTTTAGCTGTGCCAAAAATAAAACCTAAACCTTAGAAAAAAACGTGGTGCGGATCACGCGGGTTTGTTTGACCGTAGTTTGACTGTGCTCGACGATGTGGGAGCAATAGATGCTGGAACCTAGTACAGTACAACAATATATCTTGCTGCACTGCCTTCTTGCTGACAACAGCCCCGTAGCAGCCTACAACACCGTGATCATCCGTGGTGGTGGTGGTGGTCGTCTGCCCATCCAAACACATGTCTAGCCTCAACTCTACTTAGCGTCAGAGATCCGACAAGATCAGGGACATTGCAGGTGCTTTGCTCATTGGCAAATGGCCTTTAAGGGGTTACATTGAGAGGGTAATTGAGTGGCGTAGGGAGGAAATGTCCCTCTGTCTTTCAATCGTGTGAATCACGCTCCCCCCCCACATTCCTCAGCACAGCTAATTTGTGAGTGGGTGCAGCTAAATTACGTGTCAATGACAGTGGTGGCGATACAATACGTTTGAACGGAAGACAATCGTCTGCCAAGGAGAAAGTCTGGTATCTCCAGGGTTTTTTCTACATTTGTGTATTTATATATGCAGTACATTTCACGAGAAGGGTTGGAGTGGTGGTAAAGCGGTTAGCGCCCTGAGCTTGATCCTCAGGCACTGCTAATATCAGTGGCAAGAGATTTCTGAACGTTTGCTGGGTGCCCCAACCTCACATTTATCTTCACCAACTCGAACTGACCAGTGTGGTGAAGTATGATCAAACGGACTAAGGGGGCCTTGATCCAGCAGTGGCTTAACAAATACTGTCACTCACCTGGCTCAGCCTGGCTCAGCTCAGCCAGGTGTGTGGGATATTTAAAGTCGGCAGCTGTGGAGCCGCACTACGTGGTGGTCAGCAGAGGGCAGTGAAGGTAAGTCCAGTGTTGTACTGTGTCTCTATGCTCCCACGGATCCCAGCTCCCCGTCTGCACCAGGGCTGACATTTTTCACTCGATATTTTTCAAGACACTGCCAGGCTGACTTGGAGTAGGGATTATCGGCATAAGGCACTACCACTAGAGTACAAGGAATGCACATCCATATTAACCATATGTTATTGTACCCTATATTACAAGACTCGTATGAACAGGTTTATAAAAAGTAGTGTCATGGGCACAACACAAGGTGAGATGGTTATGGCGTGCCAATATAATTTACGGACTGTTATAGCTGATACTAAGCACCAATTCTAATTCTACACGTAAAAGACAAAGATCCCCTGTAAAGCCATCAACAGACTGTTAGTGCAAACACTGTTAGAGAGGAGCTCCAATGAAGGCTGGCACTTCACACTAAGGGGTGGGTGGCTAACACCACGCCCGGCCGCCTTTGTCTCCCCAGTGGCAATGTTTACACACCATTATCAGGTACTCATTTGAGGCTGAGTCGACCTAGAGAGGAGTTCCAGGACCGATTCAGATAATCGTCACTGGTGTTGGACGAGACCGCTCCCGAGAAACACAGCAAATACAAATATTCCCACCCCCCCCCCCCACTCGTATAACCGTAAGATACTTTTTTTGGGGGGGCAAGTGATTCGCACGGACAGTCTTTCGTTCTGCGGCAGCACAGCGTTGTGTCGAGGGACGCCCTGTACCTGTGCGTGGCCGTAGTTGTCGGCTCTGGGCATGACCGGCAGCTCGTAGGCGGCCGCAAAGTGGTTCCTCACTTGCTGCATCTGTCCGAACCGTTCTCTCTTGCGCCATTTCGCACGGCGGTTCTGGAACCAGACCTGATGTATTGGCGGGGGGAGGGATCGAGAGAGAGAGAGAGGAGAGAGAGGAGAGAGTGGGAGAGACAAAGCAAAGAGAGAGAAAAGAAAAAGGACAGAGATAGAGAGAGCGACATGGGCATATGGTTATACAAGGTCCTGGAATTCAACAATTGCACACAAAGGGTATAATTTCATTGTGAAGTGCGTTCTTCAGATTTTTAAAATCAAAGTTAAACATTTCTTTAGAACTGCTTTTTGTGTTAAGTTTGTTGTCCTTCCCCAGCACCTCCGATTAGCACGATTGGCTACGTACGGTGCGAAATATGTTCTACATAGATATAATGTCTTTATTACATTTGATCATTTTGAGCCGGGATCTATTTGCTGATAGATGACACAATGTAACTATTCATCCAGCACCTGCGCACGAGCCGATTTCATCGCTCCATCTCCACAGTGGAATGGTCACTATGAGACCTCCTTTACCAGTGGCAAAATATAGTAATAGGTTTTTACCCTTTAAATGCTTACCCCGAGCTCTCAATACTCTGATAGTGCGCTGTTTTTTAGTTGTACGCCTTTTGGTGTCATCTGGTCCAACACCAATGGAGACTAGGCTCTAAGAAAAGCTGTCTCGGGTGTGGACCAATCAACTTCAAGGACAGTGCATATCATTATCATTATCAGAGTTGTTTCTTTTTGTTTGCATTTTGACTGCTTGTGTTGTGGTTATTGCAAACATGATGCCTTGTATAAAGGTGTCAGTTTTTGTACCAGTTGAAAGGGTAAAAACCTACTAACAGTGGAATGGTCATTTAGCGCAACCCCCACTCTGGGCTGCCACTCCATCAACCACAGGCCATCATCCCAATCTGCTTGTCTTTCACAGTCAATATATCATGTATTTTACTTTACACACGTCACCTACTCTGTGTGTTCCTCTTCCCATCTCGCAGTGAAATTCAAAGCATCCATCTACCCGTGTTTCTTTCAGTCATTCAGACGCTGTCTTTCCGACAGCCATTCAGACGCTGTCTTTCCGACAGCCCTGTTCTTCACCTGGCCGAAACGTCGTGAGAATTGTATTTTATTATGTTTTATTTTTATTATTTTATTATTTCCCTTCTACGTGACTTTACCGAAAGAACCAAGAAGATGAATCCTTGCAGCCACGACAGCTTTAAATCGAAATTTTTGCACATAGTTCAGGCTTACCAAAGTGTCGACTTCTTTGTTGAAATGTACGCATAGTTCTAATATAAGTTACAGTGACCAAAAGCAGTAACAAAATACTTTTGTTTACAAACATTGAAAGCGTGAGTGATGGACCTTGACACGATCTCAATAGTTTGATGGAGTAGTGGCACAGCAGTTAGCGCACTGCACCATGCACCTTGCAGCCTGAGCCATGGATAACATCAGCAGTGAGTAGCAATACCTGAACCGTATTCTTTGGGTCTTTCGGTAAAGTCACTTAGATACGTTTAAATTAATTAAAATAAAATCAAATTACTTTTCCATCGTCATCCTCCTGATGACGATCACCGTCGTAGTTTTTGTGTTTATTTTTTATTAATTTGAACCTATCTACGCGACTTTACCGAAAGACCCAAAGAATATGAATTCCTGCAGTCACGAAAGCTTTAAGTCAATATCTGAACCGGTTTGGGTCCACTCATCCACTTCAGTGTGGTGAAGTATGGTCAATCAATGCAATGTGGGGCGGCCTTCATGAAGCAGTCGAAAAACAAATATCTCAACGATATTATTCATTGTTACGTGAGCCTACGGTATCGTTCGCAGTAGTGTTACTAAAGTGTCACTGTCTACCAACGATACAAACCTGTAGCAAATATAACTGATAAACCTTCGATACAAATGGCATCACGTTGTTTACGTGAATTCTGCTCACGGCCAACACCGGTGGCAATTATCTGAACCGGTCCTGGGCCTCCCCTAGGTTGACTCAACCGCAGATGAGTACCTGGTGCGATGTGTAAACCACCCACCCCCTCGTGTGCCGTGGCGGCCTTCAAAGTTGCTCGCGAACAGCACTTGCCCCAACAGTCTGTTAAAGGCTATACCGGGGGGGGATCTTTGTCTTTGTTATGTTTTTTGTTTAATAAGTGATGCGTTTGGTAATAGTCCACGTTGTATCAACATACGTGTGGACTGTGCCTGTATAAATATTATATTTAAGGTACCATTGGCCCTGTGAGCTTTATGCGTGTGCACTGCACAATCGAGTGCCGGGAATCGCAGTCGACAGCATGTGTTTCAGTCGCGATTCAGCCGTTTGTATTTCTACAAAGTAGCAAACAAAACATAACATTTCGACCTTAAAAGGAAAACGTATGTATGTTGAACTTCTTTCGCACCGTACGCAGACAACCGTGCTAATTAAGAGGTGTGGGGAAATGACAACAAAATAACAATAGGTGACGTTTCAGTCAATTCACCTGTTTGATTCAATCTCTCCGACCCTCCCTATGTCCTGTGAAGGACCATTGCCTGAAACGTCGCCTGCGGTATTCGTTTCCTTTTAATGGCCAAAGTGTTATTGACGAATGAGTTATTTTGTGTTTCGTTGTCCGTGCTTGTGCACCACTGCCAACTCAAGTCAGCAGCCACGGCGGCATCACCAGACAATGCGCAATTCCAGTGCCGGATTAAGCTCGTGCGGGGCCTGGAGCAAATGTTATACTGGTAGGAACCTCCTGGTTACACCAGCCCACAGGGGATTATTGTGTCCGTCCGTCCGTCTGTCGTGCATCCAAAAATGGGAGGGGTGGGGCTGGGTGGAGAGGGGAGGGTGGGGAGGGTGGGGCTGGGTGGGGGGTGGGGCTGGTGGGGCTGAGTGAGGAGAGGCTGGTCACCCCGTGGTGCCCTTATAAAACTCAACGTTTAACCTACTCACGCCGGCTTGTGCCCGCCCTCACAGTCGGCCATATTTGCGGAATACACCACGCCGTCGTTGACCCTGGCCATTGACCGAGCAACCCAACGTTCCTACCAGCTCCGTCCGCAGGAATGTGTTAAAGGGGCCCAAATAAATAATACATATTTTTCAAAAACACATAAATATTACAATAATTTTTTTTACTTGCATAGTAAAGTAATTGTATTTTTTCATTTGCTATACAGCCAGATAATAAGATAAATCGCTAACCTTAAACACCCATTCGTTCATAAAGGTTGAAGGCATTATAGTACAATAGTAATAGAGCAAGTGCAGAATCACTGAACCGGAATTGATAGCTTGAAAGCATTTAGCGCGGGGCCCTTGAAAGTGCGGGGCCCGTAGCTACTACATATGTAGTAACTACGTAATATGTAGTAACTACGTATGTAGTTACTACATATTAAGTAGCTACTACATGTGTAGCTACTTTTGCTACGAGGATAATCCGGCACTGCACAAATGCAATGAGTCCGCTCCGCACACATTCAACGCAGCCTTCAGCTGTCAGCCGTGTCTGGCGTGCCAGCAATATGAACGCGTATTCGTATAATAATCATGATAATACGTTTTGATCATCATCATCAGAATCAGTAGCAGCCGTGATCAATCCACGGCTGGATGAAGATCTCCAACCAAGGCGTCCCCACCTCTCACAGTCCGTCAAACGCACGTGGCCCACGAAACCGACCACGCACGCGCGAGCTGATCGCGGGGATCTTCGATCAAAAGGGGTTTGCTGCGCAATATCATCGCCTTGCGTTGTGCAACCCTCGCCGCTGTCGATGGTAGCACGCACCGTTGTTATTGCAACGCGTGGTTGTGCTATTGCAGCCTTTGGGGCAATGCGGCGCTGAATGTTGGCCTCCTGGTGCACCGTGTAATTCACACTGGGTCGTTGTTGTTGCTGTTGGAGCTATACGAGCTCGACGTTACCACGCCGGTCAGTGCGAGTTGATGATGAAGGGGGCGTCGGGTTACCCAGGATTGGTTCAGAACATCACTTGGCCCACTGATTTTTGGCGGTGGCCAGGAATCGAACCCAATTCGTTACAAATATTTGAACAAAATACGCGCGCACACACAAATAATCACCAACATACATTGCATCTCATTCCGATGTGTACTATGCGTATATGATGAGAATGCACTTAAACACAAGTGCATTGAATGTTAGTTAACTATTATTATATTTCGATTTAAAGCTTTCGTGACTGCAGGGATTCATCTTCTTGGTTCTTTCGGTAAAGTCACGTAGAAGGGAAGTAATAAAATAATAAAAATAAAACATAATACAATTTTAAACATAATACGATTTTATTATGTTTTATTTTTATTATTTTATTACTTCCCTTCTACGTGACTTTACCGAAAGAACCAAGAAGATATTATTATATTATTTGGGTCTTTCGGTAAAGGCACGTAGATAAAAAAAATATATAAAATATTATTATATTGCATACAACAATAAGTGTACATGCACAGGAGTTAATCAATTCGGACAATTGCACGTGCACGTGTAGCGTAACAGTTTGCGCGCTGCGCCGTAAACCCAGCGACCCGAGTTAGGTGCTCGCTAACAGCACTTGCCCCAACAGCATGTGAAGGCTATAAGGGGGATCTTTGTCTTTGTATACATTACGAGTAGCCAGCAGCAAGATGTTGCCCGCATTCCGTCAACTTTAGCGTCACACTCCACCGGTGTCGAACCACTGTTGGGTCACTTATCGGGTGGGAAGGTGTCTCGAGACGCCGAAGAGACGTGGAACTCGAGGCTGACCGCCTTCTCAGCGAAACCGATCATCCTCCGACCTCGTGCAATTGGCGAGGTCCAAATGAGACAATTTCACTCTTTGTCGACTTGCAATCACGACAGACATAGGCACGACTATATCTGTGCCAAATTTCAATCCTGCAGCCATTCCAGAACAATATATCAGTCGTTGTGGTCTATCTATACGAGATACGCGTTTGTGTGCGTGTGCGTTCCAGACGGAGCACCGGTTAGCCCACTTGCGCTACGAACCCGGCTACTCCGAGTTCGACTCCCGCTCATGGTCAACACCAGTGACGATTCTCTGAACCGATCCTTAGGTCGACTCAGCCTCAAATGAGTCCCTGGTGCGCTGTGTAACAACATCGCCACTGGGGAGACAAAGGCGGTCGGGCGTGGTGCTGGCCACCCACCCCCTCGTGTGCCGTGCCGACCTTCATAGGTGCTGCTCGCTAACAGCACTTGCCCCAACAGTCTATTGCAGGCCATACAGATGGCATGTTGTCCGTTAAGAAGAAAAGTAGTTGGACTCTGGCAGGATTCGTCGCTGGAAGGGATGACGGCCGGCGAATCGAGACAAACACCGGAGTGGCAGGCCAAGGAGGCAGAGAGGACCTCCTTTGTGGAGATGGAGCCGTGAAATGAGCTCGTGTACGGAGGTTATACCGCGCACTGTTTGTTACATTGCAGCTTGGGGAACCCTTCATCCGTCTTGGATGACGACGAAAATAAAGTTTGATGTGCTCTAACCCCCCCCCCTCCTCCCCCACCCCTCACCCAGCCCCCCATCTCCCCCACCCCTCACTCAGCCCCCCCCCCTCCCCAACATCTCTTCTCTCTCCCTCTATCGCTCTTACCCAACTCTCATAACCCGATACACAAGCCCCATTTAAGAAAAACAAAAAAAAAGTAGCCTGGATACGTCCCTCAACATAAACACGGCGGTATCACGCCAAGTTACGTAACCGATCATTATAATGACCGTGGTGGAATCCACACGCATCTGTGATCTACACACACACGTGCACGCACTCATGTCGATAAGGCCGTGTGTGAATCACAGTATGCTAACAAATGACTCCGACAAAGCAAAGCCTCAATTGAGTCTCAAGACTCCCTTTCTCGGGAGCGCCCTGCTAAGGTCTGACGTGCGCTCTGTATACGTTTCGTGTATGTGGTGTGTGTGTGTGACTTCAGACTTTAGCAGGATGCTACGTTGCGATGTTTGTGGCCACTCGCCATCATTGAGCTCTTTGACTTCGTTTGGAAGGAATCACCTCGGAGGGAAATCCACGGCATGCGAAGGAGATGACGCTCACTCAAGCACTCCACTCGAATGGATTGAATCATCGCTGCTGCATTCAAATAATATCCTATTCACCTCGCAGCCCCAATGGGTTTGTAAGTTCCACATATCTCTATGTGATCCGCCAATCCTCGTCACCGAGTTCCAACAGTTCACACCGCCGAATTGTGAAATATTGGAACGTTGAAATGCATGTCGCCTAATAATACAAGAACTATATATAGCAAAACAGAATATCAATTGTACTCGTAAATGAGATTTGTTGGCAAGTAATGTCCATGCTTTGAATATATACAAGGACAATTGTATATATACAAGGACAAAGACCACCCGTATCACATTTGACAAACTGTTGGGGCAAGTGCTGTTAGCGAGCACCTACGAAGGCCGGCACAGCACACGAGGGGGTGGGTGGCCAGCACCACGCAAAGCCGCCTTTGTCTCCCTCGTGGCGATGTTTGCACATCGCACCAGGTACTAAGTTGAGGCTAAATCGACCTCGAGGAGGCTCAGGACGGGTTCAGACAACCGTCATCGGTGTTGACCGTGAGCACGAATCAAACTTGGGTGACCGGATTCGTAGCGCAGCGTGCTAACCACTACACTACATCTCTCCACTGCTATACACACACACGCACGCGTACCCATCTACACACGCGTACCATTATTTACTGCAGTAATAGCCCTTTGCAGAGACTGGTCGCAGTCGTGGAAATTTAATTTCCACCCCTGGCCTAGACGCAGTCAGCAGACACGAGACACTTTGACTTAATATGATCACAATTCTTCTTGGTTCTTTCGGTAAAGTCACGTAGAAGGGAAGTAATAAAATAATAAAAATAAAACATTATACAATAATTCTCACGACGTTTCTGTTCTGTTATTATGTTTTATTTTTATTATTTTATTATTTCCATTCTACGTGACTTTACCGAAAGAACCAAGAAGATGAATCCCTGCAGTCACGAAAGCTTTAAATCGATACATTACCATCACCATGCTGTTATCTGTGAATGACATCGTATAATTAGAAGGCCACATTGACGAAATAATTTCCAGACGATATTGGAAAATCTTTTTGACTCATCCGCAAATGGAGGATACGTTAAAAATGCGCTATAATAATACTCATTCCATAACCTGGCAACCTTAGTTCGAGTTCTGTCCGTGAAAGAACGTCAGTGGCGAGCAATATTAAAACCATGAGTCATGCTTCCTCTCATTTACCAACCCGCACTGGTCGGCGTGGTGAAGTATGGTCCAACAACAACCGCGATTTTGGCCGGTACAACGTGCCCAGCAGTGGATTGACAAAGTCTCGTGGTTTGTTGTTGCTGTTATGACCATGTGACATCTGGTCGAACACCATATGAGACTAGGCTCTAAAGAAAGCTGTCTCTGGTGTGGACCAATCAGTTTCAAAGACAATGCATAAATGATCAGAGTATTGTTTTTTGTTTGCATTTGACTGCAAGTATTGTGGTTAATGTAAGCATGATTCCTTGCAAAAGGTGTCAGTTTTTGTTGCCAGAAAAAGGGGAAAACCCCTATTAGTATATTTTGGTACTGGCAAAGGAGGTCCCATGGTGTGGCTGCTCACCCCGAGCTCTCATTACTCTGATAGTGCGTTGTCTTTGAACTGTGCGCCTTTTGGCGTCATCTGGTCGAACACCATATGAGACTAGGCTCTAAAGAAAGCTGTCTCTGGTGTGGACCAATCAGTTTCAAAGACAATGCATAAATGATCAGAGTATTGTTTTTTGTTTGCATTTGACTGCAAGTATTGTGGTTAATGTAAGCATGATTCCTTGCAAAAGGTGTCAGTTTTTGTTGCCAGAAAAAAGGAGAAAAACCCTTTAGTATATTTTGGTACTGGCAATGGAGGTCCCATGGTGTGGCTGCTCACCCCGAGCTCTCATTACTCTGGTAGTGCGTTGTCTTTGAACTGTGCGCCTTTTGGCGTCATCTGGTCGAACACCATATGAGACTAGGCTCTAAAGAAAGCTGTCTTTGGTGTGGACCAATCAGTTTCAAAGACAATGCATAAATGATCAGAGTATTGTTTTTTGTTTGCATTTGACTGCAAGTATTGTGGTTAATATAAGCATGATTCCTTGCAAAAAGTGTCAGTTTTTGTTGCCAGAAAAAAGGGGAAACCCCCTATTAGTACATGTGACATTTGTTTACCGTGCTGCCTTATATTATTATTACACTTGCAGGGTCTTGGGATTTGCCAGCAGATTGGGTTTGCCGGCGTTCATCCAGAGCGTCGGATTGACCATTAAACCGACGATACTACGACTAATGACGACGAATGCAACCTTTAGAGCGGTACCAATAATAGCCCATCACCGTTTATAACACCGCAGATCACCGAGTGGGACAACTGGAAAATCCTTTTACGCATAATCTGGCGCGTATAAGACGCGACCTAGACGGTTTGCGTTCCACCTCCCGCGGGCTCCGCCGCTTGTATGGCCTTGCCGAATCTGCCAAGAAAAACAAAAGCGGCCCGGTCTAATACTGGAGACGATCACTTTACACTCGGACAGCTGAATTGCAGCCGACTTTCATTTGCACCAAATTCCGGGGGACGGCGCCGACATGAAAATTAGCAGAGTCTACGCAGCGTCAGCCCCAGATATGTGTGGCTCGTGATAGAGGCTCGCTTGTGTATATGCGTGCATGCGTGTGCGCACGTGTGTGTGTGTGTGTGCGCACGTGTGTGTGTGTGTGTGCGCTCATTATACAGTTTGCATGCGCGCGCGTGTGTACGTATGTATGAGCGGTGGTGTAGCGGTTAGCGCGCTGAGCTACGAACGCGGCGACCCGGGTTCGATTCCCACTCACGGCCAACACCAGTGACGAATTAGTATCTGCGGCGGTGCGTAAACATTAGCCCTGGAGAGATAAAGGCGGCCGGGCGTGGAGCTGGCTAACCCACCCCATCGTGCCGTGCCCGTCTTCATAAGTGCTGCTCTTTTAGCAACCTGTGATAGGCTGTCGGGACAAGTGCTGTCATTGACCACGATGGTCAGTACAACAGACGCATACAAGCACAGTACAACAATTCATGTCCATAGACTGTCATGTGACAGCCGATTTGTGGTCATCCATATAAAAGCAATATCTCGGCTCAACACTGCTTAGCTTTCTCTAGGATTTGTCGAGATTGCACACATCGGGTGATTTGGGCATATGGCATACGTGTCGTAAGTAGTATGAGATGGCATCTAGGAGTGTGAATTGTATAACTGCGGTATTTAAATTCATAGAGAATGCAAATATAAATGTGCACTCATCCAGTGTGTAGGATATTAGACATTGCTATACGTGCGCATCTAGAATCGGGTGTGTGTGTGATGTACAATCGATGCGTGACATGTTTCGTGATTTGATGTATGGTTAAATCAATCTCAGACAGAACACGCTAAATCTCAACCCAGGTATATCAGGAGATTTAGCGGCAACGGAATTACTAAGGTGGGATATGTTGGAGGTTGGATATATATACACACACAGGTAAGATATATATTAATTAAATTGGATCTTACACCTTGCTCCCAACTACTACCGTGTGAGCGAGAATATTAAAACGTCCCTCTATAGTCTATATAGATTATAGATGATGCACATACGTTAACTTTCACCGCAGTCAGATTCCGTCCCGTGCTGTAATTCTGTTACCGTTGATACGCGTGTGTTCATCTCGACACGTATTTTGTCACTTTATATTCCACCTTGTGCACGTGAACGTTGCACGTGATGCGACAACTTGGTCTTCATGGCTTTGCTTCATCTCTTAATCCACGATTCACGTCTGCGGCATTGTGTGTCGACAACTCATTGTACGTGGTTGTAGACAGAGGATAATAGTTACGTATATAAATCTACGAATACACACATATACAATAGACTTACAAGCAAACCTCAATAATTAATAAGCAAATGGGCCATGTGAATAAATGGCTAATTAATGTATTGATCGATACGCATATTACACTGGTCAACAACAACAACATTTTTTTTCTGGCCTGGACTTTTGCAGCTGTTTTAGACTAATTTCAGGGTGCTGATTCCAAATCTGATCTCAGATCTGGTCGATCACATCTCATTTTTATGCTATCGGCATACCCCATTTTCATTGATTTTACCCGAAATTAACTCTGTCACTTATGATTGCAAGTTGTTGCGAGTCAGTGACTGCTTTAGTGTTAAAATATGGTGCTGTATTTTTAGGATAGTGTGTTTATAATATCATTTAATGTATATATCCACATGTATTTAATATTTTCTTCTGCAGTGTTTATTGAAAATGCAATATTTGATATCTCAAAAACCTGATGTGATAGACAAAAACTGATGCCAGATTTGGAATCAGCACCCCAACATTACATTAAAACAGTTGGATTACCTTATGCCAGAAAAGTGTGTTGACCAGTGTTATCAACGCTTTCACTTGTAACTCGTATGCACGCTTTATATAGACGAGCCGAATATTTATTTACTCAATGCATTTGTCAATAGCAATGTCTTTAAAATAAACATGTAATGTAATCAGCGATGTTTCGGGCCATGCCTCTTCTTCACAGCACATTGTTTTTGACTCGTGTGTTGACTTTGTTTTGTTAGTTTGTGCTCATGCAGCATCGCCAATAACTTTTTTTTAATATTGTATTTTTAAAAGATTGTATTTCTCCCATCGCTCTTTGTCTGCCAAGCGGCTGCAGGACACAGTTTATCCCATGCCGCCTTGATCAGACGTTCTTTAACGTGCGTCTGCTTTGTTAAAGCCCGAGGCGGCCACCGTCTGATTCCGTTTGCACACACGGGGTGGTCAACGCTTTGCCTGCCCTATCAACCCAGCGGCCTGAGTTCCATTTTCGGCCACGTCTGACATGAATTGTGAGTGATAGCTATCTGAACATACCCCCCTGTCTTCAGCACAACCCACACTGACAAGCGTGGTGAAGTATGGCCAAACTACCCCCCTCGGTCAACACTCAATCCAGCCACGGATTGACAAATGCCGGCTAATTACAGATCATCAACGCACGTAGCTCAGATGATATATGTGTGGACGCGCGCTGCATACTTGTAGAATACAATGCTCTCGCGCGCTGTAGAGACATCGTGCCCCGCTCACACGATGTGTCGCAGCCAGTTAGTTTATCCTCTTGCATGTGGAGTCTTGCAAGTTGGCTCAGCAGCAGTGCTCCAGGCGAGACAGTCGAGTGTACGAAGTCTATGGGCGACGTGCGTTACTCAACTGGCTCTCCGCGATGAACGGGTGGGTCACATTGTTACACATGGAGTGCCCTTGCCAACTCTAAACGTCTCGGGCGTTTGTTCAACAAGCCCGACTCTATTTGATGAGAACCAGAAGGTGGAAACCTGTGGCCAGAGTTTGCTTCATTCAATAAATGTCATTGCCGAGATAATTATCGGTTTATGGACTTAAACAATGTTTTACTTTAATGAGTGGGAACACGGAAAACCAAAATCTATATATATATTTTATATATATATATGCTCTGACATTCCACCTCCGATTAGCACGGTTGGCTACGTACGGTGCGAATGAAGTTCAACAGGCGTGTAATTAACGGAACGCGTCCGAGAGTACGACCGTGGAGGAGATGGAGCGATGAAAATCAGTTCGTGTGCAGTTGCTGCCGGATCATTACATCGCAAGATCGCGAGACGTGGCGGCGCCTTGGGGAAAGCCTTCATCCAGCAGTGGACAGACCACGGATTACGATGATGATTGTTACACTTGAACGTGGGACATCGCCCGGGTGCGAACCTGAGCCTGGAACCTTTGCAGGGTGCCACGCAATTCTACGTCTCAATCCGTGCTCACACTCGAAGCCGGGGGTAACAATATCGACACAACGGCGGCGTCTCCGTGCCGAACTTTCAGTAATTCTTGGCACATTTTGTGTTTGCGGTTGAGGGCAGTCTCGGTTGATTATAGTTTATACGTGATGTTGTATTTAGAGGCCACGTGTCTGTATAGTGGATAATGCATGCGAGCCTACGTGTATCTACACTTTCTCTATATATATGCGATACGTGGAAAGCGGTGGTTTAACAGGTTCCGCGCTGGGCTACAAAACCCGGAGATCCCAAGTGTGGTTGCTTAAGCGACAAAGAAGTTGTCCTGGATTTTGTTGTTATTGTTGTTGTTGTTATTCTTGGTTCTTTCGGTAAAGTCACGTAGAAGGGAAATAATAAAATAATATAAATATAACAAATAAAAATTCTCACGACGTTTCGACTGCAACACAAACAATCATCATCAGGTGTGAAATCCACAGCAATAATTATTTTTTATTTTTATTTTCTTGCTGTGGATTTCACACCTGATGACGATTGCTTGTGTTGCAGTCGAAACGTCGTGAATTTTTTTTTATTGTTTTATATTTATATTACTTTATTATTTCCCTTCTACGTGACTTTACCGAAAGAGCCAAGAATATGAATCACTGCAGTCACGAAAGCTTTAAATCAAAAATTGTTGTTGTTGTTAAATCTAACATCGACTCGGGCCTCAAATAAGCACTTGGTTGGGGTGCGCTCATGACATCGGCTGCGGGGAAACCAAGGCTGGCGTGCTGTGACCGCACGGTTGGCTGCTACGTACGGTGCGAAAAAAGTTCAACGTGCACACACTCCAACGCGTGGCCACATCGCACCGTCTCGTGCGCCGTGTCGGTCTTCCATGGGTGCTCGCTGACAACATGTGCCCCGCGAGTCTCTACGGCTATAGGGAATGAGGATGAGGAGGAGGGGAGATTGTTGTCTCATTATTGCTTGCAACCATTACGTGCAAATGCGTTTGTCTTACATGATATTTTACGGTGGTAGGGGTTCTGAATCAATTACAATATCAATTGCTGTACAAGTAACATTGCTATTCAAATGTATTGCTGCCGTACATACGTGCGCTGTGTTTTATTTATCGTTTGTCAAACTCAGAGTGAGATGTTATGATATTATGTGCAGCAATGCTTCGTGTGCGTACGGCAGGCTGGTGCCTATACGAACTCGTCAACCTGCGTTCGATTCCCAGGCACGGCTGACATCAGTGGCCGAACGATATCTGCACCAGTCCGGGGTTTCGCCGGTCACCAATCCGCCCTGACTAGCATGGTGAAGTATGGTCAACCCCCTGCACCCCCCCCCTTTCCTAACACAGTGTGGGCGATGCCTTCATCCAGCAGTGGATTGAGAAGAGCTGTACACTATTCATATTAAGATGCCTGTATTAACATTTATAATAGTATATCCACACAGCGTAATGCGCGTGCATTAACAGCGAGCGCTATTTCTGTCGCTGAAACGAACACACTCTCATCACGTAAATAACACACACGTATAGATATAGTAACAAAAGCAAAGCGGACTTACTGCTAAAAAAACCCCGTGTTGAAATTCTCGGCTGGGATCATTGTCTGCCGTTGTATTCGTCCCCATGCACACCCAGTCCATTATCTTTCTCGTCAACATCCCAAGGTGTGTGCGGTTCTTGCTGTGGATGTGCGTCCGTGCGCGCAGCGCTACGAACCCGGCGATTCGAGTTGGATTCCTGCTCACGGTTCAGCCAACACCATCGACGATTATCTGAACCGGTTCGACATCAAATGAGTGCCTGGTGCGGTGTGTAAACATCGCCAATATGGAGACAAAAGCGGCCTGGCTTGGTTCTGGCCACCAAACCTCCTCGTGTGCCCTGCCGGCCTTTCATCGATGCTCATGAACAGCGCTTGCCCCAAAAGTCTGTTCAGCCTATACGGGGTAACTTTGTCCATTTTCAAAGCTTTGCGCGGCCGGGCTCTACATAAATCACGTGGGCACTCAACGCAGCGACCGGGGTCCTTGAAAGTAAAGCAATATTCCCCGTGTGTTTTGATTTATTAGCGCTCATAATTTGGTGTGAGTTTCAAGTTTACGCAAGATTGACTGTGGCCGTTCGTCTGGCTTAATGTGCGTGCCTGGGTCACTCCAAGACTCGCTTCCTCGCCATAAGCACGTGTCAAGTCACAGCAAAGCGCATTCCGTAAATGAGCCTAACCGCACTATGTTTAACATAGTCTGCATATCATTATATAAAGCCTGTGTCATGCTATTTTAAAACCTGAAAAAATGTGGTTTAGATGTATTCATAAATATATATGGTTTAAAATAAAATGTAATTGTACCGTATTGAGTGTTTGTATTTATTTAGTTTATATTTATCCAATGTTTTTTTTATTATTTTGAAATTGGATACAACCATATAACCATTGCGTATATATTAAGAGGGCATTTTGAATATACATGCAAAGAAAAATTGTAACGCACGAGTCAATAACACTGCCATGAAAGGCTATACATATACGTTTGGGGCAGTAGTCTTTAACAGCAGAGAGATTAACAAAGGTTAATTTAGGAGCTTTCGTGACTGCAGGAATTATTCTTTGGTTCTTTTCGGTTAAGTCACGTCTAAAAATAAAATAATAAATTAAAACGTCGTAATATGTTATTTTATTTTAATTTATTATTTTATTTTTAGACGTGACTTAACCGAAAAGAACCAAAGAATAGATTAACAAAGGGTCACTTCCCGAAACGTCGCCTATTACCGTACACAGCATACGTTTTCCTTCGAGAGCGATGTTATGGATGCACGTGCTGCGTTTGTGTCCTTTGTGATCTTGCAGTGCTCGCAGTTCAAACAAGCAATTGTATTTAACTCATCAATGAAATGATCTCAATAACGCAACGCTCTACTGGGTACTGTATATATATTTACATGTACCCATGTGAAAGTGCATTTGCACCTTTGATTCTAAAGCCGATTAATGTGTGAATGAAATTCATCCCGATGTTAAGCAATTTACAAGCGCTAATAAAATCGCTCACTACATTTAACTTGCAATAATTCGCGTGCAGGTTGTGTGTTTATGGAGTTTATTATAGACTAGCATTAAACGCGCACTGCTCTGCGCCGTGTAAAACATTTATTTGAATCTCCGACAATGGTACATTTACATATTTCATTCGCAACGCCACGGAAGTCAGTTTTGTACTGCGCGACTGCTGTGTAAGCCGCTCCAGAGAGGAAGAGACGCACACCAACACGTGTGCCCGGTGTCAATTAATGCGCATCAATCTGGTCACGCAAACACGCATGCCCCTACCGGATTATAAGACGCACTCACCCCCGGCCCACACACACAGTTTTGGCTTTAAATACAGGAGAGGGATAACGCGTCTTATAATGCGGGAGAATACGGCTAGGTTGTTTAAACTGCTGTTGCTTTGCTATGAACGCATTCATAAGAATTGCTTTAGAAGCAATACAATGTAGGCTTGGCACCGATTCGCCTGGATATGGTTAACGACGTGAATAAGCTGAATGCGCAACGCATTCTCATGTTGCTTGTGGGGTCCGTGATGAATTATCCAGGACAGGAGATTTTTTTTTTTTACCTTCAAAATATATTATTCTCCATTGCCCAATATCGCCGACCTTTCCAAGTTCGCCAATAAATTGTTTTTCTTAATTCAAATGCAGTTTGAAGCTGTTACCTGATTCGGAAAAAAAGAGACACTTTAATTTGCCTGAAGAGTTAACCTGAATTTAAATGTTAAATTAACGCTGTGGGCGGGAAGTCCATATACCGCATGTCCCACACATTTCAGACTGAACTGAGATGAAGGGGTTTAGGGACTTTCTGCCAATTCTCCGATGGAGGATGTATATATATCACGAGTTCACATTACAAGTGGAAAAAAACGTAATAATATATTCCCCGGCTTATCAAACGCACTTTCCTTTCCCCCTGTATTTAAAGTAGACGGCAGGGGTGCGTTTTATGATTCAGGTTATTTGACCATACTTCACCACGCTGGTCATTGGGAGGGGGGGGTGGGTGAATTTGGTGATCGGGGGGCGGCGGTGTTTGGCAGGGACTGGTGCAGAGTTCCGATGTAACTTACCCCCCTGATATTAGCCCTGGCTTGGGAATCGAACTCAGGTCGCTGCGTTAACAGCGGGCACGGTGCTTAACAAATCCACTCCGCCCACCCCTCCGGCACATTTGAGCGACACGCGCACGTACACACACGTGTGCGTGTGTCTGCGCGTGTGTGTCTATCATAAAGTGGACACAGCCTGTGTGTCTTATCGTGGGTCGATGAGCAACCGCCGATGATATGTGCTTAACCACTTTCTCAAAAACACTCAGTCGCCGATGCCGAATCCTTGCGAGACGTCACCTCCCGTGGAACAATCACGACACAAAAGCGTCGCAGCAATTCTGCGCGTGATATCTGCACACGAATGTTTGCCTTTGCCTGCAGTTAACAACGGAGGTAACAAGAATGCCACCGTTTTTTAAATCCCGGCCACCCGCCTTCTCGTACCCTTGATTGGTTCCACGCACGATTTGGTTTCGAATCGATATTTCGTCTGCAGATTCACTGCTCGGGTATTCATTGCGTACGTTGTGTGATTATGCGTCGACGCCCGACACCAGTGATGTGCATTGGTCCTGGGTAACCTTTAAGCGATGCGAGTTCAACTACGGTGAAGCTTGGTCGAGCTGAATGGAGTTCAAAAGAACTCACAACACACCTTCGTGAAATATCGCTCGGTTTGATCTTTCACGGAGCTCACGGTCCACCCTAAACCACGTCCTCACAAACCATCTGATGCACAAATAGCAGATTAAAAACTCTACAGCGGCGTGCGACTGAGGCCATCCAGAACACACCGTACAGCCGTATGACAGACGCGATGCCCCGATCCACAAATACGAAGTTGATACAATCACAGCTGTACACACCGCGACTGCCGACGCGGATGTCTGCTACCTTTGACCACCTGAATGTGAAATCGTACTCGTTGCTCTGCGTCGACATCAGCGGCCGTACGAAAGAAGAATAATGAGAAGATTGGCCCTGATCATTGTTTTTTTACCCTTCTATCTGGCAACAAAACTGACACCTTTTTTTACAAGGAGTCATGTTTGCATAGACCACAATACCTGCAGTCATAATGCAAACAAAAAACATAACTCTGATAATGTATGCAAAAATGAGTTGTTCGCCTTTTGGCGTCATCTGGTCCAACACCATGTGAGACTAGGCTCTTAGGAAAGCTGTCTCGGGTGTGGACCAATCAACTTCAAGGACAGTGCATACATTATCAGAGTTATGTTTTTTGTTTGCATTATGACTGCAGGTATTGTGGTCTATGCAAACATGACTCCTAGTAAAAAAAGGTGTCAGTTTTGTTGCCAGATAGAAGGGTAAAAAACCAATTATCATATTTTTTACTGGCAAATGAGGTTCCAATGGTGTAAAAGATTGGCCCTACTCTGTATGCCGACTGATTGACTAACGCGTGGATTGCGGGAGTTTGAGAGCCGCCCCTTACTGAGCAGAAGGAATCAGAGATTCCTCTTTTTCGTTCCACGTCGCCGTTACCGTGATCTCAGGATTGTTAAACGCTCCGGGGAGGAAGTCTCACCAGTAACGTGCACCCGGTGCCCATAAGCTTCAGAATCAGAAAGAATCAGAATCAGAAAGAGTTTTATTCGCCATGAAAGTTCGCACAGACAAGGAATTTACTTTGGCCGGAAGGTGCATACATTCAACATATAGGAATTTTAAATCTTAAATAAGTGCTTTACAAGTCTAACTATACTAAAGGTATAAGTCTAACTAATACTAGGTTATAACCAAATCTAGTTTGCGCGCACACAACTATCGGATTATCAGACGCACCCAAAGCGTTTGTTTTAAATGTACAAAGGAGGGGCGGGTGCGGTATAAAGGGAAAAGTGCGTCTTATAATCCGGTTATTACTACGATATAATATCGCGAGGCAATCGGAGGTAGGCGAGGTTTAATATGCAATTAAGCTCGGCGTCCCGACTCCTGATGACAACCGTCGTAGTCGAACCCGCTCGGCATTGCTCTGTGCGCACTGTCGCCCTCCATTCTCTTCCTCCTATGCACCGCAGAAGGGCCATCGTCCGAAACGTCGCCTCGTAAATGTATATATATATGTGTGTGTGTGTGCGGGTTCATTTTAAGGCCACGGCGTTATTGACGAATGTGTTTTTGGGTGGTTTCGTTAACCGTGCCTCGTGCACCGCCGCCAACGCAGCTTCGCAGATAAAAAAAACAAAATCATCATCATCCTCGTAAGCGTCCCGTCTACGATCGGTCGCCTGCTCGACCGAAGCTTATTTAAAAAAACCACGCCAGCGGCTGCTTTATTTCTACCCAACTCGAAACGTCGATAACGTTTGGCATTAATTGGTGGGTGGGTGACTTTTACTCGCACACGTCAACAGCTCATCGTCGGCTGATGTACAACCATCCCCGAAATGTCGACCCGGCGTGTTACAGATACGGTCGACACGTGAGCGCGCATCACGAACAAAAGCGTGCGTCATGGTAGCCAACGCTGTCACGATGTCCACACACCACCACCACCACCCCCATATCGCGTGTGCAGCGGGGAGCGGTGGCGCAGCGGTTAGCGCACTGCGCTACGAACCCCGGCGACCCGAATTTCTACTCCCGCTCACGACCATTTTTGTATGCATGTTGGGCTTCTTTCGCGCCGTACGTAGCCAACCTTGCTAATAACAGTGGCAATATCTGAACCGGTCCCGGGCCTCCCTTGGGTCGACTCAGCCGCAAATGAGTATCTTGTGCGGTGTGTATACCATAATCACCAGTGGTGATGTATAACATCATCACCAGTGGTGATGATGTTATACACACCGCACCAGATATACCCTCGTGTGCCGTGTCGGCCTGCATCGGTGCTACTCACTCACAGCACTTTGCCCCAACAGTCTGTTCAAGGCTATTCGGGGGATATTTGTCTTTGTGACAAGGGCCCCAACAGTCTGTTCAAGGCTATTCGGGGGATCTTTGTCTTTGTGGCAAGTGTCCCAACAGTCTGTTCAAGGCTATTCGGGGGATCATTGTCTTTGTGGAAAGGGTCCCAACAGTCTGTTCAAGGCTATTCGGGGGATCTTTGTCTTTGTGGAAAGGCTAACCTACACGCGCCCATGACGTCAGTCCGTCTTTTAATTGTTTTTCAATTAAAACCCAAAAAAAAACCACGCGACATTGTTGCCATGCACACTCTGCGTGTGCTGTTAGTGCTGTGCTCATGCGAGCTTGGTAATGTCTGCATTGCTCGATGTATGTGTGCATATTCCTACTCATTGCGTTAAAGCTGCAATGAGCGTGGGGGTTGTCTCTCTCTCCCTACGCACAACACAGCGGCTCTGCGTGGAACATCGCGTGTCCGATAGGAACAAACGTCATAGCGTTCAGTTGCAATCATCATTGTTATTTTTGACATATGCAATACGCGTGGGTTTAAACTGGCAGCAGTCGGTGATGATTCGCAAGCGATAGCGTAAGACGATGTCGTTGCATGAGCACGTGTATAAAGCCAGTGCCAGCAAGCTAAATAAATTAGCTTTATACGGCGTCTTTCAAAAACAATTCATTAAACGCTGAACAATTACGCAGCAGTATTGCGACCACATGAGAGAGAGGGAGGATAAGACAGAGGGGAGACTTGTATGAGTAGTAACAAACATGGGTGATGTGAGCAGGGAGAAGCGAAAGCAACATGGGACTTGAAGACATGTATTGAAAATATCATCAGAGGCGTGGAAAAAACAACTGATGAAAGCTCAACGAAGGAGCTCATCACGTGGAAATGTATAGCAGCCAAATACTCGAAACGCGTGACGTTGATTCTAAACGTGGAGGGAAAAACCGGAGGACCCGGAAAAAAAACCCCTCCGCGACCACGGGGAGAACACGCGAACTACAAATATACAGCAGCAGCAGGCGTCAGGGTCGGGATGGAACCCACGACCTCCTGTATACCAGGGTGAGGTAGTTAACATCTCATATCCACCGTGATGATGATGAGAGAGAGAGACACGCAAACTCCAAATATACAGCAGCAGCAGGCGTCAGGGTCGGGATCGAACCCACGACCTCCTGTATACCAGGCGAGGTAGTTAACATCTCATTGACACCGTGATGATGATGAGAGAGAGAGACACGCAAACTCCAAATATACAGCAGCAGCAGGCGTCAGGGTCGGGATCGAACCCACGACCTCCTGTATACCAGGCGAGGTAGTTAACATCTCATTGACACCGTGATGATGATGAGAGAGAGAGACACGCAAACTCCAAATATACAGCAGCAGCAGGCGTCAGGGTCGGGATGGAACCCACGACCTCCTGTATACCAAGCGAGGTAGTTAACATCTCCTAGACACCGTGATGATGATGAGAGAGAGAGACACGAAAACTCCAAATATACAGCAGCAGCAGCAGGCGTCAGGGTCGGGATGGAACCCACGACCTCCTGTATACCAAGCGAGGTAGTTAACATCTCCTAGACACCGTGATGATGATGAGAGAGAGAGACACGCAAACTCCAAATATACAGCAGCAGCAGCAGGCGTCAGGGTCGGGATGGAACCCACGACCTCCTGTATACCAGGCGAGGTAGTTAACATCTCCTAGACACCGTGGCGCTCATTATCTGTGCAAGAGTCATATTGAACAAATGCAAACGTTCTGATGTCGGAGAATTATGCAACGTATAATATATGTGTATGATTATCGATGTGATATAGTTGCAGTTAGGTCCACTTGTGAGATGCTGAAATGGTACTGAGTAACAACAGGCGTGATACAAAAAAAAGTGCGTTCTTGGTCTTAATAACAAAGTTGCTCACTGCGTAAATCTCAGCGTAAATGTATCAATATATACTTATATATAATAGAAACAGAAGGGGTATCGATGGTGATCGTAATAATAATAATCAACAGCGTCTTTGTCGATAGTATGTGGGGAGGGAGTTGATTGACCATAATTCACACTGGTCAGTGCAACGTTGGGCCTCGAGGGTTTGGCTCACACGACACTCGCTACGAATGTTCGTGGTGGTGGTGACCGGGAATCCAACTCAGGTTTCCGGGCTCCTAGAGCAGTGCTGCTCCTACCACGCCATCGCTCCATCACATCGTAAAACTAGCAGCGTTGCACACCGCGGACATATCCAAATAACGAGTGTGTTGTAGGTGTGCTCTTCACGGAAGGCGCACGCATTGCTTAACTGCGCAATGAAGACCATCGCTGTATTTAGTGTGTTTACATGTGGAATATAGTCACATGGTATACTGTTTGTTGTGGCCGTCAGTGGCATGTCGTGACATATAGGCAAAGATTACCTGAGTAATTCAGACGAGCTTTTAAATCATACGTATATATATATAAAAAACATGCTAGTTTGTTCAAAGATAAACCGGCATATGCAATTTATAACAGTTACGTGTACGAGTAGCTATTCATATTCAAAACAGATAGTAACTCATTTACGGATACAAATGTAATAATACTCTTCGTTTTTTTTTCGGTAAAGTCACGTCGGTAAAAATAAAAATGAAATAATAATAATAATAATAAATGAAAATAAATCAATTAAATCACGACGTTTCGAAGGCAACACAAGCTTCCTTCATCAGGTGTAAAAAGGCACAGCAAAATAACTGCTGTGCCTTTGTACACCTGATGAAGGAAGCTTGTGTTGCCTCCGAAACGTCGTGATTTAATTGATGTATTTTCATTTATTATTTTTTTTTTTAAATTTTACGTGACTTTACCGAAAAAACCTAAGAGTATGAATCCTTGCAGTCACGAAAGCTCCATAATCTAGAAATGTAATAATATTTTCTGCCATTGAATAGCGATGGATTTTAAGCCACGCGCCTGCCAATCCCAACTTTGCCACCCAAAGTTGACATTTGGGCTGAAAGAAAGTGGAGAGAGACGGGGCAGGAGGGTCAAAACAGTCTCGAGCCATCGAATAGCATCTACCCATGTAAATATGTTTGTGTTTGTGTGTGGGGAGTGGTAGTGTAGTGGTTAGCGCGCTGCACTACGGACCTGGCCACCCGAGTTCGATTCCCGCTCACGGCAAACACCAATGACGATTATCTGAACCGGTCCTGGGCCTCTCCTAGGTCGACTCAGCCTCAAATGAGTACCTGGTGCGGTGTGTAAACATCGCCACTAGGGAGACAAAGGCGGTCGGGCGTGGTGCTGGCCACTCACCCCCTCGTGTACCGTTCCGGCCTTCATAGGTGCTCGCTAACAGCACTTGCCCCTACAGTCTGTTAAGGCTATACGGGGGATCTTTGTGTGTGTATATAATGCGCTACAAACCCGTCGACCCGAGTTCTATGCCCGCTCACGGCCAACACCGGTGACGATTATCTGAACCGGTCTTGGGCTTCCCCGAAGGTCGACTCAGCCTCGAATCATCTCCACTAGGGAGACAAAGGCGGTCGGGCGTGGTGCTGGCCACCCACCCCGTCGTGTACCGTGCCGGCCTTCATAGGTGCTCGCTAACAGCACTTGCCCCAGCAGTCTGTTAAGGCTACACGGGGAGGGGCAATGCTTGTATGCTCCACACAAAGACAGAACACAATCTATGGTGCTTTTGTATTTACATATATATTGTAAAATGCCACAACATGATAGACGACGTATTATTTAGAAATTTTCAGGGAGCTTTATGAAAAAAAAAACTAAAAAGAAACACATACAAGCCTGACACTGCTGATGAGAAGTTGCATGTCGAAACCGATTCAGAGTTTGCTTGTCTTGAAGCCACGCTGGTAAAATGATGCACTGCAGGAAGGCCGTGATGGGTTGTCAAAGCTTGCTTATGTTTGTATTTATTTTGTTTAAGACATATAGAGCATGCCACTAAAACATTCACTCTAAAGAAGGGACTTGTATTTAAATTTGTTGTAAAATCCAAAAATAAACTATCATAACGCAGTCCATTGTGGGAAATCAGCGGTGGCCGTCTTATGGATGGACTGGCCCCGTCGTTGGAATGTGGAATTCCCTTACACACCTAGACATATATATATACACATGCTGCATCCCCAATGCGGGACCTTCCTGAGACAAATAAATAGTTGAGACTCAATAAGACTGAACTGAGTAAATACCAATAATACAAATATGCAGCTTTATCAATCCACTGCTGAGTGAACGCCTTGTGCGTTATGTTCACATAGCCATGTAAACAAGTGGTTGTACTTCTGCTGTTCCTGTTCTTATCACTGCCTAGCAGTCGCCTCCTTGCCTACGACATTGTAGCTTGTAGTTGGTTCTGGCTCGCCGATGACTCCTTATCAAGGCGAAACCTACACAGCAGCAGCCTCTTGCTCACATCCACTGCTGAACATATCAACGCATTGCTTAGAAGTACTGAGGTCCACTCTCTACATATCGAGAGCCAGTACGCGTGTTGGCGAACACAGCGTGCAAGCTGACGCATGTGCACACGAACGTGACCACGAAAATATATCGAGAACGACCGATACATGAACGCACAAAGACGAAACTGCATCTACCATGGGTGGAAAAAACCCGATTTTTCCAGCGGCAGGCATCGGGTTTTTTCTTTAATAGAATTAAACCCGATTTGGGGGAATTAAAACTTGGTTTAATGAATACGAAATTCTGATCCAAGGCTTAGGCTGCATCCTCGTCGGTGCTGCTATCGTACTCGGGGGGGGGGGCGTCGGGCACGGGGTAGTCGTAGAATTGTAGATTTGAAGCTGTCGTGACTGCAAGGATTCATACTCTTAGGTTTTTTTTATCGGTAAAGTCACGTAGGAATAAATAAATAAATAAAAATATTTAAAATAATAGAAATAAAATAATAAATCACGACGTTTCGGAGGCAACACACGCTGCCTTCATCAGGTGTAAAAAAAGTCGTATAATGCGGCGGGCAGGTTGGTCTTGATGAACACTCCACAATCGTGGGTGCCAGTGAGTTCCTTAGCTTGGAATGGATGAAGCCCATCGTTGAGAAGTGCGGTTCTGCAATTAGAACCAATTAAACCGGATTTCTCCCAATCTCAGATGATCGGGTTTAATATAAAAAGACAATTAAACCCGATTGTAAAAAAACCCGACTGTGCCACCCTTGGTCATGGCATCTCCACACCGCACGAGACATTTCCATTGATCTGACGTCAATGTCCACGTTCATAGCTGCTTCATATACAAAGATCCCCCGGGTAGCCTTCACAGACTGTCGGGGCAAGTGTTGTTAGCGAGTGGCACCTATAGAGGCCGGCACGACACACGAGGGGGTGGGTGGCCAACACCACGCCCGGCCGCCTTTGTCTCTCCGTGTGCTGATGATGTTCACGCAAACTGCATGCGACTCGATTGACGTCGCGAAGGAGCGAGATTAAGATAGGATGGCTAAAGTGCCGGATAATTATGGTTCCTTCAGAGTGGCCAGGTAGCAACTTGGTTGGACAGCGCATTGGTGCACGACAGACAAATAATCCCTGGTGGGCAGTGTGGAACCTGTTGTTCCTACCTGGATTATCATCCTAGTAGCACAAGCAGCTACATATGTCGTGGCTACGGGCCCCGCACTTTCAAGGGCCCCGCGCTAAATACTTTCGAGCGATCAATTGATTCTGCACTTGCTCTATTATTATAGTACTATACCGCCTTCGACTTTTATGAACGGCTGGGTGTTTAGGGTTAGCGATTTGTCGTATTATCTGGCCGTATAGCAAATGAAAAAATACAATTACTTTACTATACAAGTTAAACATTTGTGTTTTAATATTTACGTGTTTTATTTATTTAGGGCCCCTTTATGACGTCATATGCTGCAGGCCCCGCATGAGCTAATCCAGCACTGGGGGGCGTTGTCCAGGGGCGTTCGTCCGAGTTGAACCGGGAAATAAACCCAGGTAGAGGGTTTACTACTACTACCCTGTACTACTACTACAGTGTGTACTACTACTACTACTACAGTGTGTACTACTACTACACTGTACTACTACAGTGTGTACTACTACTACTACACTGTACTACTACTACAGTGTGTACTACTACTACTAGTATCACGTGTACTACTACTACTACAGTGTGTACTACTACTACAGTGTGTACTACTACTACACTGTACTACTACTACAGTGTGTACTACTACTACTACACTGTACTACTACTACAGTGTGTACTACTACTACTACAGTGTGTACTACTACTACTATCACGTGTACTACTACTACAGTGTGTACTACTACTACAGTGTGTACTACTACTACACTGTACTACTACTACAGTGTGTACTACTACTACTACACTGTACTACTACTACTGTGTGTACTACTACTACTACAGTGTGTACTACTACAGTGTGTATTGCTACTACTACAGTGTGTACTACTACTACTACAGTGTGTACTACTACTACTACAGTGTGTACTACTACTACTACAGTGTGTACTACTACTACAGTGTGTATTACTACTACTACAGTGTGTACTACTACTACTACAGTGTGTACTACTACTACTACATTGTGTACTACTACAGTGTGTATTGCTACTACTACAGTGTGTATTACTACTACTACAGTGTGTACTACTACTACTACTACAGTGTGTATTACTACTACTACAGTGTGTACTACTACTACTACAGTGTGTACTACTACAGTGTGTATTGCTACTACTACAGTGTGTACTACTACAGTGTGTATTACTACTACTACAGTGTGTACTACTACTACTACAGTGTGTACTACTACTACTACAGTGTGTACTACTACTACTACAGTGTGTACTACTACAGTGTGTATTGCTACTACTACAGTGTGTATTGCTACTACTACAGTGTGTACTACTACAGTGTGTACTACTACTACTACAGTGTGTATTACTACTACTACAGTGTGTACTACTACTACTACTACAGTGTGTATTACTACTACTACAGTGTGTACTACTACTACTACAGTGTGTACTACTACAGTGTGTATTGCTACTACTACAGTGTGTACTACTACAGTGTGTATTGCTACTACTACAGTGTGTACTACTACTACTACAGTGTGTACTACTACTACTACAGTGTGTACTACTACTACTACAGTGTGTACTACTACTACTACTACAGTGTGTATTACTACTACTACAGTGTGTACTACTACTACTACAGTGTGTACTACTACAGTGTGTATTGCTACTACTACAGTGTGTACTACTACAGTGTGTATTACTACTACTACAGTGTGTACTACTACAGTGTGTATTACTACTACTACAGTGTGTACTACTACAGTGTGTATTACTACTACTACAGTGTGTACTACTACAGTGTGTACTACTACTACTACAGTGTGTATTACTACTACTACAGTGTGTACTACTACAGTGTGTATTACTACTACTACAGTGTGTATTACTACTACTACAGTGTGTACTACTACAGTGTGTATTACTACTACTACAGTGTGTACTACTACAGTGTGTATTGCTACTACTACAGTGTGTACTACTACTACTACAGTGTGTACTACTACAGTGTGTACTACTACTACTACAGTGTGTACTACTACAGTGTGTATTACTACTACTACAGTGTGTACTACTACAGTGTGTATTACTACTACTACAGTGTGTACTACTACAGTGTGTACTACTACAGTGTGTACTACTACAGTGTGTACTACTACAGTGTGTATTACTACTACTACAGTGTGTACTACTACAGTGTGTATTACTACTACTACAGTGTGTACTACTACAGTGTGTACTACTACTACTACAGTGTGTATTACTACTACTACAGTGTGTACTACTACAGTGTGTATTACTACTACTACAGTGTGTATTACTACTACTACAGTGTGTACTACTACAGTGTGTATTACTACTACTACAGTGTGTACTACTACAGTGTGTATTGCTACTACTACAGTGTGTACTACTACAGTGTGTACTACTACTACTACAGTGTGTACTACTACAGTGTGTATTACTACTACTACAGTGTGTACTACTACAGTGTGTATTACTACTACTACAGTGTGTATTACTACTACTACAGTGTGTACTACTACTACTACAGTGTGTACTACTACTACTACAGTGTGTACTACTACAGTGTGTATTGCTACTACTACAGTGTGTACTACTACTACTACAGTGTGTATTACTACTACTACAGTGTGTACTACTACTACTACATTGTGTACTACTACTACTACAGTGTGTACTACTACTACTACATTGTGTACTACTACTACTACAGTGTGTACTACTACTACTACAGTGTGTACTACTACTACAGTGTGTACTACTACTACTACAGTGTGTATTACTACTACTACAGTGTGTACTACTACTACAGTGTGTACTACTACTACTACACTGTACTACTACTACAGTGTGTACTACTACTACTACTATCACGTGTACTACTACTACTACAGTGTGTACTACTACTACTACAGTGTGTACTACTACTACAGTGTGTATTACTACTACTACAGTGTGTACTACTACTACAGTGTGTACTACTACTACTACCCTGTACTACTACTACTACAGTGTGTACTACTACTACTACCCTGTACTACTACTACAGTGTGTACTACTACTACAGTGTGTACTACTACTACACTGTACTACTACTACAGTGTGTACTACTACTACTACACTGTACTACTACTACTGTGTGTACTACTACTACTACAGTGTGTACTACTACAGTGTGTATTGCTACTACTACAGTGTGTACTACTACTACTACAGTGTGTACTACTACTACTACATTGTACTACTACTACAGTGTGTACTACTACTACTACAGTGTGTACTACTACAGTGTGTATTGCTACTACTACAGTGTGTACTACTACTACTACAGTGTGTACTACTACTACTACACTGTACTACTACTACAGTGTGTACTACTACTACTACACTGTACTACTACTACTGTGTGTACTACTACTACTACAGTGTGTACTACTACAGTGTGTATTGCTACTACTACAGTGTGTACTACTACTACTACAGTGTGTACTACTACAGTGTGTATTGCTACTACTACAGTGTGTACTACTACTACTACAGTGTGTATTGCTACTACTACAGTGTGTACTACTACTACTACAGTGTGTATTGCTACTACTACAGTGTGTACTACTACTACTACAGTGTGTACTACTACAGTGTGTATTGCTACTACTACAGTGTGTACTACTACTACTACAGTGTGTATTACTACTACTACAGTGTGTACTACTACTACTACAGTGTGTACTACTACTACTACATTGTGTATTACTACTACTACAGTGTGTACTACTACTACTACAGTGTGTATTACTACTACTACAGTGTGTACTACTACTACTACAGTGTGTACTACTACTACTACAGTGTGTATTGCTACTACTACAGTGTGTACTACTACTACTACAGTGTGTATTACTACTACTACAGTGTGTACTACTACTACTACATTGTGTACTACTACAGTGTGTATTGCTACTACTACAGTGTGTACTACTACTACTACAGTGTGTATTACTACTACTACAGTGTGTACTACTACTACTACAGTGTGTACTACTACTACTACAGTGTGTACTACTACTACTACATTGTGTACTACTACTACTACAGTGTGTACTACTACTACTACAGTGTGTATTACTACTACTACAGTGTGTACTACTACTACTACAGTGTGTATTACTACTACTACAGTGTGTACTACTACTACTACATTGTGTACTACTACTACTACAGTGTGTACTACTACTACTACAGTGTGTATTACTACTACTACAGTGTGTACTACTACTACTACATTGTGTACTACTACTACTACAGTGTGTACTACTACTACTACATTGTGTATTACTACTACTACAGTGTGTACTACTACTACTACATTGTGTACTACTACTACTACAGTGTGTACTACTACTACTACAGTGTGTATTACTACTACTACAGTGTGTACTACTACTACTACAGTGTGTATTACTACTACTACAGTGTGTACTACTACTACTACAGTGTGTACTACTACTACTACAGTGTGTACTACTACTACTACAGTGTGTACTACTACAGTGTGTATTGCTACTACTACAGTGTGTACTACTACTACTACAGTGTGTACTACTACTACTACAGTGTGTACTACTACTACTACAGTGTGTACTACTACTACTACAGTGTGTACTACTACTACTACAGTGTGTACTACTACTACTACAGTGTGTACTACTACTACTACAGTGTGTACTACTACTACTACAGTGTGTACTACTACTACTACATTGTGTACTACTACTACTACAGTGTGTACTACTACTACTACAGTGTGTACTACTACTACTACAGTGTGTACTACTACTACTACAGTGTGTACTACTACTACTACAGTGTGTACTACTACTACTACAGTGTGTACTACTACTACTACATTGTGTACTACTACTACTACAGTGTGTACTACTACTACTACAGTGTGTACTACTACTACTACAGTGTGTACTACTACAGTGTGTACTACTACTACTACAGTGTGTATTACTACTACTACAGTGTGTACTACTACAGTGTGTATTACTACTACTACAGTGTGTACTACTACTACTACAGTGTGTATTACTACTACTACAGTGTGTACTACTACTACTACAGTGTGTACTACTACTACTACATTGTGTACTACTACTACTACAGTGTGTACTACTACTACTACTACAGTGTGTACTACTACTACTACAGTGTGTACTACTACTACTACAGTGTGTACTACTACTACTACAGTGTGTATTACTACTACTACAGTGTGTACTACTACAGTGTGTATTGCTACTACTACAGTGTGTATTACTACTACTACAGTGTGTACTACTACTACTACAGTGTGTATTACTACTACTACAGTGTGTACTACTACAGTGTGTATTACTACTACTACAGTGTGTACTACTACAGTGTGTATTACTACTACTACAGTGTGTACTACTACAGTGTGTACTACTACTACTACAGTGTGTATTACTACTACTACAGTGTGTACTACTACAGTGTGTATTACTACTACTACAGTGTGTATTACTACTACTACAGTGTGTATTGCTACTACTACAGTGTGTACTACTACAGTGTGTATTACTACTACTACAGTGTGTACTACTACTACTACAGTGTGTATTACTACTACTACAGTGTGTACTACTACTACTACAGTGTGTATTGCTACTACTACAGTGTGTACTACTACTACTACTACAGTGTGTACTACTACTACTACAGTGTGTACTACTACTACTACAGTGTGTACTACTACTACAGTGTGTATTACTACTACTACAGTGTGTACTACTACTACAGTGTGTACTACTACTACTACAGTGTGTACTACTACTACAGTGTGTACTACTACTACTACAGTGTGTACTACTACTACTACAGTGTGTACTACTACTACTACAGTGTGTACTACTACTACTACAGTGTGTACTACTACTACTACAGTGTGTACTACTACTACTACAGTGTGTACTACTACTACTACTACTGTGTGTACTACTACTACTACAGTGTGTACTACTACTACTACAGTGTGTACTACTACTACAGTGTGTACTACTACTACTACAGTGTGTACTACTACTACTACAGTGTGTACTACTACTACTACAGTGTGTATTACTACTACAGTGTGTACTACTACTACTACAGTGTGTACTACTACTACTACAGTGTGTACTACTACTACTACAGTGTGTACTACTACTACTACAGTGTGTACTACTACTACTACAGTGTGTACTACTACTACTACTACTGTGTGTACTACTACTACTACAGTGTGTACTACTACTACTACAGTGTGTACTACTACTACAGTGTGTACTACTACTACTACAGTGTGTACTACTACTACTACAGTGTGTACTACTACTACTACAGTGTGTATTACTACTACAGTGTGTACTACTACTACTACAGTGTGTACTACTACTACTACAGTGTGTACTACTACTACTACAGTGTGTACTACTACTACAGCGTGTACTACTACTGTACTACTACAGTGATGTGTGTACTACCTACGACACATGTATACAGTATTACTATTTACGCGATCTAACTATATTATGGATATTGTTTGCGAAAGCCTCTGTCTTGAACTTCTTTCGCACCGTACGTAGCCATTGCATTTGAACAGAATGTAAAAATAAAATCACCAATGATTCAATAAGAAAAGATAAAAACACGTATCCTGGGTACCCTTTCCATTCGGCGGCATCTCATCATCACCATTAATATTATCATTGTTAATTGTTGAATTACTAATATCATAAGTCAAGAATGTGCGTGTCCCGCGCGTGACGTCACTCCACATGCCACACCCCTCATTAATAATCATGAGCTAGTGACGTCACTCCAACATGGGGCAACCACCCTCCTCATTAATTATCATGAGAGGGTGACGTCACTCCAACATGGGGCAACCACCCTACTCATTAATTATCATGAGAGGGTGACGTCACTCCAACATGGGGCAACCACCCTCCTCATTAATAATCATGAGAGGGTGACGTCACTCCAACATGGGGCAACCACCCTACTCATTAATAATCATGAGAGGGTGACGTCACTCCAACATGGGGCAACCACCCTACTCATTAATAATCATGAGAGGGTGACGTCACTCCAACATGGGGCAACCACCCTACTCATTAATAATCATGAGAGGGTGACGTCACTCCAACATGGGGCAACCACCCTACTCATTAATAATCATGAGCTAGTGACGTCACTCCAACATGGGGCAACCACCCTACTCATTAATAATCATGAGCTAGTGACGTCACTCCAACATGGGGCAACCACCCTACTCATTAATAATCATGAGAGGGTGACGTCACTCCAACATGGGGCAACCACCCTACTCATTAATAATCATGAGAGGGTGACGTCACTCCAACATGGGGCAACCACCCTACTCATTAATAATCATGAGAGGGTGACGTCACTCCAACATGGGGCAACCACCCTCCTCATTAATTATCATGAGAGGGTGACGTCACTCCAACATGGGGCAACCACCCTACTCATTAATAATCATGAGAGGGTGACGTCACTCCAACATGGGGCAACCACCCTACTCATTAATAATCATGAGAGGGTGACGTCACTCCAACATGGGGCAACCACCCTCCTCATTAATTATCATGAGAGGGTGACGTCACTCCAACATGGGGCAACCACCCTACTCATTAATAATCATGAGCTAGTGACGTCACTCCAACATGGGGCAACCACCCTACTCATTAATAATCATGAGCTAGTGACGTCACTCCAACATGGGGCAACCACCCTACTCATTAATAATCATGAGAGGGTGACGTCACTCCAACATGGGGCAACCACCCTACTCATTAATAATCATGAGAGGGTGACGTCACTCCAACATGGGGCAACCACCCTACTCATTAATAATCATGAGCTAGTGACGTCACTCCAACATGGGGCAACCACCCTACTCATTAATAATCATGAGCTAGTGACGTCACTCCAACATGGGGCAACCACCCTCCTCATTAATAATCATGAGCTAGTGACGTCACTCCAACATGGGGCAACCACCCTCCTCATTAATAATCATGAGCTAGTGACGTCACTCCAACATGGGGCAACCACCCTCCTCATTAATAATCATGAGCTAGTGACGTCACTCCAACATGGGGCAACCACCCTACTCATTAATAATCATGAGAGGGTGACGTCACTCCAACATGGGGCAACCACCCTACTCATTAATAATCATGAGAGGGTGACGTCACTCCAACATGGGGCAACCACCCTACTCATTAATAATCATGAGCTAGTGACGTCACTCCAACATGGGGCAACCACCCTCCTCATTAATTATCATGAGAGGGTGACGTCACTCCAACATGGGGCAACCACCCTACTCATTAATAATCATGAGAGGGTGACGTCACTCCAACATGGGGCAACCACCCTACTCATTAATAATCATGAGCTAGTGACGTCACTCCAACATGGGGCAACCACCCTACTCATTAATAATCATGAGCTAGTGACGTCACTCCAACATGGGGCAACCACCCTCCTCATTAATAATCATGAGAGGGTGACGTCACTCCAACATGGGGCAACCACCCTCCTCATTAATAATCATGAGAGGGTGACGTCACTCCAACATGGGGCAACCACCCTCCTCATTAATAATCATGAGAGGGTGACGTCACTCCAACATGGGGCAACCACCCTACTCATTAATAATCATGAGCTAGTGACGTCACTCCAACATGGGGCAACCACCCTCCTCATTAATAATCATGAGCTAGTGACGTCACTCCAACATGGGGCAACCACCCTCCTCATTAATAATCATGAGAGGGTGACGTCACTCCACATGCCACACCCCTAATTAATTATCATGAGCGGATGACGTCACTGTACATGGAGCTCCCTCCCTCATCAATAATCAGGAGCTAATGACGTCACTCAAGTGGACCCCACCCCCTCATTAATAATCATGAGCGGGTCATTATTTTCGTTTGAATATTTCAGATAAACTGCCTTGGACATGGCTATAGGCTTAGTTATCATCATTAGTATTACCACCATTCATTGTTGTCGCCAGTCACATTGTTACACATGTACCTGCACTGCTACACGCAGGTCTCCCTTGATAAAGGGGTCGTCCATAAATGACGTCACGCGATTTTGGACGATTTTTGACCCTCCCCGCCCCTCGTCACACGGCGTCACAAAAAGTCAGACCTCCCCTCAAATGACGTCACAAAGCTCTGCCCCCCCCCCCCCAAAACCATGACTCCATTTTGAAAATAAAACATGCTTCAAATCGCTTTAAACTATTTCATTGTAGTGCGTATTTAACGTGCCGCTGCACTCTGATGTTGCAGGAGTGTTGTTATAACAATTAGTGTTGTTATAAACAATTCTATATTTATTGATTTAAAGCTTTCGTGACTGCAGGGATTTATATTATTGGTTCTTTCGGTAAAGTCACGTAGAAGGGAAATAATAAAATAATATTAATATAAAATAGTATGTAATTCTATATTTATTTAAAGTTGCGCATTTTGATGTGAAGTCACATTTCTCAACCCCCCTCCCCCCTCGTCACACATCGTCACAAATGTCTGACCCCCCCCTCCCCCCTAGGTGCGTGACGTCATTTATGGACGGCCCCTACACATGTGCCTGCACTGCCTGGCCCAGGTCTCCCTTGACAAAGTGACGAGTATCACGACTGCTCAAGCTCCCGAGTTTGTTGCTAGACAGCTCTCACCCCCCCGCCACGCCCGACATATATTAGCAGTACTCCTCGGTGTTTTCGGTAAAGCCACGTATGTGAAAAATTACAATTAATAAAAGTAAAATAAAATAAAAATCACGACGTTTCGGAGGCAACACAAGCCTCCGTCTTCAGGTGGAACCGTCACAGCACGATTGCTGTATCGAGTGAGAGAAATTCGAAACGTCGTGATTTTTATTTTATTTTTATTTTACTTTTATTAATTTTAATTTTTCACCTACGTGACTTTACCGAAAAACCTAGGAGTATGAATCCTTGCAGTCACGAAAGCTTCAAATCTAGAACATATTAGCGGGTTTCACTGCGCGTTGTTCAACGCGACTGACGTCCGATGTGCAGCGAAACGTCGGACAACCACGCGATAACAAACCGAAACACAAGGATAAGACAAAGATCCCCCGTATAGCCTTAACAGACCTTTGGTGCAAGTGCTGTTAGCGAGCAGCACCTATGAAGGCCGGCATGGTACACGAGAGCGTGCGTGGCCAGCACCACGCCCGACCGCCTTTGTCTCCCCAGTGGCGATGTTGTTGCACACAGCACCAGGTACTCATTTGAGACCGAGTCAACCTAGGGGAGGCCCAGGACCGGTTCAGATAATCGCCACCGGTGTTGGCCGTGAAGCTTGAATCGAACCCGAGTGGTCAGCTCCCCCACACACACAACGGGGAGAGAGAGCTGCAACTTTAACACCAACGAGTTTTCGAATTCAAATTTCTTTTCCCCGTTACCTCCATCGATTGCATCCCCACCCAGCCCCCCACCACCCCAGCCCCCTAGCCCCCCAGCCCCCCACCGTGCCCTTACCTGCACTCTCGCCTCCGTGAGATCCGTGCGCAATGCGAGCTGCTCTCGTGCGTACACGTCCGGGTAGTGGGTCTTCTGGAAGACCTTCTCCAGCTCCTCGAGCTGGTAGCTCGTGAAGGTGGTGCGGTTTCGTCTCTTCTTGGCCGCCTTGACGCCAGGCGCGCCCCCCCCTCCGTCTCGCTCGGACACCGATTCGCCGCTCGACTTGTCCGGGGAATCCTTGAGCGACGACTGCTTGAGAGCCAGGTACGAGGAGGCGTCCATCGTTGTCGACTGGTTCATGGCCGAGAGATCTGGTGGTGGTGGTGGTGGTTGAGGTGGTGGTGGAGGTGGTTGAGGTGGTGGCGGTGGTGGTGGAGGTGGTTGAGGTGGTGGTGGTGGAGGTGGAGGTGGTGGAGGTGGTTGAGGTGGTGGTTGAGGTGGTGGTGGAGGTGGTTGAGGTGGTGGTGGTGGAGGTGGTGGAGGTGGTGGTGGTGGAGGTGGTGGACGTGGTGGAGGTGGTTGAGGTGGTGGTGGAGGTGGTCGAGGTGGTGGTGGTGGAGGTGGTGGAGGTGGTGGAGGTGGTGGAGGTGGTTAAGGTGGTGGTGGAGGTGGTGGAGGTGGTTGAGGTGGTGGTGGAGGAGGTGGTTGAGGTGGTGGTGGAGGTGGTGGAGGTGGTTGAGGTGGAGGTGGTGGTTGAGGTGGTGGTGGTGGAGGTGGTTGAGGTGGTGGTGGTGGTGGTGGCGAGGAGGAAGAGGCGACACGAGAGGAGGGGGAGTGGGGTGGGGGGGAGAGACGTTGTAAGCTGGACATTTACTTACGTCTGAGAGGCAACGATTGCACAGTCCACTGGTGATAAAACAGGAATAGGCTCTTTATATAATTCACGGGTAACGGCAGTCAACAAGGCAGACTTGTTCACCGGTGGCGAGTTCTTGGCGCTCATCAGCAAGCCATTAATTCGTTGGTTACGCAAATTTGCCAGCGTGCGGACCTACAGGTGTTATGAATTCGAATGCGGCATTGCAAACAACAGAACGCATGGATGGATACGTACACACGGTCAAACCGGGCAAATATCCACAACAGCCAACTCCTACAAGATTGGCCGTTTCCTCTTGTCCGTGCTGTGTTCAACTACCCCGTTATTGATTGCAGGATGCAAGCCTCATTGTTTTCCTCCTTATTTCTTGGTATTGCCCTGTCCTGGAACGACCGCCCATCTCGTCTCTGGTCCAAGTCACCCACGAATTTGCTGAATTCAAAACGCGTTCGTCGTTTCGTTTCACTCAAATCTGCGTCGCAATCGTTCGTTGCTTCTCGGTTGGCCGCTCCGAGTGAGTTACGGGCCGCTGATCTTCTAACTCGTTGAGCGTGGCGGGAATATCGATCTAATTTTGGCAACAATCAATCAATCAAGCCTTTATTTCTATAGCGCTATTTCGTTGCAAAGGATGCCATTCAAAGTGTTGTACAGATATAATAACAAAAAAGATTAAATCACAAGAAGAATAAAAGCAATTTCCATGCAAAACAAAATTGCATTATAATAAATTGCTGTCGAAGGACGTATTAAAAAAAGAACACTATACAATAATCTTAAGTAAAAGCAAGTTTTTAAAAGGTGAGCTTTTTAGATGGAACTTAAAATCGCTTAATAATTGCTGAAGCCATCAAGATCCCCTTGGCAGGCTGTTCCACAGGCGATGACCACGCACACTCAAAGCCGGACAACTGGTGGCTGCTGCTACGTGCGACTGATTGGGCTTGTCGCGGTGGATGCTGAAAAGGCTCTTCGAGTGGTGTTTTCGTGGTTGTACCGCGTCGTGTTCGTCGTGATGGCCGTCGTTTCGCGACACGTGGAAACGAATACCGCACGAAGCCGCTTCGAACAACGCGCGGTGCGACGTGGAAACACGACGGAAGAGATTTTTTATTTAAAGCTTTCGTGACTGCAGGGATTCATATTCTTGGTTATTTCGGTAAAGTCATCACGTAGAAGAGAAATAATAAAATAATATAAATATAAAACAATAAAAATTCTAACGACGTTTCGACTGCAACACAAGCAATCATCATCACCAGGTGTGAAATCCACAGCAAGAAAATTTGAAAAAAAGGACGGAAGAGCTTCGCTCGTGGCGCAAGTTCGGTGTCAATGCTGCGATTGACAAGGGCTCAGGGCGAGAGACATTTCATCGTCACGAGTCTCATCATCGCCACTTCATCATCATCATCATCAGCAGCAGCAGCAGTTGCTGACCCCGCTTGTGACAGTGACCTTTGGAGAGTGCTCGACGTGAGAAGACGCGTGGGACAGGACCACGTGGCCCTGTTACTGCTGCTGCTACTGCTGCTGCTGATACTGCTACTGCTGCTGCTATAACAAGTGGCGCTAACGTGACGAGACCGCGGCTGGCTCTGACAGTCGAGACGTGTTCAGTGTCAACTCAGTGGCAGGCGGGGGCAGAGGAGGTCGCGAAGGGGGTCGCATTGGAGAAAAGTGTCTCAGCCAAGGGGTTAACAAATGTTGCCATCGCTCGCGTGGCTAGAAGGGTGGTGGGGTAGGGGGGGGGTAAAACGCGCAGACCTCTCTCCCTCTTTCTCTCGCCACCTCGTTAAGTAGCTCAAGCGCAGGATGCGTGTTTTTTTTGGAGGCGTTCGGTTTAAGCGGAGGGAAAATAAAAAACACATTAATATTGCACAAGCTTGGCGGAATTTTGAAATTAAATGCCGTCCGTGCAATGTAAGCAAACAGCGAGTTGCTCGCTATTAATGAACGAACGCACACACACACACACACACGCGCGTATCGTGTTCAACATGTATAAGACGTGAATGATTATTGTTGCAATTCTTATTGTGGATTATTTTACACGGGAAATCCTCAATGAGTCTCAATACTCGGTGAGCAAGAGGGTCCTTCCGCATTGCGTTGTTGAGCTAAGATGATTCATTCATCAGCGCGCGGCACTCTTTACGCAGATTCGCTATTAAAGCGATGTTAGTCTCCCCCCCACCCACCCCGTTTGACCATTCCAGTGTTCCCAATCACGACTGATACCGCATTAACCTCTCGCTAAAAAACAACAACAACGGTGGGCGTTTGCTGTTCTCGATTGAAAATGTTCAATTCGAACACCGCTCGCATGTGGCCGGAGTAGCTGACTGTGAAGGTTTGAACGTCACGCTCCCCTCCTGTGTCCCGATAAGAAATCGTATTCTTCACAGGCGCGTCGATGTTACGTTGGGAATATTGCCTCTTCGTTGTTTTATTTTTTTTAAACGCGAAACTTCGGCAACAGCACGGACAACAACAACAAAAAAACTCACGCCTCGACTGCTTCGGGACAGATTTTCAACGCAGTCGTGGGTGCATCTCAGTGCTCAGCGGCACATAAAAATTCCCGCTCTGCCCGCCTGCCATCGCAACCCAAGTTTCATAAATAACCTTCGCCCGTTGACTGCGTAATGCGTCAAAATAACGTTGCAGCAAGGTCCTGTATGGTGTATAATTCGCGTATTACATATACACCCACAGTTTATCATTTGTATTGTCTGAGCGCGGAACGCAAATACGAAGTTACCCTCCTCCCCGTGTTGCCTGAACGGTGGTGTGACGGCATGTGCGTCTATGAAGTCCGGCACGGCACACGAGGGGGTGGGTGGCCAGCACTATTCCCGACCACCTTTGTCTCCCCAGTGGCGATGTTTACACACAGCACCAGGTACTCATTTGAGGCTGAGTCGCTGAACACATACGCGCTTAATATCATGAACGTGTTTATATATATATACGTATCACCTAACACGCGACATGCACCTTTGCGAGATTCCAGTTGTGTCATCAACTCTATGGCGTTACAATATCAGTCGGTCGGCCGAGCTTGGTGATGGCTCTCACGCTTACGCCAAAATGCTGGAAAGAAAGTCTGTAATGAAAGCAAGAGCCTCTCGTGATTTCTCTGTTTTTGTTTGACACTCTTGAGAAATGTCGAGCCATTCATTCGCCGCAAAAAAATAACGTAAACCACGCCACCGCCGGTTCTGTACACCCGTGCATCTTAGACTGAAGATGACACGCCAAGTGAGATGGGGCATGTGTAAGAGGCAGTGATTCATACAGAATGCACGCGCGTTGTGAGTGGTGTGTGTGTGCTCCGTGCGTGAGTGGTGTGTGTGTGTGAGTGATGTGTGAGTGGTGTGTGTGTGAGTGGTGTGTGTGCTATGTGTGAGTGGTGTGTGCGTGTGCTCCGTGTGTGTGAGTGGTGTGTGTGTTACGTGTGTGTGGTGTGTATGTTAGTGTGAGTGGTGTGTGTGTGTGTGGTGTGTGTGTGTGAGTGCTGTGTGTGTGTGAGTGTGCTCCGTGTGAGTGGGGTGTGTGTGGTGTGTGTGAGTGAGTGGTGTGTGTATGTGGTGTATGTGTGGTGTGTATGTGTGGTGTGTGTGTGTGAGTGGTGTGTGTGTGAGTGGTGTGTGTGTGTGTGGTGTGTGTGTGTGAGTGGTGTGTGTGGTGTGTGTGTGAGTGGTGTGTCTGTGTGAGTGGTGTGTGTGTGAGTGGTGTGTGTGTGAGTGGTGTGTGTGTGAGTGGTGTGTGTGTGAGTGGTGTGTGTGTGAGTGGTGTGTGTGTGGGGGGTGTGTGTGTGAGTGGTGTGTATGTGTGAGTGGTGTGTGTGTGTGAGTGGTGTGTGTGGTGTGTGTGTGTGAGTGGTGTGTGTGTGTAAGTGGTGTGTGTGTGAGTGCTGTGTGTGTGTGAGTGGTGTGTGTGTGAGTGCTGTGTGTGTGAGTGGTGTGTGTGTGAGTGGTGTGTGTGTGAGTGGTGTGTGTGTGTGAGTGGTGTGTATGGTGTTTGTGTGTGAGTGGTGTGTGTGTGTGCTTCGTGTGACTGCTGTGTGTGTTCTACGTGTGTGTGTGTGCTACGTGTGAGCGGTGTCTGTGTGTGTGTGCTACGTGTGAGCAAGGTGTGTGTGTGTGGTGTGAGTGGTGTGTGTGTGTGTGTGTGCTACATGTGACTGGTGTGTGTGTGTGAGTAGTGTGTGTGAGTGGTGTGTGTGAGTGGTGTGTGTGTGAGTGGTGTGTGAGTGGTGTGTGTGAGTGATGTGTGTGTCAGTGATGTGTGTGTGCTACGTGTGTGTGTATGCTGCGTGTGTGTGAGTGGTGTATGTGTGAGTGGTGTGTGTGTGTGTGCGAGTGGTGTGTGTGCTACGTGTGTGCGAGTGGTGTGTGTGTGTGTAAGTGGTGTGTGTGGTGTGTGTGAGTGGTGTGTGTGTCGTGTGTGTGTGAGTGGTGTGTGTGTGAGTGGTGTGTGGTGTGTGTGTGTGTGCTACGTGTGTGTGTGGTGTGTGTGTGCTATGTGTGAGTGGTGTGTGTGCTGTGTGTGTGTGTGCTATGTGTGAGTGGTGTGTGTGCTGTGTGTGTGTGTGCTACGTGTGTGTGTGTGCTACGTGTGTGAGTGGTGTGTGTGCTACGTGTGGGTGTGTGAGTGGGGTGTGTGTGTGTGTGCTACGTGTGTGTGTGCTACGTATGTGTGTGTGAGTGGTGTGTGTGAGTGGTGTGTGTGTGCGCTCCGTGTGTGAGTGCTACGTGTGTGTGCTACGTGTGTGTTTGTGCTACACGATGCTGCTCTCTTGTTGCGTAACGCAACGGTGGTTACCGGTCGAGTCGCACGGCTCCGTCGCCTACTTTGTGCACTAAGTTTCGTGCCACCGCTCTAACGCGTGCGCCGCGACTCTCGCTGCAGCTATGAGTCGCCTTCAAAGCAATAACATAACGCGCAGAGAACAACATGTGGTAAGCGTTACGGGCGTGGAGAAAAAAAAAAGAGGTTCTTCAAACGCACACACACATACGCACACACGCGCGCATACACGCACACACAAACACACACACGCATAATAACACACGCACGCACACACGCACGCACACACGCACATACACGCACGCGCACACACGCGCACACACGCGCACACACACGCACACACACACGCGCACACACACACACGCGCACACACACACGCGCGCACACACACACACGCGCACACACGCACACACACAGGCACACACGCGCACACACGCACACACTCACGCACACACACGCACATACGCCCACACACACACGCACATACGCCCACACACACACGCAAGCATACACACGCACACAAACACACACACACACACAAACACACACACGCACACAAACACACACACGCACATACACGCACACACACACAGGCACACACGCACACACGCGCACATACACACACGCACACACGTACACACACGCACACACGCACACACACGCACACACACACCCGCACACACACACACACACGTACACACACACACACTTACACACACACGCACACACACACACAAACCCGCACACACACACGTACACGCATGCACACACACACGCACACACACGCACACACACAGGCACATACACACGCACACACACACGCGCACACACAGACACACACACGTACACACACACACGCACACACACGCGCGCACACAAATACACACACACACTCACACACGCACACACACGCACACACACACGCGCACACAAATACACACACACACGCACACAAACGTACACACACACACTTACACACACACAACACACACACACTTACACACGCACACACACGCACCACACACACACGCACCACACACACCACACACACGCACCACACACACACGGACCACACACACACGCACCAGACACACACACACACACGCGTACACACGCACTTACACACACACACACACTTACACACACACACATGCACACACACACTTACACACACACACACTTACACACACACTTACACACACACATAAACTTACTTGCAGTGGCGCACGAGTCGGGTAACGGTCGAGAGGAGGACGATGTCAGCTGCACGGAGTTGAGAACGCACAGATCTTCTCGACACTGCATCTAAAAGCCGACGGCGGGCACCACGGCCACGAACTCAAACTTCTCCCTGAATGTCTGCCTCTGCGGCGAGCAAGAACTCCCCCCCCCCACACACAACCCTTCCCCACTTCGTATTGCACGGAGCGCTACAGAACAAATCTGCGCTGACTTCACTTCGCGGTCGAGCGTTTGAGCCGTACTTCTCAAGTCGTGAAAAACGCTGTCTCTGTCTCTCTTCCTCCTCGTCTGTCTCTCTCGCTCTCTCTGTGCCTGGCTGTGCGAGCCAAGACTCTGCTGCTGCTGCTGTAGAGCAAGGCTGCGTTGCAGCAGGCCGTACCCAACAGGCACAGGAGGGACAGGGGTGGGTGGGTTGGTGGGTTTGCTGTCTTCGTATTAATAACGCACGCGTGCGCACGCCGCGGTACCGCTGCGACTGAGGCAATGCAGTCGCGGTGCTGCTGAGCTATTGAAGGGGGCGACCTCCGGGCCAGCCTATCTGATGCGAGGGATCGGAGATGTCATCTCCTGCTCTGCGTCAGGCCACGAATCGCTGCCGGCCCTTCCACGCACCGCCGCATATATCCGAGCAAGCGCGGCCCCGGGAGAAATCAGCCCTCCTCAATTAAATTTCACCCAGAGTTTGCAGAAAAAAAAAACTTTGGCACATTTTTGGTTTCTCCTCCTCCTCCTACTCTTCCTCCTCCTCCTCGTCTTATTCTCGCCCCCACCTCCTTTGCCCGCCCTCGTCCTCCCCTCCCTTCGTCCCTCCTCCCTCCACCTCCCTCCCTCCACCACCTCCTCCTCCCTCTCTCTAGCACCATGCTCCTCCGCCCTCTCTCTCGCTCTCAGTGCCTCTTACTTTGTGCTGTGTTGTTGCTCTCTCTCTGTGTGTGCGCACGTCGAAAGCAAATCGCGGAGCCTCCGTTTCTTGGCACAAGCAGTGTCGGGGGGGGGGGGTGCACAGCAATCGCAGTGGCTCCCCGCACCCCGCAGAAACGCAGAAGCGTCGGCCACGGGGGGCTGCCAAGGCGCCGCCAAGCGGGCAAGAGGGGGGAGGTGGGGGGGGGGCCTTTCTCGCTGTGACGGCAGCCTTCCACGTGCCGCATCAAACATGCGTTATCCAATTAAACGGTTCTCCCCGTGATTCCTTAAGCCCGCCGCCGCCTCTCAGAACAACGCGTACCCGCGCACGGCGCGCTGCGAGCGCCTCTGCTCTGGCTGACTGCGGGGCGGCTACGGTGCGACTGGGTTCTGTGATGTGTAAAGAGCTCCGCTGGTGCTTTGGACACACACACGGGCACACGGGAACACGCGCGCACACTCGCGCGAGTCACGGTGGATAAGAAGGGGCCATTCAAGGCGGCGCTCTTGCACACCTATACGATGTACCGCTTGTGTGCGGTCTGTGTGTGTGGTGTGTGTGTGATGTGTGTGTGTGTGGTGCGTGTGTGTGTGGTGCGTGTGCGGTCTGTGTGTGATGCGTGTGTGTGTGTGGTGCGTGTGTGTGGTGCGTGTGTGTGGTGCGTGTGTGTGGAGCGTGTGTGTGGGGGGTGTGTGTGTGGTGCGTGTGTGTGTGGTGTGTGTGTGGTGCGTGTGTGTGGTGCGTGTGTGTGTGATGTGTGTGTGGAGCGTGTGTGTGAGGTCTGTGTGTGGTGCGTGTGTGTGAGGTCTGTGTTTGGTGCGTGTGTGGTGCGTGTGTGTGCGGTGCGTGTGTGTGTGTGCGGTCTGTGCGTGTGTGTGGTGCGTGTGTGTGTGTGGTGCGTGTGTGGCGTGTGTGTGTGGTGCGTGTGTGTGGTGCGTGTGTATGGTGTGTGGTGCGTGTGTGGTGCGTGTGGTGTGTGTGGTGCATGTGTGTGGTGTGTGTGTGGTGCGTGTGTGGTGCGTGTGTGTGGTGTGTGTGGTGCATGTGTGTGGTCTGTGTGTGTGGTGTGTGTGTGTGGTGTGTGTGTGTGGTGTGTGTGTGTGGTGTGTGTGTGGTGTGTGTGTGGTTCGTGTGTGTGTGTGTGGTGCGTGTGTGTGTGGTGCGTGTGTGTAGTGCAGTGTGTGGTGTGTGTGTGGTGTGTGTGTGGTGCGTGTTGCATTGTGACGCTGCTGCGCATGGCAGCGATCGGGGCTGCCATGCGCGTCTCTCTGTGACCCTATTCCTCGCAAGCGGGGTATTTATAACGACGACGCTCATATTGCATACGTGATTAATAAAAGTTGCATTACAACGCGCAGCCTCACTGGAATTGGTTATGCGATGCCCGGCGATTTAGTTTAATGCGTAAAAAAAAAAGTAACGATTGGATTTGGGCGACTATCGGTGTCAATATTCCTGGGGGAGGGGGGGGATCGGCGGTGGGCACGCTGCTGACTCGCTGTTGCTGATGGTGCTGGCCGATGTCTATCGCAGCAACTTGCAAAAGTAAATAAAAAATCTCGTTCGCGCGGAAGCCACAGCGTGGTAGTGCGACTGCGCGCGGATTTTGCTGTTTTGGCACCGGAGCGCTGTTCGACCGAACGGGCCCATTGCAACCACGCGAAACAGGCGAGCACAAGCGAAAGGCTATGCATTCGATTTACGGGAGCATGTGTGTTGTTGTTGTTGTTGTGGTAATTATGTCAACCCAGGGTCTTAAGAGCCTACGAATCGTATGCAGTTGCCGCAATGGGAGTGTGACGCTTATGCGCTTGTACATTGGCAACGTACGTACGTACATACACACGCACGCATGCGTGTCTGGGCTGTATTATTGAAGACGTTCATTCATAATTATTTCAACGTCGCTTTGGAGTTATCCAATTCTAAAGCCTAAAGAGCATCATTGTTGCAATGGCTGGCCAGGTTTGTTGTTTTGTGAGTACTCCGTGTATTTATTCTGCGTCTCGAACTTCGTCGTGCGCTCGCTTGCAAAGGTTACACAAGAAGTCAACGTTTTACATACTTCTTCAAATTAAGGTTTGCGTTCATACGCGATATAATGCTGCCCAGCAGCGTTGTATAGTAAAGGTGATGTCGCCGATGGACGGTTGCGTCAAAGGCGAGTTGTGTGCACTGCGTGACAATTGCACAAATAGGCCACTCCAAGACGCTTGTGAACACATTCAGAAGACAGCGGTGAAGATGTTCACACTCTTTGTGGAAGCGTTGTGATTTCAACTCGAAGTTGACATTCAAATATCACCTGCGACGTTTCGAAGCTTTGCCCGATTTGTGTTCGTTCAGAAATGGCACATAAATATAACGATATTGTACAAAATGTTAAAATCCATCCCCATAAACACAAGTATACGTTGAAATGTCGTGTTGGCTTTAAATATATATTCTTGCAAAAATGTTACGTTGAATTTGAAAAAAACATAACTAAAGGTAAAATTAATTAAAGCGTAGTAGGCACATGCATGCACTATGCATACCTGTACGCAATCACAACAATGGCAGTAACATCACTCCCTTGTCAGTAAATGCATGTTTGCTAATTCGTAGGAATTTGTGTGTATATGTATATGAATGACCGATATTGCTCAATTTTCAGCACACAGGCTGCCTCGTCTAACCTTCATATCTGCTCTGAATAAGGGCTATTGCCCGAAACGTCACCGATTATGTGTACATGTTTTGCTTTTTAAGGCAGGGTTGTTGGCGAGTGTGTTGGGTTTTTATTTTTACACAGCTATCAATTGCTGCTTAAATGTAATATGCAACTGCATTCACGAATCAATACATGACGATGTCATTCATAGATGTTAGTCGAATAGCTGAACCAACAATTGACCTTAAATAAAAAAAAGAACATGCAGCAAAAGTGAAAAAAAAACATATTACAACAAAAAAAATCGCATTTTACGAAAATACAAAGACTGAATGTAATTAACGTTTTAGACAAAAAACCCTCTGGGGCAAGTGGTGTTAGTGAGCACCTATGAAGGCCGGAACGGCACACGAGGATGTGGGTGGCCAACACCACGCCCGACCGCCTTTGTCTCCCCAGTGCTGATGTTGTCACACCGCGCCAGGTACTCATTGAAGGCTGAGTCGACCTAGGGAAGGGCCAGGACCGGTCCATTTTGTCGTGAGTAGGAATGGAACTCGGGTCGTAGGCTTTGTAACGAATTGCTATAACCACGTTTTACACGTATAAAGACAAAGACCCCCCGTATAGCATGCGCTGATAACCCGGCCACCTGAGTTCCATTCCCGAACACCAGTCTCGATTTTCTGAACCGACCCTTAGGTCCGCTCAGCCTTCAATGAATATCTGGAGCTGCGTGACAACATCAGCACTGGGGAGACGAATGCGCATACACCATCGTGATGACATAGCAATCACGAAGCATGTTTATCAGTAATGTAAGTGTTCCTATTTGTACGCATGTCCCTACATGCGCGTGTATAAGCCTGGTATCTTAAGCAGTTTCCAACCCACGACGCGTTTTCTGATTGTTACCGCGTGTCCGGTGCCGACCGGCACGATGTCCGACGTTTCGATCCACGTGCCTCCGGGGGAGCTTCTTTTCGGAGACACAAATTCAGATAACGTCGAAAGGACGCGGGGGTTGGTGCGCATGCGCGTCCAACGTCTTTCGCACCGTACGTAGCCAACCGCGCTAGTCGGAGGTGCGGGGCACGGACAACACGAACTAAACAACACAAACTAAACTACAAACTAAACACGACAAGCAGCGAGCGAGCCGCGCATCAGTCGCCTTGACCCCCCCCCCGGCGCGCCCATGCCCATGATTAACATTTTGTTGTTATTCGTGCCAGCACCGCGTGTTGCTATTGTCCATAGTTTATACTCAGAGCTGTTATAATAACAATGGTTTCCGCTCAAACCTGAACCGCGTAACAACAACAATACATAGCAGAGGTATGTTCATTGGTAATCACAAAAATAGATGGGAGGGGGGAGGAAGTGATCAAACATACACAGCATTTGTGTGCACTCATCATTATCATCATCACTCGTTGTTTATCCACTGCTGGATGAATGCCTGCCCGCGATGCCACAGGAGATAGCGCTCACGGCAGCGCCTCCATTGAGCTCAAGCCTCCATCTCGGCAGGGGTCGTCCTCTCGGTAATAATTCCGTCAATCGCAACTCAATCCGTACGAGTCTGTGAGTCTCTGCGTGAGTTTATGGGTCTCCTTGTGGGTCTCTTAGGGTAGGTCTCTGAGTCTCTGCGTGATTTTATGGGTCTCTATTTGAGTCTAGGGGTCTATGTAAGTCACTCAACTTGAGGACCCTGTTTCATCACCACTCAGTCTATATGAGTTTAGGAGCCTCTAAGTGAGTTTATGGGTCTCTGTTTGCGTCGATGGTTCTCTATGTGAGTCCATGGGTATCTTTGTGAGTCTGTGGGTCCCTGTGTAAGTCAATGGGGGTTTTTAAAACCACAACTCAGTACATATAAGTCTATAGGTGTCTTTGTGAGTCTATGGATCTCTGCTCATCCGATTAGCACAGTTTGCTCCGTGCGGTGTGAAATAAGTTCAACATACACACAACCCTCGTCCATTGGCCTTACTTGTGTCTAGCCAACAATGTATCCTGCCCACACATTACTTTCCTTAACAATCTGTACGATGTCCCTGGTTTGCTGTTGTTATCTTAATCAATGCGTTCTTCTCTCTGTCTCTCGGTGCAATGCCAAGCACGTACCTCCTCTCCGTGCTCGTTTGCACGAAACAAAAACAAAAACATCCTCGTTTGTCAATCCACTGCTGGACGAATGCCTCCCGACAGCGTGTTGGTCATGTTGGCTTTGTAGGAGCGTGTTTCACCACGCTGCTCAGTGCGGGTTGGTGGAGGTGTGGTGTGGACTAGTGTAGCGGTTAGCGCGCTGCGCTATGAACCTGGCGATCCGGGTTCGATTCCCGCTCACGGCTAACACCAGTGACGATTATCTGAACCGGTCCTGGGCCTCCTCTAGGTCGACTCAGCCTCAAATGAGTACCTGGTGCGGTGTGTAAACATCGCCACTGGGGAGACAAAGGCGGTCGGGCGTGGTGCTGGCCACCCACCCCCTCGTGTACCGTTCCGGCCTTCATAGGTGCTGCTCGCTAACAACCCTTGCCCCTACAGTCTGTTAAGGCTATACGGGGGATCTTTGTCTTTGTCTTTGGTGTGGACTTTGCCTGGACCATTTCAAATATCACTCGCCACTACGAATCTTTGCCGCGACCAGGAATCACACGCAGGTGGTTGGCTTCATTGCGCAGTTGCGCTAATCACCGCCACGTGGCTCAAGGCTTTACGCAGCAATTGATTCGCTCTCGTTACCAAGCTCATTGTCGGTCAGTCGCCTCCTTGTTATTCCTCTAGCGCTACTACTGCGATTCATGTTCCCATCGAATTCACTCAATGATTTAGCCGTCCATGTTTGAGGACCCAGTCTATCAGACTAGTTCGTCTCGTCCACGCGCTGTGTTGATCCACCACACTGAGGGTCACAACAACACTCACTCGTCCACTCACTCACTAACACACTCACTCACTAACACACCCACTCACCACACTGCAGGTCACAACAACACTCACTCACCCACTAACACACCCACTCACCACACTGCAGGTCACAACAACACTCACCCACTCACCCACCCACTCACTCACCACACAGCAGGTCGCCTCACTTCTCTTTCTGCTTTATCACTCGCACTGCTCCGCTTCGGAATTCCGTCCCATGGTCTCCCTCCCTCTCTCGAGTTGGTATAATATTTCTCAAATCGAGAAACGTATTGTCGTATCCTCGGGATTACGAGACACTCCAGAAAGTAAGACGCACACCGACCTCGCACCCGGTATCAATCAAGTCATACCATTCTACAAGCACACCGGATTATAATGCGCACCCCAAATGTTTGCTTTTGAATAGAATTTGCGTCTTGATTTTTACGAAGAATACGGCAAGTCTCATTATATTATGCCTGTTCGTTTCACGATGGATTTCTGGGTCAGATCGTGTCAGTGAAATGTGCGTTGTGGACCCTCCGCCAACCAACACGGTCAGTTAATCAAGTTACAAATCGTAATATTTGTCTCGAAAGCCTGTGCTGTTTGTTTCTGGCAGCTTGGCGTTTTTATATATATTATATTATTTTTTTTATTTGGTCGGGGACTTTTTGACCCTTTTGCTCAGCAACCGTCGTTTAAACCAACAAAACAATGCAGCCCATCGCCGTAGTCAGGGCATTAAAAATGAACGTTGGGGCTTTCGGACGGCGTACAATGCGAAACAAGCCGCGCTCGCTTGATTGATACCCAAGGCAAGTCCCTCTTCAAATGTCACGCGCGTTCTCGCCGTTCGTGGCGCTAATTCGGACGCCAGGAATGCCAATTGCCACCCTCGCCACGAGCGCGAACGGGAAACTGCCACTGGTCGCTGCTCGCCGCCGGATGATCGATCGCTTGTTAATATAACCCCGGGCAACGCGTGTTCTATCACGGCCAAAGTGGGGGGGGGACGACGACACCGGAGAGACAAGAGAGAGAGAGGCAAGGAGATTGAGAGGGCGAGAGAGGAGTGGGAGAGGCAGAGAAGGGAGGGAGGGGAGGGGAGAGAGCCGAAAGCCTCAAGTGGAGCCACTAGGATACGACGCGACTATGGGAGGAATTTATCGCGTGCTAATTGGGATTGCTGAAAGAGATGAGACCCACAAAGGCATTGCTCGTCGTTGGTGATTACACGATGTGTAGGAAACTCCGGGCAATGGCTAGAATAATCGTTGGCGTGGGTGGTCAACGCATGCATGTATCCTATGCATATGATCTATGTGTGTGCACGAAATATATCAGCATAGCTACGCGCTGTTAATGCGCAGAGCACTCGCCCGCGCGTGTGTTTAGATTAGCTTTTGCATGTATTCGGTACGTGGATTGACGGGCATGTATCATATGTATGGATAAGCTAAGCTTGTCGCTTGCGCGTAGATGCACCATAGGCGCGCTGCTCAAGCACAAGATCTAGATTGATAATGGCTGGCACATGTCTCACAAGAGGTCGCGCATGTATCACAATAGCTTGCGTTTGTATTGACACTCGCTTCGTATGCGTTCTATTACGTGGCCTATCCATGTAGCTTAGCCATACGGAGTTTATATATATACTGTATAATCTTAACTGTAGCTTGTGCATGAAGCCGAAATCCTGTATGGTTTTTTTTATGCACAGGGCGTGTATATTTCAGATGACTATTTTGCTGATGTGTGCGTGTGTGTATCCTTTGAATATGACTGTCGTGTGTTCCGGATTATAAGACGCATCGGGAAGTAAGACGCACCCCAAAGCTGCTGCCCGGTGTCAATGATAGACCAATTTGGTCACGCACAAAAAGACAAAGACCCCCCGTGTAGCCTTAACAGACTGTTGGGGCAAGTGCTGTTAGCGAAAGCCTATAAAGGCCGGAACGGCACACGAGGGGGTGGGTGGCCAGCACCGCGCCGGGCCGCCTTTGTCTCCCCAAGTGGCGATGTTTACACACCGCACCAGGTACTCATTTCAGGCTGAGTTTACCTAGGGGAGGCCCGGGACCGGTTCAGATACTCGTCACTGGTGTTGGCCGTGAGCGGGAATCGAACTCGGGTCGCTGGGTTCGTAGCGCAGCGTAGCGCTAACCGCTCCACCACCGCTCACACTCGCTCACTCGCACAAACCGCATCCCCAACTCTTCATTTAATATAATTCGGTATAAACTGTTTAATGATATCAACTACAGCGTGCCTCTCCGTAAATAACGAGACATAAAAAGCAATTTTTTTAAAATATAAATATCTTGTAATGCAAGTATAGTATGTGCTATTGTCGTATATGTATACACAAATACAGTCGTGCACGAGGACATTTTGATCCAGCAATCTTCACAAGCAGCTACTGTTCGCGTGCAGTATATAAGTTGTAGTAGTCGTAGTAATAACAGCGAATTTACAGCCCTTCGTTGAAAGGAAACCTTTCCACGCAATATCGGTCGTGGGTTTTTTTTGGGGGGGGGCCATACTTCACCACGCTGGTCAGTCAGCACGGACTCTTGAAAGCCGGGGGAGCAGGTTAGGTTCTGATATCAGTCGCCACGGACGTTAGAGTCGTGAACAGGAGCCCAGCTTGCACGATCCGAGTTCAGTGCGCTAACCACTGCGCCACTCAGCATAGTAGTACAGTATATAATGTCCGTACAATTTAATTTTGTTAGGTAATCCTTCACATGCTCTACCGCGTGTTAACTAATTATATTAATAATTATTTAATTGACTCATAGTATTTTTTTAAACAATCATATTTTTTTATATAATGGCATTACGGATAGGTGACATTGTTCCATTAAATTTGACTACCTTAAAATAATGTACGAGCGTCTATTAGCAATTATACATTTATACAAAATCTATATAATAAAGTACACAATCGTGCCCCTATGTATATGCATGTGTGTGTATTAATTATAGGATGATTAGTAATTCAATTCAATATGCGCTTAAAAATTATTACCATATTTTCCGGATTATAAGACGCACTTTTCCATCATATATATTTTTACGCAAACGTTGGGTTACGTGCGTTTTATTACAAACGGTGAGATGTTGCGCAAGCATAGAGTTGTACAACTTTATTTGAGTATAATCCGGAGATCACGTTAGTCATCTTAATCGTGATAATCGTGGTGAATGAAAAAAGAACGAACTGCATTGAGCCGATTTAAATCTTCGGAGAAAAAATAATGGCAATATTCTTCTTAAAAGCGGTGGCTCATGTCAACACCAGCAGCACGTGATGATTCCTACGCGGCACGTGTGCAGAATGCCCGCGCAAGTTATCTGTTAAACGTCTCGATGTTGAAAGTTATTTATAGTTTTAATTTAACCTGCAGCGCAACCACAGCGGAAACAATGACTCGTGCTAAACGCGTCCGTGATAGTCCCTGGCACGATCTGAAAAACCTCTGCGCAACTGAGCTTTCGGGGAGCAGCGGTGGGAGGCAGTGGTTCGATTCCCGGTCACGGCGATTGATATGAATGGCGCTTGACGTCACTCATCAGAACCGCTCCTGCCACCAACCCCCCCCCTCCCCCACGTTATTAACCCGCACTGACCAGCGTGGTGAAGTATGGTCAAGACAAACAGCGACTTTTGGGGCAAGTGCTGTTCGTGAGCACCTAATGACAGCCAGCACTGCCAACCCTACGATCGGCCTTTGTCACTCTAGTTCAGATATTTAGACCAAACACCATGTACGTACTCATTTAAGGCTGAGTCGACCTAGGCGGCGGGGGGGGGGGTCTAGTGAAGCATGGGCAAAACATCCCATGACCATCTTGGCGCGGGGAAAATGTTCCATCCATCCATTGGGAGATTGGCGAGTGGTTGGAGTTGGCGTTGCGCTCGCTTCTCTGTTAGTCGCAGCTTCGGTTTGCGCGACGGGACACAAGCAGTGGGGTCGCCTTTGACGCTGCGGCGTCAAGCTGCACCTCGTGTCGCGTGCTTCGCGAGACTGTCTGCGCTCGCAGCAGACACAAAAAGACACGTGTGTGGCCTGGCTGTGCGGCGATGTTAAGTCGCAAGGCAACAAGCCCCTCTGACCGTGATGTGGTCTCCACGTGGGTTTTGCGCGCGACTCGATTCAACGTGCGTGCGTGTGTGGGGAGCGGTGGTGTAGCGGTTAGCGCGCTGCGCTATAAACCCGGCGACCCGGGTTCGACTCCAGGCTCACGGCCAACACCAGTGACGATTATCTGAACCGGTCCTGGGCCTCCCCTAGGTCGACTCGGCCTCAAATGAGTACCTGGTGCGATGTGTAAACATCGTCACTGGGGAGACAAAGGCTATGTATGTGTTATCAACATCAGCCGGCATCAATTAACTCCCCAAGCCTGGCATTTGTTTGACAATGTTACACCATGCTCGTCAGTGCGGCTTGGTAAGGATGTGGTGTTTGCCAGGCTCAGTTCAGATGTCGCCGTGGCCGGCAATCGAACTCAGGTAGCCAAATCCGAATGAATGTACAGTAGGTATAAATAAAAATGACTGTATAGGCATGTGTGTGTCATGTTACGTACATTTAGTATTTTTAAAAAAAACACGGAAAGGTTGTTTGTTTTATATATAGGTATACATATCCGGGTGCCTGCCGGAATTCACAATATTATTTCTGAGTGTTCATGTCAAATATTGTGGCTTCGTAACGCTCGCGGCATGCAGATAATGGTGACACACATGCACCGTTTTAGTGGAAATTGCCTCCGTATAATGTTGTTGTTATTGTTGTTACATTATTACACCTGATATCCACGTGATTTTATTTGTCAATGACCAGTTTTCATTCGTGCTTTTGCAAAAAAAAGTTAAGTTCTGTCGGTTCAATTGAATATCCCAGGGACATCTATCCATTCACATCAAACCCACGTGGCTTTATTTGGCAACTGACAAAATAGCTTCATTCATATTGAACTCATCTATGGATATATTTTTTTGGAACGGATCCCGTATTGTATATGGAGTATTCTTGCCAATAACATATGGCAATCCAGCAGCATTTGTTTAACAAGCGTGACTGCTGATGAGGCCCAGGTGGTCAAAACCGCAGATTTTGTTGTTTTTGCTTAAATAATTTCTGCGTAATAATATTGCTATTGCAAAACCATTAGACTGATGGGATAAAATATATTTGTGTATGTTGATACACAGAATAGAGTTCAGCTTATGTTTCTTTTTTCGATATATTGTGTCGGCAGTGGTGCAAAAGCACAAATACAAACAAAGTCAACATATTCGTCAATAAAACTGCCTTGAAGAGGAACGTGGTAAAAAAAAATAGGTGACGTTTCGGACAATGACCCTTCTTCATGACGGAGAGATAGAAGGGCCAGAGAGATTGGGTGAATAATAGTTGGACACTGAAGCTAAACTTCATGAGGTCCTGGTAGAAATGTAAAGTTAAGATTGTGTCTATTTGAACACTTTTAAAAATTGGCGTATGAACAGATTCCTATTAATAGGTATTCACAAACAGAACAAAAACCTTACAAAAGTAAAAAAAAAGCATGGACTGATTTGTACTGAGAGAACTGGTATCAAAACTTTCCCTTGCAAAAACGAAGAGGAGGGTATCGTCTTTGCGAGTGAAACCCACGTGCGTACGAACATATCAGCAGATACTTGTTCATAAAATACACGGGCCTTTGTCAATCCACTGCTGGATGAGGGACTCCCAAGGACGTATTAATCGTGGGTTTATTATGAGCGCACGGCAGCATGCTGGTACACACACCCGTATCGATCTAGATATAGGTACAATGTATATAGGTATATGTATAGGGCAACTGGCTACATTTGATCATCCGTGTAACAAATAGAATGAACTTAATAAACCTAAACATGCGTGTTAAAGTAATTCTATTAAAAAACACAAATATATAGCACAACGTTAACACATTTAATTTTAAATCCGACATACTCTAAATTATTTTAATGTGCGCCTCCTGTGCGCGTGGTTCACGTAGACAGCAGTGAAAGAGTTGAATCTATCATCAACACAGGCGACCCGGTATAATCTAAATCGCACCTCCGATTCGCACGGTCTGCTACGTACGGTGCGAAAGAAGTCCAACGCGCATACATCTCACGCCTCGCCACGACGGAGATGCGAAAGCAGAGGAGCGAAACGCAATTTGCATGCGACGGATTTGACATTGACCGTGGGTGGCGATTGATGATGGACAATGCGTGTGCACGGATGCCTCGTCTACGCACGTGCATTCGAACACTTCTCTCTTTGTTTCCGGTCTAATTATTAGGCAAATGTCAATTAAAAAAAAAATTAATCCGATGACTTGACCACCCTCCGTCGCCGGTTGTGTATATGGTTATACCGGGTTGCGGTTTCTCTGCGCGTTCATTAACTAAGCGCAACAACGTCGTCGTATTCGCACAGTTTGGTGCTCACAAGCAAGAGAACGTGTACGTACAAAAGGTAGAGATCCCCCATATAGCCTTAGCGCACCCCTGGGGGCAAGTGCTGTTGGCAAGCACCCACGAAGGCCGGGACGGCACACGAATGTGTGGGTGGGTGGCCAGCACCACGACCAGTCGCCTTCGTCTCCACAGTGGCGGTGTTTTTACACACCGCACCAGGTACTCGTTTGAGGCTGAGTCGACCTAGGAGAGAGCCCATGACCGGTTCAGATATAATCGTCGCCCATTGTGTTGGCCGTGAGCGGAAATCGAACTCGGGCTGCAGGGTTCGTAGCTGCATCCCGCTAGCCCTGTGTACATAAATACAAAGATCCCCCGTATAGCCTTACCATGTTGTTGGGGGCAAGTGCTGTTAGCGAGCACCTATGAAGGCCGACACGGCACACGAAGGGGTGGGTGGGGTAGCCAGCACCACGCCCTACCGCCTTTGTCTCCCCAGTTGGGATGTTGACACATCGCACCAGCTACTCATTTGAGGCTGAGTCGACCTCACCGTTTGCACACGCACACATGCATACAGGATGTATTTATATATCTTTCAAGACAGATGTTGGAGGTCGCTGCCTGTCTACTGTGACAGCAGCAGCAGCTGCTGGCGGAGAGCGGCAAGCGTTGATGGTGAGGTGGTGGTGCGGTGGTCGAGATCACGATGAATTCAACGACATTGGCCATGGTGACATCTTGATCTTCATGGACACAGGCTTGTACACACACCCCGGTCATCCTCGCTGCAGCGGCTACTGACGAGCCATCGAACAAAGACGGTGGTCACCGCGCCGCGGCGCTTTCAGATGCGCTACTGCGGCCGTCTGGAACGCTCTGCCTTCCGCTATTAGGAAGCCACTGAAGCTGCGCGCTTTTAAATAATCGAGATTGACGAATCTATTTCTTTAGAACCTATTTTTGGGTTTGGTTTGTTGTCCTTCCCCCGCACCTCCGATTAGCGCTGTTGGCGACGTGCTTTGCGAAAGTTTAACATACATACGTACACAGGTACAGTATATACGTGGATTGGTTTGTATCACACACACACACACATAGATCACGCTATGTTATTTAATTGATCACACCGTTATAACAAATAACAAAAAATGCTTCACATCAGTGAATTAAACTATGGCCTTAACAGGAAAAAGTATATACTAAGTGACGTTTCGGGCAATGGGCCTTCTTCATAGCACATATATCTACATGCCGGAAATATCGAGCGGTTAAGTATTTGCGACTGCACTTTACACCCCACTGCACTTGAACGAATTTGTACAGCAACAATATATTTCTAAAATAGATCGTGTAAATATATAAATTTGTCGGTAAAACCCGCCACCACCCGACACAGCCAACTAGTAAGGTTTGTCACGTAAACAGAACGTGCCAATTCGTCACTAGTACAGCAGGGTTAACGACACATTCATATATTTCCGCGATCTAACCCAAAAAAATTCTCTATTATGTATGATACTGGGCGCGAAAGCCTGCTACGTGTTAAACAATATTATATTTGTTACGATGGTTAAAAAGGAGCACCGATTCCAATCCCTCTGAAATATTTAACAGCTATTTTACCGAAATAGTTGTCAGTTGGTTCAAGTTTACCTTTTGCTGAAATTTGCGTGACTGTTGTGAAATCCATAATAGTAATGATCCAATGAAAGTACTTTGGTAACAATTAAAAGTGTTGAACCGGCTCTTAACATTAAGCTCGCGGGTTCTTGATGCACGTGGATGGGCGCTCTCAGTGCTGTTGGCAACGACCTCGCTTTCGAGGGGAGTTGAGCCAAGTCCTACCACGTTGGCGAGACGGGCTGCGTTGTTGCTGTTGTTATTCCATACGATGTTGTGCAATTCATGAGAATGAATGAATGTTCGCAAAATAAACCACTACCAAACTGCCTGTTCGTCTCATATCCATGATGGGTTCCACCACCACCACCAAAGACCCTCCCATATCGCCTAAGCAAAGCGTTTCGGCAAGTGCTGTTAGCGAGCAGCATCTATGAAGGCTAGAACGCCACACGACGTGGTAGGTGACCAGCACCACGCCCGACCGCTTTTGTCTCCCCAGTGGTGATGCTTACACACCGCGCCAGGTACTCATTTGAGGCCGAGTCGACCTAGGAGAGGCCCACGACCGATTCAGATCATCGTCACCGGTGTTGGCCGTGAGTGGCACTCGAACTCGAGTCGCCTGGTTTGTAGCGCAGCGTAGCGCTAACCGCTGCGCCACCGCTCCACCACCATCAATCACACTCCAGGTAACGTCACCTTCGCTCCCACAAAGGCGGCCGGGCGTGGTGCTGGCCACCCACCTCCTCGTGTGCCGTGCCGGCCTTCATAGGCGCTCCGCTAACAGAACTTGCCCCAAGAGTCTGTTTAGGCTCTGCGAGGAATCTTTGTCTTCGTGTTGGGGCGGTAGTGTAGTGGTTAACGCTACGCTGCTCGACGAACCCGGCCACCCGAGTTCGATATCCGGTAACGGCCACGACCTCTGACGAATATTTTAACCGGTCCTGGGCCTTCCCTAGGTAGACTCATCGTCAAACGAGTACCTGGTGCGGTGTGTTAAACATCGCCACTAGAGAGACAAAGGAGGCCGAGCGTGGTGCTCGCCACACCACTTCCTCGGTGCGCCGTGCCGGCTTTCATAAATGCTTGCGAACGGCCCTTACCCCGACATCCTATGGAGACTTACCCGGGAGATCTTCGTCTGTATGCGCGCGCGTGCGCACGCGTGCCTATGTACTAGTGTGTGTGAGTCAATAATACAAGTAGTGCGAATCTTTGTGCGTGTGTTCCCATTGATCTTGTAAAAAAGAAAAGGGGATATATACGCAGGCCATAAATCAGTGGATGCTTTTCATTACCGAGGCAACAACTATATATCAAACTTTGTCATTCCTTGCCGCTTTTAAAAGGGGGGGGTGGGGGGTGGTTTTAGGACATAAAAATTCCGGCTACAGAAAAAAAAGTGCTCCGGGAAAGTTTGGTCTTAGGGGGGGGGGGACACGTTATGACATCTGGTCTGACGCTCAGCCTAACAAGCCCTGAGCAATGCCTTGTTATTCCACATTTGGAGGATGTGTTTGAACCGCCGGCGGCGTCACGCACTTCTAAATTAACACGTTCGCCAAAGAGACTGCGACCTTAACTCGAATGTAACGTCCTTAAGAGGGCCGAGTCAGACTTTAACCTTCATTAATTTAATTGAAAGCCAAAACATCCTGGGTTGCATATCATTCGGACGTGAGACGGGGGGGGGGGCTAACGAGAGAGGAGAGGTTGAGTGGTGGGCAGGGTTGTGGAACGGATGGGAGGGGAGGGAGAGAAGGCAGAGACGTGGGGGGGGGGGGAGCTGCTTGTTGGGGGGACTTGATATGGTTACCAAGGCTGAGTCATCGGCGTGAGCCACCCTCACTCACTTAAATCACTTCACCCGTCTCTGGCAGCGCCTCAAACCAATGCAGTGGTGACGTTAATAAGGCGCAAGTTTGTCTGGGCCTTTCGTTCCCCCCCTCCCTCCCTCCCCAATGTTAATTAGCATTGCAATTTTTTCTCATTACGTTTCTTACTACCTTAATATTTACACATTTACTTGTTAGATACGATCCAAAGTCTCTGTCGATTTCTTAAATATTCATGTTAAACAAAATAAATGAAAATAAATATATACGAAATGCAAGACCCTGCTGAAATAGTTTTGAGCGCTCAGTTAAATTTTCCTGGGCCAATCGATAAAAAAGAATGCCCATCTGTCAGTCAATCTACTGCTGGATGAAGGCCTCTTCGAGGCGATATAGGTGGGTTGGGGGGCTTGTTTGACCATACTTCCCCATTCTGGTCATTGCGCGAGTGGCTGAAGGTGGGGGGCAGCCGGGATTGGTTGAAATATCACTCGCTCACTGATATCATCAGCCCGTGGCAGTGAAACGACATCAGGTTCGTGGGGGTCGGCAGCGCAGTGCGCTAACCACTGTACCACCACTCCACAATTTGACCGTATTTTATCTGATATTAAAACACAAAGCAGCGCAGTATACCCATGAAACAATGCGGCGCTCCAAATATATCTCGTGGACCGATGCTTCTGATGGAAATTTCGTTTTAAAGAAGACATTATTTAAGCATGTTGAACGTCGCTTAGCAAACATTGGGAATCTTACAGTAAGAACAAAAACCGTTCCGTACTTACCGCGAAGAGAGAAACGATTCGGTCATTACGCATACACGTGCGTTGAACTTCTTTCGCACCGTACGTAGCCCAACGGCGCGGATCGGAGGTGCGCGCGCCCCGAGGGGGGGGGGATGAGGAGTGGGGGAACGGACGACGAAACAAAACGCACAAAGCGACTCACATTTGGCGCGTCGCCGATCGAAATCGGTTTAGTTTTGTAAAACCCCGCTCCAAACGTCGCTCCTCCCTGGCGAGCGACGTCTCTCTCGCGCGCGCATTCGGGCGGGTGGTGGTAGAGGCGGGGGGGGGGGTGGTGGAGGTGGGGGGGGCTGTGTGGTACAGGCGGGGGGGGGGGTGGGGGCTGGGTGGTAGAGGCTGGGGGGGGGGGCTGGTTGGGTGTCACAGCGAGCCGTGGTTTTTGGGGTTCGGCAAAAGTTGGGCGCGCGGCGGCTGCTCTCCACGTGGGTTGTGTTTGTTTTAAGCGGCGACTTGCATCGGCGTGCGGACTGTCGAATGGGCAGAGGTGGGGCGAGAGAGAGAGAGGAGGAGGAGGGGGGGCTCCGTCTGTGGAGACTCCCCGGCCCCCCACTGGATGTGCAATTCGCACTGCGCACGGGGGCAGAGACCCGGGGCGAATCACTTTAATAACAATGCCGACACGCTAAGGCAACAACGCCGCCGCCTTAAGATAGAAACACATCTATGTGTGTAGTATATGTGAAATATAGATAATCGCAGACGTTCCAGGCAATGGTCCTTCTTCATAGCACATGGCAGTCTCATTGGCTCATCACAAAAAGGGCCATTGCCCGAAACGTCGCAGAAAGAAATAGTTGACGATATTAAACATATATTTATAATCGCCGACGTTTCAGGCAATGGTCCTTATTCACAGCAAATTTCTGTGTTATTTTAATTTTAGAAGGGCCAGTGCCCGAAACGTCGCCTGTTATTATATTTGTGTTCTTTTAAGGCCACCGTGTTATCGACGAACGTTGAGAGGGTTGTGTTTCTGTGAATTCTATTTGTGCACCACTATCACCGACACCGCGGCAAGTTCACCAGACAATGTACCCGTCGTGCTCCTCGTCACAGTCACAGCGCGCCACGATCAATTCACTCCTGCTGATCTTAAAGGTGCATTGAAAAATGTTGACACTCCGACTGATGCTCCTACTGTTGTGGAGTGACTTATGCAGCCAGCTATGGCTGCAGAGTTTGGTAGTACATGTTGTTCACGTCGTTTATTGTGAAAATTCGGTCACAGTTCCTATGATCACTGTTTCATTGCTTTTATGGCTTTATCTTGGTGATTTTCGAAAAGTTTTTCGGTTTGGCCATGTTTGTTTGTTGTAGTACAGAGTTAGACTGATGGCCTTAATCTAAGTTGTCTTGTGGTTGTTGTTGTTTGACTTGCATTCCACTAGGATTTTTGCACACAGTGTTGGTGTACGGTGCTTTTTCTGCAATATTTTGCTGTCTTTTCTTGGATTTTCTGTTTGCACTTAGTCACATAGTCACTTTAAGATGTTTTCTTGTTCATGTTTTTGTTTTTTTGTTTGTTGCGGTTGCACCCGATTCAAGAGCCGAATGGCTCACAGGGCTACACCTAATAAATGAACTTGAACTTGGATGAAGGCCACAGAAAACCGCCGCCGTCTCTTTCGTTCCCTCCACGCAACGATCAACCAAACTTAGCTGCCGAACACGAGTGGATATCATCGCTCCGTCTCCGTGGGACCCACGTCCCTTCGCTCGGGTCCCCTCCATCCCGAGAAGACACGGATGGTGGTCCGTGCTAGAGGCCATCGTGTGCGCTTTTATTTTTGTGTTGTGTGTGTCGCTATTATATTCTTAAGTTTTTTCGGTAAAGTCACGTAGGTAAAAAATTCAAATTCATTTTAATTTTAAAAAATAAAAAAATTAATTACAATTTTAACATTTTTTTACCTACGTGACTTTACCGAAAAAAACCTAAGAATATGAATCATTGCAGTCACGAAAGCTTCAAATCTAGAATGTGTCGCTATTGTCAAATTTTAATCACATTTGTTGGGAAAACTGTTGCGTTGTTTACATAGCATTGTTTTAGTAAGTTTTAGAGGGGCTTGGTTTGGGCCGATTTTTTTGATTTAGTATAGATTTATACTTAAAAATGTTATCCGTATTGTATTATGATTGTTATTGGGATCAAACATCGAAATTGAATGTGTTTGTACTTTTTGTGCGCAGCATGGACGGGTTGTGCTTTTTCTGTAGGATTTTATTGTTTACGTATGTCATGTTTAGATTTGTGTACAATGCATTTTAGGTGTAACTTGTAATTTTATTGTTTGTTGCGGTTGAACCCAAATCAAGAGCCGAATGGCTCACAGGGTAAATCCTAATAAATAAAGAAAGATATAAATAATAAAGAAATACATTTTCAAACACATTTTTTTATGAAGTGTCATTGTAATGTTACGGATATCGCAACGTTCGGCTTACACGTCAGCTAATTGACATTAAACATGTATGCTCCTCCAGTGACAAGACACAGCATACGGAAACGCTGTGTGCGATTGAGATGACGTGAAGCAAGATTCACTGAACCAGTGAACTGATGTTTTACTGAACGCAGAGATGAATTTCGAACTCGAAATTTCCATGAACGCTGCTAGGCTGGTTTGGAGTAGGAATTATCGGTGTAAGGCACTATCACTCGAGTGCAAGGAACGGCCTATTCATAATAACACATTATCGTTGCCTATAATTATATGAACAGGTTTATATAAAGAAAACACAAAGATGCAGGTTCATACAAAAGTGGTTTTTGTCCTGCGAAAAACAATTCTTGGCACAACCTTCTAGACTCTTCCGGGTAAAATTTAGCACCGAGCGAAGCGAATGTTGCATTCTTAGAACAGTGCTTGCTACATTCTGGCGTTTAATATAACCACGTCTGAACATACTAAAATGGAACTGTAATTCATATTAATATCCATATGAGAGGCTACACCATGTTTATGTTAATTTCTGTTATACAAAAAATTACATGGTGATGATGATGTAATAACAAATAAAACTCGTTGACGGATGTTTTGAGTTTGTTTTGATGATGTTATGAGTGAGGCTCCCTCCTTGTAATCAAACGATTCCGAAGAATAACCGTCGGTATAGGACGGTGTCAATGACAAATGTGGCAATTGTTTGTTTCTATTTATTTGTGCATTGTATATATATTAATTAAAAAAATAACGACCTGCATCGGAAGAGCATATGTTATTGAAAGTACAAACAGTGTCATGTTATACGATTCTACAACGTCTTTGGTTCCCTGCCTTCACTGACCTGCATTGACGAGCGTGGCGACGTATGGTTAAGGGTGGTGGGGGGGAGGGGGAGCTCATCCAGCAGTGGTTAGACACCATAGCATCCACATGAAGAATGCAAATATTTGTATTAATTATAGATTTGAAGCTTTCGTGACTGCAAGGATTCATATTCTTAGGTGACTTTACCGAAAAAACCTAACAATATGAAAATGCAAATATATGTGTCTGCGTGAAACGGCCGGATATTACCATCGTCAAAAGAGTAGTAGTTTTTAACCTACAGTATGTTAAAATGACGATAAGTCGCGTGCTCGTCTACTTAGCCAGAAAAAGTCTCTACTGAGTCTCACGACTCATTTTCAGGAGGGCCCTGCCAAGTTGCCCACAGCAAGGGGCGATGATCGCTCATATCCAATTAAGTGATTGCCCCCTCTCACCTTATTGACAGAGCGACTCCATCATCATATCAGATGCCTGGGTTTGATCTTCCACGAAGCTCATAGTCCACCCTAAATCGCATCCACTGCACAAGCCGTGGCATACGCGGATACCTGATGCACAAATAGACAACTCAAAACTCTCCAGCATTGTGTGTGGCTGCGGTCATCCAGAACAGACCGCACAACATCCAAACGACGCGATGCCCGATCCACAAAAACGAAAGACATCACGGCGATATACTCCGCGACTCCTGACGCGGTTGCCTGCTGGCTTGATCACCCGAATGTGAAATTGTAGTCGTAGCTCTGCGTCTGCATCAGCATCGGTACGAAAGAAGAAGAAGATTGGCTCTGCTCTGTAAGCCGACTGATTGACTAACGCGTGGACTGCGGAGTTTTGAGACCAGCCCCTACTGAACAGAAGGAATCAGATATTCCTCTTCAAGAATCGGTACCGTATTCATTCCACTCCCGTTACCGTGTTCTCCGGATTACGAAACGCTCCGGAAAATAAGTCGCTCCAGAAACGTGCGCCCGGTGTCGATAAAGTTGCAAGAAAGAATATTATCACATCATATATAGTGTTTATATTCTGTGCATGCCATGCCGTATGTACATCTCCAAGTGCCAGTATTTGAGATGGAAGTGATTGCAGAGCAAATACTATGGTTAAAAAAACAATGCAGTATAGACAATATACAGTATACACAACAAAGGAGAATAATCGAGATCGCGAAGCTGAAATGTGCTTGAATCTTGCCCGAGTTGTTTGTTTTCGCGCTTCGTGCGAGTTATTTGTACGTTATCTCACAATAATAATTTCTCGAATTCCGTCCCAAATTGATCAATTGTGGGCGCATTGATAATATTTGCGGAGAAGCTGGATCTCGCAATGCACAGATGACGTGCGTTATTTCCACATTGAAAACTCATTTCTTTAAATCGGATTTTTTGGTGCGTTCTGTTTCTTGTCCTTCCCCCGAAACTTCCGATTAGCGCGGTGGCTACTACATAGGGTGCGAAAGAAGTTCAACATACACACTACATACATACAACATACATACAACATACATACAACATACATACTACATACAAACTACATACATACTACATACAAACTACATACAAACTACAGACAAACTACAGACAAACTACATACACACTACATACATACTACATACATACTACATACACACTACATACAAACTACATACAAACTACAGACAAACTACATACACACTACATACATACTACATACAAACTACATACATATTACATACATACATGCGTCTGTCTACCACACGTCTACCCGCAGTAGGAGCAGAGTAAATCGACCTATGATGCGTTGCAATAGTTGACCCCTCATTGTTGCGATTCCAATTTAACACCTGCGACTTCAATGCGACCTTGCCTTGAAATAATTGGCTGTACGAAGTGGGCATTTCCTTGTTTAGTCATGCAAAGTAGCCACGATTTAAATAATCACGCACTGCGCAGCCCCCGTGCATTTAAAACCCTCCATTCCACGCCGTGTTAATGATGGGGTTGTTTGTTTGACCATACTCTTAGGTTTTTTCGGTAGTCGCGTAGGTAAAAAATAAATAATAATAATAATAAATAATAATATAAATAATAGAAATACAAAATCACATTTCGGAGGCAACACAAACGTCGTGATTTTTTATTTCTTCTATAATTTTTATTATTTATCTTTTATTATTTACTTATTTTTTACCTATGTGACTTTACCGAAAAAACCTAAGAGTATGAATCCTTGCAGTCACGAAAGCTTCAAATCTGTTTGACCATACTTCACCACTTTGTTCACCGTGGAGGGGTAGCGACTAGGGCCAGTTCTGATATCAGTCGCTGCTGATATAAGCCCGTGGCTGGGATTATTACTCAAATCGGAATTTCTTTCTAAATGTTTTTTTGTGTTTAGTTTGTTGTCCTGCCTCTCCCCTCGCATCTCACGCTACGTCGGATGCGAAAGACGTTAAACATACATAACAAACATACTTTGTATATTTAATTTATCATCACGAGTCAGGATCCATCTGCCTGGATGAAATCCTCTCCAAGCTGCCAAGATGTAACCGTCCATCCAGCACCTTCGCACGAGCCGATTTCATCGCTCCATCTCCACGGTGCAATGATTCCTTACACGCGACCTCCTCTTTACGTTATTATTAATACTATTGATTTTCAACCTTATTTTAATACATTTAACTTGTTATGATACATCGTATTGTTGCAATGTAGTTAACCAAATCTCCATTATTCGACTGAATTTTACGAATCATGTACATGGTTATTTGTCTTCTTGGTTCTTTCGGTAAAGTCACGTAGAAGGGAAATAATAAAATAATAAAAATAAAACATAATAAAATAATTCTCACGACGTTTCGGCCACAACGCAAGCAGCCGTCCTCAGACGCTGTCTTCCCGACAGACCTGGTCTTCACCTGAAGACGGCTGCTTGCGTTGTGGCCGAAACGTCGTGAGAATTATTTTATTATGTTTTATTTTTATTATTTTATTATTTCCCTTCTACGTGACTTTACCGAAAGAACCAAGAAGATGAATCCCTGCAGTCACGAAAGCTTTAAATCGATGGTTATTTGTCGTTGCAACACAAGGATTCATATTCACACACGCACAAGTTCAGTGGTTCTTAACCTCTACTGCAGCCTTGCACCCCTTTGGTTCTCGATCGCTAAAAATGCGTAATAAACGCGTGAAGAAGTTTGATGAAACAAAGTCGTTGAACTTGCGTGCCCCGTGCTTAATTTGCGTTCCGACGATTTACCTTCTTAAGCAAATCTGGCCACGTCTCGCACCCCCAGAAAGGGCATCTCGCACCACCAGGGGGATTCGTGCACCCCAGGTGAAGAAGAAGAAGAAACAGGAGGAGGACCACTGCACAAGTTCAACATGCGTTACGTACAATTGGCAAAAGGTTGTTAAGCGCAGTTCGTTTCACGGCCGCGCCACCACTTGGGCTTAATATTATATCTTTTTTCTATTATGGCTAATTTTTATTGAAAAATTATATACCATCACGCTATGTATGTTGAACGTCTTTCGCACAGTACGAAGTCAACCATGCTGGTGATAAACTAAGCTTTAATTTCAAAATAATGTTTAATGTTGAAACTCAATGCACCTTAAGTGTGGCTATGAAGTTAACATCATCCAAAACGTTTGTTTACAGAAATTATGTTGTATAAAATAAGACAGTAAAACTGGAGCGACATCCAAAGACTGCAATTCTACAAAATCACATACATTTTTTGTAGGTTTTTCGCCTCTTCCACTTGGGCTTAATGCGTGAGCTCAATCCACGTCCCTCCACCCCCAGTCTGACGCGTGACTCACCACGTGTTTATTATCGCATTCGTCATTAATCGAGCGCACGTGGGAAGCACATGGCGCGTGTGGGAAGATTCGAAGCGCGTTACGATGATTAATGTCAATTAACTCTGATTAGGTCGAGTGTCGTCTCGTTTAATAATTATCGAATTATTCTGCGAACGCAAAGGACTTGTAATACATTCCTGCGGAGGGAGCTGGTAGGAACGTTCGGTTGCTCGGTCAATGGCCAGAGTCAGCGGCGGCATGGTGTATTCCGCAAATATGCCCGACTGTGAGGGCGGGCACAAGCCGGCGTGAGTAGGTTAAACGTTGAGTTTTATAAGGGCACCACGGGGTGACCAGCCCCTCCCCTGCCCAACCAGCCCCACCCCTCCCACCCCCTCCCCACCCTCCCCTCTCCACCCAGCCTCACCCCTCCCATTTTTGGATGCACGACGGACGGACGGACACAATAATCCCCTGTGGGCTGGTGGAACCAGAAGGTTCCTACCAGTATAAATGTTCTATGTCTGGGTGGGGTAGAGGGAGTGATTCCACCTCGGATACGTGTCTCTAAAGGGCGCCTGTGTTGGTCCCGGGATGCCGAATAATGCGGTCAACAACATCGTACAAGGAATCTTCAACGTTCCTTTTCGCAAGGGTCTCCTGCAGTGGAAATCTTTGGCCAATTCCATCAATGAATAAACACGCTATGTGCACGCTTTCGCACTAAACATGATGTATACGCACATTGTAAAATAATAGGCTGCAGTCATAACATGTAATGTATTGCTGGACAGGTATACAAAACGAGTGTAAATTTAGTCACTGAATAATTCACAACGGCCCGTTTGAACACGAAGAATGTGAATACAGCCATCGTCATCATTGGCCATGATCAGTCCACTGATGGATGAAAGATTCTTCCCCAAAGGAAGTCTTCATTATTTTTCACGTTTCTGCGATGTGATGATCCATTTTGAAGCCTACGCACAGTAATGAATAAAAGATACAACTGGTAAGATTATCGTACGCTTTTTAAACCTTGACCAATATTGGTAAACAATTGGTATGCACCAATTCAACAACGCGTTGTGTATAGCCTACCAGACTTAATTTATATTTCTGGATGAGATCTCAATGCACGTATTTGTCCAGTGGACGCGTGGCTAAACCACAATCGCCGTTTGAAACCGTATTACGGTGTACTCGTCATGAAAGTGTAATTCTGACGTCTTTAAAGGTTGTCTACAGCGGTAGTCTACACTGCTGGATGAAGGCCTCTTTCCCACGCCGTGTCGGCCATGGCAGTTGATTGACCATACTTCACCACACTGACCATTGCGGATTGTGAAGGGGGGAAATGTGAATTATCCAGGGCCTCTCCCCAGATATCATTCGCCACCGATGTTAATCGTAGCCGGGAATCGAACCTAGACGTTGTGTCTGGCCTTGGCTGCGTTGCGAGCAACAAGGCGGTCCACCCGCCCCCGGTGCGTTTTTATTTGCAACAAATATTAAATGAACACAAAAATATATATAACACGAGACGCGGTGCGTGCAGCTGCGTGATGTGAGCGTTTTGGCAGCCAAAATTACCACGCGGCCAATGAGCGAATTCCTACAATAATGGAACATTGGATCATAGAGGATAACAACAATCATTAAAAAAAATAGATTTAATCAATCCGCTGCTGGATAAATGGGATGCAGTATATTTAAATAAATATTTAGTTTCTCACTTAATTATGCAATGCGGTTGAGTTGGCAGTGGTGCCACGCGCGCGCACAGAGCACACGGAACTCAACACTCGTCAACTGCACTGCCCCACAATAAACATACATCAGAATCTGAATTTGTATTCATACTGGAGCGATCTGATGAGCTATACGATGTCGAGTAGAGGCGGGTCAGAACGTTACAATGACAACCAACAATGCGAAAACACGACACGAGTGCAAAGTATAGAACGGGTGAACAAATCGCAGCCCACTGAACTATTTATTCTCTTCTCTTTCGGAGGCGAAGCGACCTAGGCCACGGATGATGGCTCAACTAAGTGGTTTATCACGTGGAAAGTTATAGCAGCCAACAATTTATCGGGAAATTACCCTTCTTTACAGCACATGAAAATGGGCCTTAACCCGAAACATCGCCAATTGTGCCTCTCAATGCGTATATACACTATACACTCCAGCGTGCTTGTTCGTTCGCTAAACGTTTACGTGATTGTTATGACTTTCGCATTTCTGTTGGTTTAGATTTCGATGATCAAATAGTTATTTTTAAACGCATCAACCTGTCTAACATTTGTGGAGTATTCAGACCTGAAGTTCATTTCTTTTTCGAACTGCTTCTTGGTGTTTGATTCGTTGTTCTCCATCCCCTCCGTCGTCCGTGAACGAGATGCCTCTGAATTATCAAAACGTCATGGGAGGCAACCATGTCCACCTGAATCGGTAATGATATTTTACATGAACAGTAGAGACGGAGCAATGGAATCGGCTCGTGTGCGTGATCTGGGTGGATATTTTACATTGCAAGACTGAAATACACCTTGGGTATAGCTGCATAGAGCGGTGGATAGATCATGGCTGCGGCTGATGAGGGTTAGACACCAACAATTTCATTCATTTAAGGGAAATAATGAAGACTTTGCTTTCCGAGTAAAGAATCCACAGAAAGTTAAAACAGCCTCACGTCGAGATGTGTTTCGAGCTTTGTTTGCCTGCAGACAAATAGTCTTTAAATGAACTGCATCGTATCTTGGACACGGCATCTTAGCAGAAGTTCATCTACTTCGCTATTGAATGGGGGGTGACCACCTGGGCGTGCCAGGAGTTGTACGCGTGGTGGCCAGCAGACGGAAGTTAAAATCTGAATATTTAGTTACACTGGAGGAATCCGATGAGCTATGAAGCTCTTTTCCACACATGTCCAGTCGGGGCGAGTCAGAACGTTACAACACCAAACAATAAAAAAAAAACGATGGGAGTGCAACGAATAGGAAAGGTAAACACATCACACACAAACCATACAAATGAACTTAACCATCCCTATAAAGCTCACCGGGATATTAACTTATTTTTTGAAAAGCGACATTGGCCACAAATAATAGCTCAATAAAGTGGCTTATTTCGAATATCTGTCAACCCGTTTTACCCGTATTGTATTTAATTGAGTTTTCAGGTCCGTACGGCGTACAGCCGTTTCAATACGGGCATTAAAAAAATCTTATTTGTTTGTGATGGGACTTTGTAGGATGAACGCTGAGATTTGTAAGGATGAACGGGGTGACCCAATACGCTCCGAATTGGTCTGTCACAAGGTAGGGCACTGATCAGGGGTTCACAGGTAATTTCGGCGGCTCGGGAAGAGTCATCCATCCAGCAGTGGATTGAGAATGTCCGCTGCTGCTGCTGCTACTGCTGACGACGATGACGACGGCGATGATTTGGATGACCGGGCGCGCGCGTGCACCCGCCACGCGCCGCCTGATGATTTTGCGCCACGCGATTGGTCAGATTTACGTTCGCCTGAGCCTTATCTCCCGCCGAGCCAGCCTCGCGTGATCACAGGCGGTTCCAGTCAGATGTGGGGGGGGGATGGAGGGGGCCCAAGGGGAAAAAATAAGGGGGGCACGGGGCACTGGGGAGGGGGGGGGTAAGCTCCTGGAATCCGATACGCGGTGAGCAGTGGTTCTCAGAATGGGGCTCGCACTGGGGATTTTGACGGAGGGCTTTTCCCTCCCCACAGTGCAGACTGCGTGAGCGGTTATAGAAACCCTGGATCTTTTTTTAAATATATAAATCACCCGCCCCCCCTCCCTCTCCTCCATCTCAATTGCCATCCCACCCCTCGCCATCCACTCTCATCAAATACCTCCCCTCGCTCTCCATGACGCTCACCATCCCCAGTCACGGACCATCTCCACCTCACCAGATAACTCTCCACCCCATCACTCTCTCCATCCCACCTTCACCACATACCTCTCCACCCCATCACTCTCTCCATCCCACCCTCACCACATACCTCTCCACCTCATCACACTCTCCATCCCACCCTCACCACATACCTCTCCACCTCATCACACTCTCCATCCCACCCTCACCACATACCTCTCCACCCCATCACACTCTCCATCCCACCCTCACCACATACCTCTCCACCCCATCACACTCTCCATCCCACCTTCACCACATACCTCTCCACCCCATCACACTCTCCATCCCACCCTCACCACATACCTCTCCACCCCATCACACTCTCCATCCCACCCTCACCACATACCTCTCCACCCCATCACACTCTCCATCCCACCCTCACCACATACCTCTCCACCTCATCACACTCTCCATCCCACCCTCACCACATACCTCTCCACCTCATCACTCTCTCCATCTCAACTCACCATCCAACATCACCCAATAGGTTCTCCAACCTCAAGCCCTCTCTCATCGTTGCTGTACACGCATCTCTGCCCCATACCACACACCCCCTCCTGTCCTGATGTTTGACGAGGTACAGGAGCCCACTCTCTGTGAACACGCCCGGTTACTTACCCAGCCCCATACGCAGCACAGTGCAGCGTGCGCTATGTTGCATGCGAATGTTAATCTCTTTCGTTTTTTTCCCTTCCACCTTGTGGTTTGTTGGCTGTTATCTTTGTTGACGTTTTGTTCTCTTTGAATCGTCCTAAGGCTGCTTGTCAGAGTCCGACAGTTCTTCCTCGGGGGGCTGGAGAAGATAGACGTCTCAATGGTCTCTAAGTGGCTTCAACGAGGATTCGAGTTTGATATTGCACCACGGATTTATTTTGTACAAGAATATGATCGTGCCAATTTAACATCGGCAGTGGTGGAATGTTGTTTAAATTAATAGATGTTTGTACGAAGCTCATGAAACATGAATCAAACTGCGCGCCCGTATGTATCTTTAACTTCTTTCGCACAGTACTTAGCCAACCGTGCTGATAGGAGGTGTGTGTGGGGGGGTAACACAAAGATTTCATCTATTTCCCAATTAATTTACACCAAATTGCGAAGGTATGGGGACACGTCATCCATGCGGCCACTTCAGGCCCTACCATTCACCCGCGATGCGAAAACACTGAATCGGTTTTTGAACCCCAATCCAATCTCGTCACTGAATCTCACCCGTTGCTCGCAATGCCAGAGCCTGGGACGAACGGTCGCACCCCTCCTACGTGACCAACATTTCCGAAAAAACAGCAGCAACAAGGTTTTGAGAGTCTCTACTCAGGTGACGTCATCTCAGTCGGTCAACCCATGGCACCTGGGCCTGTTCCGTGACCTCCTGCTACAGCGGGCGTTCGACGCATCCACGTGACCTTAAAGTGCACGTAGCCTGGCACAAGCGCCGTGATGACGTCGCCACCACCAACACCATGTGGCGAATAGCGGTTGTTGTTGGTGTCTCTGCATTACATCTCTGCTGCAATTAGGAGATTTGTATCGCGACCCTAAAAAAGTTAAAGGCGCAGCCCTGCAACGTCTTGCTCACGCCACTGCTGGCAGAGGGGCCTCCACGAGAGAGTGCGAGAGAGGCCCCTCCCTAAATGATATCTGTGGCCTACTCTGTCTGCACCGACCCAGGCGTCTTGCGAGAGATGGGTGTGTGACCGCACTTGACCTCCACCACACGTTAACTGCCGATTCACTTCACCAAAGTGCGCAGAATTTTATCTCCTGTTGGGTGTACGGACGCGGGCACAAGGTGTATGTGTGTGGGGGGGATGGGGGTTAAGAAAAACACGCCTTCTAACATTGTTTCAACTGCCGTGCTATTGAATCGGAAGGCCTCTGCGTTGCAAGCTCCGTGCGCTTGACCCACAAAGGGCTGCTGTGAGGAAGCATCCTCGGCGCCCACACCTATTTAACATCGACCCATTGGAAGAAAAAGCTTTACTTCTGATTGTTTGGGGTTTTTTGCACCGTTAATATGTCTCTACCTTCGGTTAATAAACTACGCCAAGTTCCCCCTTTTTTTCCCAGAGCCTGCTGTGGCTGTGTGGCTTAAGCAAGTATGACTGGTATGAGAGCCGTTTCTCATTCTCTTGGATTGTGTTGGCCGCAAGTGCGATGAGTACATAGAAGATAAAAAAAAAACCCCGGAGTTGGCTTCTTAAAGAAATATCAAAGGGAAGTTTAATCGAATTCCATGGCACTTGGCATTGACCCAACGCAAGCGATATACTGCTGTCCCATCATGGTAAAGTAACACCGGGTATTATTTAGACTTTGCCAATGTTTATGAAATGAATTAAATGACCCCCCCCCCCCTCCCATACTGCAATGTGGAGAGCAACGTAGAAAATAGGGCAAATAACAGCCAGAAATAGCGATCGTGGCACTCGATCTGAAAAGGAAATCGTCATTGTAACACAAATGTGTTACAATTCTAACGACAAGAACGCCAGGGAGGGTGGAGTGCTGTACCCGCTATGGTGTTTAGCACGCTGTGCTATGAACCCGACGACCTGGGTTCCACTCCTGGCCATGGCTACACATCGGTGGCGAGTGACATCAGAGCCAATCGTGGGCCCTCCTCCTTCCTACCGGGCCTCCCTTCAGCAAGCCAGTCGTTGCCAGCCACGGTCAAAGTGTGGCCAACATTAAGCGGAGGCCTTCATCCATTGTTGGATTTAATAAAGGCTGGAATTTATTGCGTTATTTTAGAAAACCCAGCGATAATAATAAAAAAAAATCTCAACTACTTTTCCAGTTGCTGCAAGCGTGTAATGGGTCTTGTCTCGTAAAACGTGTGTCACTCAGAGGACTGGAAGTGCAGTTCTCTGCTGCTGAGGCTTTGTTTGTATTGGACGTGTGGCTGTGTTTTCCAGCCGTGCTGGGGAATTCAGTTTTAATGGACTCGCTGTGCTCAGCCATAGGTGCGTTCACATTTGAGGGTTTATTTTTTATCTCGCACCCCAGTGGACCTGAATGACCCCCCCACCCCCCACACACACCCTGTGTGTGGTGTCCCTGTGCTGTAAATGAGGCCAACCTCAGGTTTTGCAAGACATCTCAAGTCAATGAAGCCCATGGCACCTGGGAATGATCCGTAACCTCATGCCAGCGGTCCATCGAAACTTCACGTGGCCTCAAAGTGCAACTAGCCTGGCACACGACGTCACCGCCACTTGGTGGTGAACGGCGGTTGTAAGTTAGGCTCTGGGTCGGTCACCACTGCTTATTTCATTTTATTATGTTTTATTTTTATTATTTTATTACTTCCCTTCTACGTGACTTTACCGAAAGAACCAAGAAGATGAATCCCTGCAGTCACGAAAGCTTTAAATCGAAATTTACTGCAAGTTGTTACGCTTCTTGTTGATTTTCTAGGTTTTTTTTACAAGTCAAATTTATATCTGTAATATATTAGATATAATTAAACCATGATCTAGCCACTGCTGGATGATGGAGACACCCACCCCCACCCCCGACCCTCTCCCAAGCTGTTACATCTCTCACGATCCTGCAATGTAATAATCCATCGAGCACCTACACGCGAGCAGATTTCGTCGCTCCGTCTCCAAGGGGAGCGTCTCCCTCGTCCACGCTCCATTGTTTGATTGCCACGCCATCGATATTCCCGTCTCGTGATAACGTGTCCTGCCCCATCCCATTTACTATTTCAAACCGGTTGAATGATGTCAATAACCTGTGCGTGTTTTCTTAGCAATGCGTTTCTCTTTTTCTCTATCATTGTAAAATTTAATTCTGCAACAAAAACATGAAATACTGTCATCAATCGGCCCATAATTTTTTTTTTCATTACTCATAATGTTGCAGCAACTACACGTTCCACATTTTTGGGTTTCAATTTAATATTGACTAAAAATGTAGCTAATTTCGTATTTATACGTACCTTTCAAACGTAAATGAAAACAAACTAAAAATTACTTTGAAGAAAACGCATGTAAAGTTTTGCACTTCGTAATATTACCGTAATGATGCATGATTGCTATTCATGGGTTTAAAAATAATATTGCCTTCTGCATAAATGTTTTTTTTTTATCCTGAACGCGTTTCGTTTACACTGGGTGCTTGCGTTCAACTGGGTCGTCACAGTAGTTTGTTAGGTAGAGCGGCAGCGCCCTGTTTGCATATCATGCATCACTCGCCTTGCAAGGCGACCTTGGCAGAGCCTTTGGCACGCATCCGTCGGAATACGCAACGGATCTCGCGGCTACCCTGCACAGCACTCTGCGCTCTGTATCCAAGCGACGGCGGATTTCGCCTCACCCGGTGCTCATCGGTTGAAATATGTATCTTGTGCCTGGAGCAGAGTCGCCTTTTTAGCTAATGCAGAATGTCAACACCGCATCTGTTGTTGACACGCACAGGGCACGCAAGCGCAGTACTGGCCACAACGGTGTGTATTAATTATAATGAATAATTATATTATCATAGTCGTAAGGCAAAAAAAACATAACTCTGATAATGTATGCACTATCCTTGAAGTTGATTGGTCCACACCCGAGACAGCTTTCCTTAGAGCCTAGTCTCACATGGTTTTTTGTTTGCATTACGACTGCAGGTATTGTGGTCTATGCAAACATGACTCCAAAAAGGTGTCAGTTTTTTTGCCAGATAAAAGGGTAAAAAAAACAATTATCATATTTTTTCTTCTGGCAAATGAGGTTCCAATGGTGTATTATCATAGCCACGATCATCAATCCACTGCTGGATGAAGTCCTTTCCAAACTGTTGCCAATCGTCCTCATCCCTGAGATGTAACAGCACCTTGGGCATACGCTGATTTCATCGCACAGTCTCCACGATTGCGGTTTTCATCAAGGGGTTTGCTCTCCCTCCTTTGGCTGGCACTCTGTTGTTAGTCTCGACCGCAGACCGGCCGTCGTCCCCTTTTGAAGCAGCTTGCGCTATGGGGTCGTCACGTTTTAAAGGATCTCGCCCACGTCTTCTTGGGGGTCGTTGCAGCACACGTAGTGTTTGCGTGCGCGTGTGCACACGATACGGTAAAAAAAATTTGCCTCTTATGGCTTGCGTGATCCTAGTGATGGTGGTAACGTTTTTATTTATCTGACGAGTGACTCAGAAGCTTAAAAATTGTTATTTTGTTTTAAGCAACAGTTGTCCGTGCTGAGTAGTCATTGTTATGACATTTATGAGACATGGCCGATGCATTACTTACGGCAGGTGTCACGGGATTTCCATACTCCACTCATCTGGGACATGTTCATGGACTGCGTGCGTTGCTCTGTGCCGCATGCTTGACATTTATTGGACAAACGGTGAAGTGCATCGCTTGAATTAACACGCTTAATTTGTGAACGAAACACATTCCAGCCATTCTTAATCCACAACTTTGGTGAAGGCCACTCCAAGCCACGTTGGTTAGTGGTGGGTGTTTTAAACCGTACTTCACCACGCTGGTCAGTGTGGGTTGTGATGGGAGTAGTGGGGGGAGGGGGGGGGGGGGCAAGACAGGACCAGTGCTGATTTCACTCGTGGGGGAACTGAACTCAAATCACCCGGGTTCATTGTGCAGCACGCTAACATTGTAACCACTTTCATCTTCTTGGTTCTTTCGGTAAAGTCACGAAGAAGGGAAGTAATAAAATAATAAAAATAAAACATAATAAAATAAGTCTCACGACGTTTCGGCCACAACGCAAGCAGCCGTCCTCAGGTGAAACCAGGTCTGTCGAGGCAACAGCGTCTGAATGGTTCATTCAGACGGCTGCTTGCGTTGTGGCCGAAACGTCGTGGCCGAAACGTCGTGAGAATTGTATTTTATTATGTTTTTTTTTTAATTATTTTATTACTTCCCTTCTACGTGACTTTACAGCAAGAACCAAGAAGATGAATCCCTGCAGTCACGAAAGCTTTAAATCGAAATTGTAACCGCTGTTACTACCTTTGTTTCACTACCCTCGTGTGAATATTTGAACAAGTCGGCGTGCACTTTGTATACTCGACTTACGGGGCTGCCTGCTACTTGTAGAAATCTGCTGTAAAATAAAACCATTCATTTGGCAATTTCATTACCATTTTATATGGCCCCTGCAATTTAGATTGAGATGTTTTATACGACAATCCGTGTTTCTGCCCTATCTCTTCTCTACGGCCCACTGCCTGAAACATCAACCAACCCGTTCCATGTTCTTATATTTATACGACGGTTACTGACGCATGTGGATGTTTGTATTTGCGCCCAAAAACTTACGGGCACATTTTTTATGTACCCACAGAGAATATTATTGCATGTCGTTTGTAATGGCATTTGTTCATTATCCTTTTTAAAAAAAGAAAAGCATAATTTTTCAAATGAGGTGGGGGTGATTTTTTATCTCGTTATTTATGTATATTTCGTTGTTGAATTACTAAAAAGTGGGGTTTTGTAATGTGCGTAAGGGACTAGCTAATTGATGTGCAGCGTTGTGGGATGCATTTGCTTGAATGACGCTTTGTAAATGGAAATTATTATGGTGGCACCGAGGTCAGTGCACTGCACTAAAAAAACCCGGAGTTTCCGAGTTATATTGTCCGGTTGTGGCTCATATCATGTGGTGAGAGCTCACAACTGGTCCTGCGTCTCCCCCCACCCCCCACAATCAGAATCGGAATATTTATTTATACTGGAGGAATCCGATGAGCTGTAAAGCTCTTTTTCATAGATGTCCAGTCGGGGCAGTGTAAGAACGTTACAACAACAAACAACACAAACACACGATAGCAGTGCAAAGTACAAGAAAGGTAAACAAATCACAAAAACACAAACAAATAAAATTAAACCATCCCCACCCTACCAGACAAATCCCACTGAGGTATTAACTTATTTTTCAGAAGCAACCTGCCCACAATTGATAACTCGACAAAGTGGCCCATCATTTGGCCATGTATAGCACCAAAATAATCTAAATTATATCCATACATCTTTCTAAATGTGGAGGGATTAACCGGAGGACCCGGAGAAAAATCCAAGCAACCACGGGCAGAGAGGCACGCAAACTCCAAATATGCTGGCGTCAGGGTCGGGATCGGGATCGAGGCCACAACCTCCCGCATACCAGGCGAGGTAGTTAACATCTTGCCACCGTGGCGCCACTGGCTGATTCGAGAATGGCTGAACGTTTGACTTTTGACGCTAATCTTTCGTGTGCCGAGCTGCGTCTCGGCGTTGAGATAGTGACCCGCGCCCCCTCCCTCCCCCCAACGGGTTTTGCCAACCGACGCTGCAGATCTTGCGAAGGTTCCGATCACCACTCACCGCATCCGCCTTCAACCGTCGTTCACAAACACCATACCCTCACAGCCAACCCGTCTCTCTCCACCGAGGGGGGGCAGAAGAAGAGAAACGTAGAATGGGTGGGTAGGGAGAGGGGGGGAACAAAAACTAAAATCTCTCCTGAACGAGGAAAGAAATGATTAAATGTAACTCAAGCCTTACACCGGTGGGGTTTTCCACAGAGCGAGCCTCTAGACGCCCTGAGCTCAAGATGAATAACCGCTCTGAAAGTGGCTTTCTTTATATATTTAGACATGGAAATACTCGTTTCCTGGCAACAGAGACATTTCATTTCAAATTATGGCGGGCTCCCGTCACGAAATTCTGGAGAGGGTTTTTACTGGCACCGTGCCAGGCGGAAGGGCCCCCAATACCAGGATTGTGAAGGTGCACGCAAGCGGGCCAGCTCTTTGGGCCCTTTCATGGCGGCTGATGGTGAACCGACATCAAAGTGAAAAGGCAGTCGCTGCTGTTGATCCCCAGTGCGCGCTCGTGGCAGAATTATCCTTTTCGTTTTGGGTTCTGGTCTCGTGAAGAAGAGAGGGGGCGGAAAGGGAAAAAAGACCCTTTCAATTGTGCTGAGAACTTGAAAGGGAGGTCATGATTATATACGAGGATAAATAGAGGTTTATATGTATATAGATAAGAAAAAGTCTGGACTTTATGCAATTTAAAATATCCAGTAAAGTGCTTTTTAATGATATTTTTTTCTGTCTGGCAGAGGGAAGCCATTGGCATTTTGGGGGTTACTGAGCAAATTCTGAGCGGTGAGCTGTTTTTTGCAATCGGTAGTCAAACTGATACTCCATTTTGCATGAAGGTGACAAATGGTAAAGGTGCAGCCCTGCAATTTCTGTTCACACTACGGCTGGTAGAAGATCCTCCACTAGAGGGAGAGCTCCTGCAGAGCCCCCCCCCCCCCCCCGTCTTGAAATTGCAAAAATGAAAATAAATTTGATTGAAACGTTGCAGGATTTTGACAATGACAACGGCTCGGGGCTGAGGCCGTAATCAGTTATCGGGTCTATCATGGCTGATGATGACTGATTATGGAGAAATATAACACGAGTGATAATGTTGCCATTTCTATGGAGAAAACGTGCGTTATTCTAGGCCACTCCTGAGCTGTATTGACAAGGAAACGTATTTCGGCTGTTATTTTGTTATATCCAACGGATTGGTGTCGAAACTTGGGCTAGAAAATATAATTGAAAGCAACAGTTTTTTTTTTAAATCGATGAAAATCAAACCACTTGCTTCCGACCCCAGTTGTGTTTGTTTAATAAAATAACGTTTGCGAATATGTAAGCACGGCATTTTTCAGTGGAGTTCTGACACGGAGTGGGTGGTGGTGGTTTTGAAGTCAGTTTAACACGTAGAGGGGCTTTCGCGACCAATATTATTCAAAATAAAGGTTTGTGGGTTAGATCGCGTAAGTATAAATGTTGTGGATTCACTCCTCAACACGCCGGTGGGCTGAAGTAGTAACTATTTGTCGTTTTGTTTTGAAGTGTTGTAATAAAAAAAAATATTCGCCGAAAAATATTTGCCAAGTCGGCGAATTGCATTTTAATTGAATTTCATCATTACCACGTAAAATTAAAAGGTGCCGAATTCACACGTATTTTGCACGTGTGTTTTTTGTTGTTGTCCTACACAACCAAAGATGAATAGATCCATCGGTTCTAATCCAGGCCTACAAAATCATAAATAATATCGACTGAGTCAATCGACGGACGAGTACTGGCACAAACTCAACGCAGAGAGGAGAACCAGAGGCCACGGGTAGAAGCGTGTGGCCAGGAGGTCATTGTTTTATGCAGAACCCAGCTGCCCATACACGTCGTGCATGCAGATTCACTGGGACTCTTCAATATGTATTGATGAGATTCTAGAATCGATCCACTGCTCACAACCAAACGGACTCGTTAGACCGAATGGTCCCCTCTAATGTTACAATTTCATGTTCTTATGATTACGAGTATCGTTATCATTGTGCGTGTATCTTATCGCGTATGAAGGACTTTACATTTTCAATTCATATTTGTTGTATTTAGTGGCTTTGCGTGACCCCTCCAGCTACCACGAGAATGTCAAAAAGCATAGTCAAATCTGGAATTGAATTGTGACCCTGAATCATGACAATTCATTGAATCTGCCGTGGAGGCGATGGAAGGGGTGGGGGTAGTAGGTCGTGACTTGGCCAACCTATATATTAAAAAAAATCGATAAGCGCTGTGCCATAAGTGCTCTTGATTGTTCCCACAAACACACGCAGTATATGCAAGTGAAATAGAGAATTCGCAGTTATATTTACGCATTGACGTTGCACGTCAGCGTTCACACCGACGTAAAATAGTTGTGAGGCCCGGGCTAAGCGGCGAGTAAGATGCGCGTTCATTGCAACTTTGGGCCGTACACGAGAGTCACACACGACGCGACAAGATGTGGGGGGGGGGGGGGGGGTGCACTCATACCCAACTGTGTGAGGCTGTGAGTGTTGTTTTTTTCTGTTGCTACTGGAACACACAGATGAGATCAATTTGTGACCGATGGGTGACAATTACCGTTTTCAACGAAGAAGCGCCATGGGCAGACGGAACGTGCTGTCTGGGGGTGGGGGGGCGGGCTGGCTGGCAGACGACGGCCCAGCGGCGCCAAGCCACCGCCCTTCCTCACTCCCTCCCTCCCCGGTGTCTGTTTGCTCGAATCCCCATTGCACGTGTCCCATGCACGACGGCAGTCCCCGTTCCACGTGTTCTCCTCCCAATTTAGAAAACAACGCGCGTTTCAGAGTATTTGGCTGCTGTACATTTCCACGCGATACGCCACTTCTTTGGGCTATCGTTTGTGGCCAGGTCGCTTCTGAAAAAGAGAGATTCAGAGTAGGTGGGGGGTGTGGGGGGGGGGTAACACGTTGCGTGATTCACGCAGGCTCGAGCAGTATGGAGATTCGCTCGGTGCGGTCGCCACTTGATAGACGTTGCCGTGCTCACCAGAGACTTATTGTTTTTATGTAACTTTCCAAATAAGTAAAGAACTGATATGCGTGTGAATACACATTCACGAGCCATACAACGCACATACATGAACAACAGAAGTGACATTTATTGATTTTAAAGTTCGCATATTTTCCCCCGTCTATTGTACATCTCCAGCCCCTTCGTCAATCCACTGCTGGATGAGTGCCTCCCCACATCGAGTGGGGTTATTCGACCATACTTCACCACGCTGGTCGGTGCGAGTTTGTGAAGGCAGGGGACAATGGGAAAACATTTTGCAGCACTGCCCTCTGCTGCCCGCCATAGAACCCGGCAAAGGGCCGATAGCAACCTGATATGCATTGTGGTGGCCAATCCAAGTGTAGTGTAATAGCGCCGGGTGGTGCCCAGCAGCGGCAACTGCGGTGGACAAACAGTTCACACGCCGGTGAGCAGATACTGTGTGTGTCGGCAGGGCAGAGGAACTGGGGCAAGGGTCATGGAAGACCCCATCTAGAAGCCCCTGGAACCTGCTAGTGGGTTCGAGAAGGGAGGCGTGGCCAGGGCGGAGCCAGGCCGCACTGGGCAGCATAAAAGGAGCTGAGAGCGGGAGCTCGGGGCTGCCGGTTCTGGGAGTGAACTCGTCTCGTCGTCGCTGTCGTCTCCGCCGCCTTCGTCGCTGCTTTCTTTGCTAGATATTGCGAGGCCGGATAGTTGTTGGCTGTCTCGGTCAGCGCCGTCGGTGTTAGGCGGTCAGGGTTGTGTTTAGGCTGGGCTAGACAACTCGGGAGAGTGCGAGGGCGAACCTGTGGAGTGTGAAGGTGTGATTAAAGAAGGTGCCTCCTGAAAACCCTTGTCTCCGACTCACTGACACTGCACAAGTATTTTCCAACCGTGGCTTCGGTGATCTGAAAAAAATATTCGCGGCATATTCCAAGGTGTTTTTATCTTTTATTGACGACTATATTAACTTGTGTTCTTGTTGACAGGCTTGTTATTAGGCCAATATCAAAACTTCTATTTTAATAATAGCAGCCTACAAAAACGATTGCGTTTGATTACCATGCTTTGCAGATTAGCATACCCTACAAAATTTGAGACAAACCCAGTTACGTATGCCCGGTGTCAATGAAGTTATACAAATATGGGCTCTCTCTCACACATACCCAAACAGCAGATTATAACGCCAGGGGGAGGGTAAAAGGTGCGTATTACAATCAAGAGAATGTGGTAATTGCCTATCCCTATTCTCGAATTCCCCCCTCCCACCTCCCCACTGCTGACCACCCTCGTCACATCTCCGTAATTGCCCTCTATCAGACTTGGCTTCTCCTGCCCTTGATTAGCACACGGTGGCCTGAGACCTCCCTGCTTCATCCAAAAGAGAGGGGATGGCCCGCCCAGGCGTCGTTTTTGCCCCTCGGGGTATCATCCTCTCTTTCAATCCCTCCCCCACCTCCTCCTCTCTCCACCCAGCCCCCCGCGTGTGCTCTCTCTCAACAGCGAGGATCAAGAGATGAGAGGCCGTCTGCTGGCCCACTGGCGTTAAACAGTTTGTCGCCAGACTGCTTGACCTCCCTCTGTTTGAGCTGCCTGACCTTTTACCCTGCGCGCTGTCTGCCGCTGGGGTCACCAAGGGGTGACGCGGCTGTGTGGAGCCGCCGGCCAGGCCGTGGTCGAGTGCCGACATCCGCACACGATGGCCCGCCGTGCCTCCTCGTCCAGAACTTTGTTCCTGCGCCGATGAACCTCTGCAGCATCATCATCATCGTCGTCATCGATAGCTATCGATCCACTGCTGGACGATTGCAAGCTTGCAAATCTCTCACGATCGCACGATGTTACAATCTCTCAGCACCTGCCCGCGAGATTATTTTTTTTCCATTGCTCAGTCTCCTTGGACACTCGGAAATAATTTCATTCGAAGCGCCTCCAAGATAAAATTAATTTGCAGGGAGATTCACAAGGTCAATACATCATGCTGGCCCGTGCCATTGGAATGTGGAATTTATATCAATGGTTCAGGGGCTGCCATGGGATTGAAAATCCAGTGCAATTTCCACGATTTCATAATTTTAGGATCAATACGAAAGCACGACTGTGATTTTTACCGATCATAGTTGATGCCAAGTGGCAACCGGTGAAATCACTTTACTCTTGAAATCAAATTTTTATCTAAACTGAAATAAAAAAAACTCCTTGCAAACACGTGCACGTGTCTCATGTAAAGAACAATATTCAGGGATTCTGCCGTCGTGCAATGGGAAGGCGACTGTCTCTCTGTCTGTGGACAGTGGTGGCGTGGTATTTTTAAGAAGCTTGTCCCATTGTTTTAACAGCTGCACCGGGAGATTGAATCGCACTGACAACCTCTGGATTGCAAGTCCAGTGTGCGATCCCCATTACACCACGACACAAGTCCATATTTAGATTAAAACAATTGTAAATACATTTTCCGTTTAACTCCATAAAGCATTGTTGATTGTTTTGTTGCTGTTGATGTGCTATAAAAAAGAAAATCTGATTTTTCTACCGTCCCCCAGGGGTTTCTGCTTGGCATTTAATTTAACACGGCATCGTGAACCTTTGCGACCCAGTGTAAGTTACGCCTGTTGTCAGGACACCAAATGGAAAGGCCTGATTCGAGATACGAATTTTTCAAGGTGAGCGCAGAAACGGCGCGAGGTTGGACGCTTTTTAATTCAAATCTGCTAACGACTAGAAAACCCAGGCCGGAAAATACATGGTTACATGCACTCCATGTGCAAAAAGGCTTGTTAGTCTACTGCATTATGCAACACCACGTGTTACTGAAGAACTTCATTGTGGTCCTTTCGTTTCGAGTCACCATTTAATACATTGAGCAAATGCGACTGACCAATGGGCAGCATTGAGACCAACTGTAGCTTTTAATTATTGTTGCATTTGGCGTAGAAGTGGGGGGGGGGGGGGTCTCTCTCCACATGCGAGTTTGTTGGACCATACTTCAACATTTTGGTCTGTGTGGGTTGATAAAGGGTTGTGGGTAGCCCAGGAACGATTTGGAAAATCGCGCGGCCGCTGATGTTAACCTTGACTGGCAATTCGACTTGGAAGGTTGCGTTCATAGTGAGATGTGCCAGACCAATGTGCCAACGATCCGTGTGGATGATTGGACATGCCAGGAGTTTACCATGTCACAAACATGAGCAGCGTTTCGCTGTTAAGCTGCTTACTAGTTTAAATCTGTTTTTAGTTTGTAAATAAGTGAAATCAACACCAAGAACCGAGAAACGCCAACTCTGATCGAGAGATGAAGGCGTGGCTTTCAGTTCCCTGAAGAAGCTCCCAGCACGGGGCAAAACGTCGGACAATGTCAAACAGCACCTGGTACAACTCTGAAATCACTTTGGAGATCCTCAACGTACTAGCAATCGCTAGCTGCGATTTAAAAGTCCAGTATTTCAAAATAATATAAATGCGTGTTTTAATTCAGATGACTAATGCCCCAGTCTGGAGCATGGGAAAAGATTGACATTTGACTGAGTTTTTTTTTTAAACAAACATCTTTTAAAAAAAAAAAACCTACCACCGCGTGCCTTAGTGTTGTAGACGTGTTGTGAAAGAGCAGTGAATGTTGTAATTGTTAATTCCTATCGTGTGTCTGGACCGAGCCGGCATTGCCAAGCTCTGCGATTGCATGGAGAGAGAGATTACTGAGTGTAAAGTTCATCCGACGGAAATCCAATCCGCGCTCTGGTTCGCTATGGCGAGGGGAGCATCACACAACATGTGCCCGACTGTGAGGCTGGGGCCCACAGCCTCCCCCACTTCACATTCCCCTCGCTCGTGCTCAAACCATCGTTCGACTCTCTCGGCGAGAACGGGCCACGGCGGTCACGTGCTCATCGTGTGGGTCGACTGGTTTGACCTCGAATATCCCCCTCGGCTTTATAAGCCAAGCGGTTCGCTATTAACGGCCACTCTTTTGATTTGCCACATATTTTTTTACCCCGTTACGCTCTTTACAATATGTACTTCATTGTGTTTTGTTTTGAACAATGCGTTAATTTATACAGCATCTGTACAACTCCCACTGCAAGGTTCCTCACCCGTACACGAAAATGTAATCGCGTCACTCCATTGCCTTCCTGTCAACGTCTCAGATCTACTTGAAGATCGGCAGTGACTGATTTTTATTTCCATTTCCACTTGATCTTGCGTGCTTCTCCTCTCTCGTCTCACTCCTCTCCAGTACATCGTCTCCAGTCCAGCAATAAAGGGCCGCCCTTCTCACAAAGATGCCCACAGTCAACCTTCAGTCCATGGGAAGGTCACGCTCCTGCTTGGCTTTAGCTCCTGATGTCTGAAATGATCGTCTTCTTGAGCCTTGCGCAGTTGCGAGACTGCTGCCCTTGTTGAAGTCGAGACCCATTTGCTTTTATGACCATACAGACACGTAATATGTGTTCCCCCTGCGACTCATCTGGAGATGCTGTTGCACTTGGACACTGTATGAATGTAAAATGGTTTTGTTCGTGTAGTACAACAGGCGTAATATGCTCTGGAAGGCGTCTTCATAGCACCGTCTTGTACAAGCCCTTTTGCCGGCAGTGGCACAAGTAAACAATTGCAGGTGTACACCTGAAATGACCTTTATATTTTTACCCAAATGTAATAATACCTCGCTTTATTGTGAACAATTCCACCCCGGTCGACCCAGAGACTGCCTATTCTCCACCTTTGTTGGAGCGGTCGCTTATTCTTAGTGGCCACGTCTTTTGTCCGGAATCATTTGACTGCATTCCAAATCGTGTATTCAATCCTTTTCCCCACTTGAAAAAAATATTTTTCACAAGCTATTATTTTTAATCTTGATTTGAAGCTTTCGTGACTGCAGGAATCCATGCTCTTGGGTTCTTTCGGTAAAGTCACGTAGGTAGAAAAATAAAATAAAAAAAATATATATATTTTGTTTTTTTTTCGACCTACGTGACTTTACCGAAAGAACTAAAGAGTATTTATTTTTTATTTTTACGGGGGTAGGGGGTCTTGTTATTTTGATATTTTGCTACTCTCATGATGTAATGAGATAATCAATTCAGAAATCTCACAACAGTGCATCCATCCAGGGTATTGTAGACCAGCTGCGGAAACGATGGACTTATTTGGTCAAAAACCTCTTCAAAGTGTTCTTTTTTATATTTACACGGCAGGGGGCGCATTTTTTTTTATATACTTTGAGATTATCACATGCTCGTTAAAGCAGTGTTTATTTTCATATTCGCGAACTTGAATTTTTATCCAAGTTGTGATGAACCAAATTCTATATGACGGGGTTATTTAGCAGTCATTGACCACTGTGATACTCGCTACACTTGCCCAAAAAAACCCATGATTTCATCCGTTTGCCGAAATCTGGATTTAAACCCAGAAACTCAGCAGTGGGCAGCTCTGTACTCTGACCTCTGAGCCACTCCGAGACCCCATATACCGTGTGTGCTGTACAATATTCCCTTACAGTGCCATAACCTACGGTGTCTACCTCAAATTGTGTTCGTAATACCGCAGCCACACTAATAATGATCCATCCGCGCTTCAACAAAAAAACACCTCCCGCGTGGTCCGTGTCAACTCCTCCGAAATTGCGTTGGGGGTGGAAAGTCGCCCCACAGTTCACAGGGAGATGGAAAACGAGGAGAGTCGTGCAGCAAAGCAAATCACGCTCGCAATCGCGCGATACCTACACTCTACGGCACACGTTCAAAGTTCAAAGTTCATTGATTAGGTATAGCCCTGTGAGCCATTCGGTCGGCTCTTGAAACGGGTGCAACCGCAACAAACAAAAAAACAAAAACATGAACAAGAAAACATCTTAAAGTGACTATGTGACTATGTGCAAACAGAAAATCCAAGAAAAGACAGCAAAATATTGCCGAAAAAATCATCATACATAAACCCTGTGCAAATATCCCAGTGGGATGCAAGTCAAACAACAACAACCACAAGACAACTTAGATTAAGGCCATCAGTCTAACTCTGTACTACAACAAACAAACATGGCCAAACCAAAACACTTTTCGAAAATCACCAAAATAAAGCCATAAAAGCAATGAAACAGTGTACGTACATATGCAATGCATTATGTTGACCACCAACTATACACATGTATGTAGGTTGACCTGAAATCTTGACTTAAAGCTTTCGTGACTGCAGGAATTCATTTTCTTTGGTTCTTTCGGTAAAGTCAGGTAGGTAGGAAAAATAAATAATAAATCACGACGTTTCGATTACAGCACAGGCAATGGTCATCAGGTATAAATATACAGCAGTCGAACTCATAATCAACGTTCTCGGGTTAGATCGCGTTATTTATAAATGTGTCGTAACCCTCCACCACCCGACACGGCCAATCAGCAAAAAAGTGTCGCGAAAGCCTACGTGTTAAACTGAGCAGTAGAACTGCTGAACAAGAAAGGGCTGCTGCAACAAGAGGTTTATACAGGTGTGAGGTGGGTGTCACCCAATGGTAAGTAGGCGGGGCCAGAGATGGAAAGGAGTCCCGTCGCTGCACGCACGCTCAGCAGCTGCGTTAAAGGGAGAGATTGGCGTAGACAGGTTCAAAGAAAATAACAAAAAATAACAAAAAAACGACGACGTTTTGATCGCAACGCAAGCGTTCATCATCAGGAAGAAAAAAGAGGTGGACAGCTGCTGAGGCAGAATGTGTAGCGCAAGGGTCACGGGTGTAGCCCAAGGGTCACGGATGTAGTTCAAGGGTCACGGATGTAGTTCAAGGGTCACAGGTGTAGCCCAAGGGTCACGGGTGTAGTTCAAGGGCCACGCGTGTAGCCCAAGGGTCACGGGTGTAGTTCAAGGGTCACGGGTGTAGCCCAAGGGTCACGGGTGTAGTTCAAGGGTCACGCGTGTAGCCCAAGGGTCACGGGTATAGTTCAAGGGTTACGCGTGTAGCCCAAGGGTCACGGGTGTAGTTCAAGGGTCACGGGTGTAGCCCAAGGGTCACGGGTGTAGTTCAAGGGTCACACATGTAGCCCAAGGGTCACGGGTATAGTTCAAGGGTTATGCGTGTAGCCCAAGGGCCACGGGTGTAATCCAAGGGTCACGGGTGTAGCCCAAGGGTCACGGGTGTAGCCTAAGGGTCACAGATGTAGTTCAAGGGTCACGGATGTAGTTCAAGGGTCACAGGTGTAGCCCAAGGGTCACGGGTGTAGTTCAAGGGCCACGCGTGTAGCCCAAGGGTCACGGGTGTAGTTCAAGGGTCACGGGTGTAGCCCAAGGGTCACGGGTGTAGTTCAAGGGTCACGCGTGTAGCCCAAGGGTCACGGGTATAGTTCAAGGGTTACGCGTGTAGCCCAAGGGTCACGGGTGTAGTCCAAGGGTCACGGGTGTAGTCCAAGGGTCACGGGTGTAGTCCAAGGGTCACGGGTGTAGTTCAAGGGTCACGGGTGTAGTTCAAGGGTCACGGGTGTAGCCCAAGGGTCACGGGTGTAGTTCAAGGGTCACGCGTGTAGCCCAAGGGTCACGGGTATAGTTCAAGGGTTACGCGTGTAGCCCAAGGGTCACGGTGTAGTCCAAGGGTCACGGGTGTAGTTCAAGGGTCACGGGTGTAGCCCACGGGTCCCGGGTGTAACCCAAGGGTTGACCTTCTTTCGCACCGTACGTAGTCAACCGTGCTAATCAGTGGTTCGGGGGGAAAACAACAACCTAATCCCAAAGCAGTTCTCGCAGACATAAGTTTTCACTCTGGGTTTAAAAGTGCATAGCTCCAGTGACTTTCTAATATCGGAAGAAAGAGCCTATGCATATACTGTTTCGGCAGAGCCAATACCAAAAAAAGATACGACTCTTAACAGCTGGTACATGTATTTGCGTCTTGGCGTTGTGCAGTAGAAGGCCGGTCAGTGTCTACACACAAAACAGTATTGGTTATGCAATCGGCCTATTTGCCTTCCAGACCAATGTCAAACCTGCAGTATTTGTTCAAGCAAGCGCACACTCTATGTATGTATGTATGTTGAACTTATTTCGCACCGTACGTAGCCAATCTAGTCTGGACAGGGTTAGACGTTGTTATACCCCGACTGTTATTTTAAACTATCTTGTGTGGTATAATCAATGTTCCAAATACAGCATACCTGTCAACCCATACGGTTAACCCGTATTCTTGTACATACAAATGGAGTGTTCAGGTCCATACTGCGTACAGACGTTTAAATATGCGCGTAACATTTTTTTTATTTGTTTGTGTTTCTCCATTGTGATCGGACTTTTTGTAGGATGAACGTTGAGATTTATAAGTTTACGGGGTGACCAATAAGGTCTGAATTTATCTGCAATAAGGTAGGGCACTGATAAGGGGTTGACAGGTATGAAACAGATATGCCTCATGTATACATAGACAACAAGTAAATTATACAGTTTTATGACAAAAGGTCAGTGGAGGACTTTCCTATGATAATTTTAACACTTCTGCAAACTCGATTCTTGTTGTTGTTTGACTGTGCAGTGCTCGGCTCGGCTCATGCCACTTGTGGATATTGCTCGACGTTCCGCGCTTATTCTAGATAATTGCTAACACCCCCCCCCCCCTCCCCCAACTATTCCTTACGAATCGATGGCAAAGAGTGGGCCGTCAATAAATAGATGCCGTACGTTGTTGGCTCTGTAAACCCAGGTGGTAGCGATCATGGGCCGATCATGCTATTTTCCGGTAGAGATGGCATCATAACATGCGCTCTATTAATTACACCCACGTGAAACAATAGACATCAAAACAATCCCCGTCTAAAACCCAAACGGAGGGCAGCTCACTTCCATGCATTACCTCTTAAAAGTGTGTGTCGGGGGGCAGGGGGGGGGGGGGCAGGTTCCAGTGCTAAACGCCTCTTACCTGTGCTGTTGCAATAGCGCAATAGTGGTTGCAACGTGAATCTGTGGGCAACGTGTGTGTGTGAGCAACGTGTGTGTGTGAGCAACGTGTGTGCGTGGGGAGCGGTAGTGCAGCGGTTACCACACATCGCACTGCGAACCCGGCGACCCGAGTTCGATTCCCACTCGTGGGCAACATCGGTGACTATTATTTACATGGGCCTCTCCTAGGTCGACTAGGCCTCACGAGTACCCGGTACAGTGTGTAGTAAACATCGCCACGAGGGATGCAAAGGTGGCCGGGCGTGATTCTGGCCACCTCCTCCCCACTCCCTCGTGTGCCGTGCCGGCCTTCAATAGAGGTGCTCGCGCACAACTCTTGCCCCAAAAGTCTGTTAAGGTTATATGGGGTGGGGTGGGGGGGTGAATATCTGTCTTTGTGTTTTTATCGTGGGAAATTTAGCAATGAAACACTCTGCCCTTTCGAAGAGGTGGGGTATGGATGTGAACCTCCCCTCTGTTTGGGTTTAACGTACGACACTATGCACGTGCATTTTGGGGGTGCGTTCTCGATTTTCTGATCAATACGAAAGCACGACGGTGGTGTGATTTTGACCCATCGAAGGTGATGCCACGTGGCAACCGGTGACATCACTATTATTCGCGGGAATACTTTTGGAAATCTAAAATCCTGGCTAAACTTAAATCCAAAACTCTTCGCAAGCATGCGCACGTGTCTCATGTGTAGCGCAATATATTCAGGGATTCTGCCGTGACGTAATTAGATGGTGACTGACTGTCTGTGGACAGTGGTGGCGTGGGGTCTTTAAGAAACTTGCCCCATTATTTCCACAGCTGTGCCAGGAGATCAAATCGAACTGGCAACATCTGGATTGAAATTCCAGTGTGCTATGCATTGCACCACGGCACAATTCCATATTTGTATTAAAGCTATAGTATATTCGTTTTCCATGTTCCTCCGTTAAGCAATGTTGTTGTTTTTGTCTGCTGTTGATATCGTGCCGTAAAAAATAAGAAATCAGATTTTTCCGCCGTCCCCATGGTTCTGTTTGGTATTTATTTTAACACCGCATCGTGAAGGTGTAATACAAGTGTAAGTTACGCCTGTTGTCAGGGGCACCTAATGGAAAGTCCTGATTCTAGATAGGACATTTCAAGGTGAGCACAGAAACGGGGGGAGAGGTTTTGATGCTCTAAAGTAAAATCTACAAACGGCGAGAAAATCCATCCTTGGACGAAAAGAAATAGCGTAGGCCAGAAAATGAATAGTTTAAACAATGCACAAATGCGCATAATAAAAGTTCCATGTGAATTATGCAAAACCATTAGTTTCTGAAGAACTGCATTGTGGTCACCTTGCCCTAAGTCGCCATGAATAAAATTGAGCAAACGCGACCAATCGATAAGGCAGCATTGAGATGGACAACTGTGAACCCAGTCTGACTCATCAGTACAGCAGTCGCCAATGCTCGCTACTGCCAATGCTCATTTGTTCCCAGATGCAGATTTGAATCGTTGCATTTGTGAAGCTTCTGGGTCCACATTGTGTAGAAGCGAGGTCTCTACATATGAGCTTCCCAAAGGCAAAGGTGGTAGCAGTGAGCATTGGCAATTGTACCGTGACTGCTGAGGCCAAACTCAGTCTACAGTTGAGTGTCTCATAGGTGTCTGTCAATTGGGTCATAGTCGCTCAATCAATTTGTCGTTGGGATTAATAATAAATGTTTTTGGGTTAGATCGCGTTATTTATAAATGTGTCGTAACCCTCCACCACCCGACACGGCCAGTCATCAAAAAAGTGTCACGTTGACAAAATACAAAATAGTTCACTACTTTAGCCCACCGGTGTGTTGAAAAGTGAATCCACAACATTTACAATTTTTGAGTACGACGTTTCGCTGGCGAATAGCCCGATGATGCTGGATGTAATTACCAGCGAAACTGGACAGCACACATCGGCACTACTGCTGATCCTTCGTACATTATTGTGATTATAACAGCACTATTGAACGTGCCGGGGATAAGAATGCATTTTCTTGATGAATTGAGCAAGGTTCTAAGAACTTGGAGCGGGGGGTGTAGGGCAAGAGACGGGAGGGAGGGAATTCCGAGGATGGAAGCAGACGGGGAGAAGTGGTTGTGTGACCTGCAGACGGGTAGTTGAACACAGCAGGGGACGAGACAACAACAGTCTGCAAAGGTCCGTTTGATTTATCCCGGAGATGGCGTCTGTCTGTCTGTCTGCAAGGTCGCAAATCGTTTTCAATGACGGGACGCGTGTCAATTTAAACGCAGCGTTGTTGCTCTCTGCTCGAGTGTAATGCGTGTGGGGGGGCGTATTACATATTGGGGTCTGTCCTCCGCTGGTTGATAGTTTGGAAAAGTCAGACAACCCGTCTAGCGTCTCAGCAGTGGTGGGAGGGGGAGGCTGGGGGACAAGGGGGAGGGAGCGAGTAGGGAAGGAAGTCAGATTAGGGGAAGGGCTAAAAGCAGCCCATTTGAATTATCGGATAATTGTGGGCAGAGATTAAATGTGGGAAGAAATTAGCCCGAATTGCTTCTAATACAGAACAGAAGGGGCAGCCAAAACATATCGTTGAAACGGCAGTGCGAAATTTATAATTAAGATACTGCTCAACCCCCTCATAACGTGGGTAGTGTTTCAAACCTCGTGAATTATTTCATTCAGAGATATACTTGTTTTGATTTTAATTTGCGAGGTCAGGGACATCGGTACGAATGTTTAGATAGTGTTGTAATATTTTAACCATTCTGTTGCAATATCACCAAGTCAAATCCCTCCGTTTTACAGACAAATACTGCAGCGAAAAAACGATACGGAGACGGGAGTAGATGTTAGTAATTTATATTAATTGAAACTACACACCGTGCACTGGCTATTATAAACACCATTTGGGTTATTGTCTGTCTTTCAAAGCCCTCTGTGAATCCACTGCCGAATGAAGACATGTTCATGCCGTGTGCATCAATGGAGGCGTGTGACCATACTTCACCTTTTGGGGAGTGCCGGTTGGTGAAGGGGTGGGGGGGGGACCTATGACTGGTTCAGGTGTCACTCGCGACTTGCCATTAGCCGTGGGCAGGAATTGAACTTGGGTCGCTGGGTTCAAAGTTGAGTGCAGCTAAAACCACTGCACCACTACTCCCCCCCCCCTTTTTTTGTTGTCAGACGTTCTGAATAGAAACTATATAAATTACGGTTTCTAATGTAAAATCTCCAAATGATCACGTGATACATTTTTAACGGACGGATAGAAAATTACACTTAAAATGTACTTTGGCAGGGGAATTAAACGAAATACAATGTCATGTTTTGTTAACAAATGCTTGATGAAGACACAAGTTATCTTTGGTTCCATCTTCATCTTTACCTCCCAAGTGCATCGCAAATATGGTCAATTTCAGCCAAATATTCTCTTTTTTGTTGTGTACAGCCTGCGTGTGTGTGTGTAACTTAATATCTTCCGAGAAAATGGATTTGCATGAAAGATCGTGCGACTAATGGGTTGCCTCAAACAAATGCAATGATCAGCATTTCAATGGAACTTTAAAAAATAAAGATAATTGTGGAAAAGATAATTGCACAATGTTATTTTTAGGGGGGGGGGGGAGGTGATGTTAATGACTGCGTAAAAAACTGAACTCTGCTTGATATGAACTGTTGCGATGTAAAAACATATCCCAGGCGTACTTGGCACGTCGAGTTATGATATTGGTAGTTATCATTTTATTTCAAGTATATCCAAAATGTTAATATGTCTTAAACTCTGTTGTGCAATATGGGGAAAAAGAAAACAACAACAATAACAACAATGGTCTTTCAATGTAACTACATGCGACTTACGTGTTGCATAGCATGGGAACGACACTGTATCTGTGTTTTTTTTGTGATACGTGTTTCCTATCAACTGTAATTGAATTGTAAAAACTGATTTGAAAAGGCTGAAGCTGCAGCAAGGAACAAATTGTTTGGATATGTTCCATTTATCAGTGTGCTTAAGAGTGTCTGAATCTCCGACTGATCTAAACCGCTTTCATGTGAGTGAACAGACTGCAGACGCATTTAAACATTACTGCTAATTGATGACACACTGCAGGATACTGGTTTTCATGAAATTGTGGGATTTTTTTTGCTGCTTTGAAATAACTTGGCGTAGTGACATCTGTCTATAATCTGGATGCTTTAAAAAAAACACACACACAGCAGCCGTGTTACGCAATGCGTGGTGACCACTGCGGAGGTTTTAACAACGTTGCTCCGCTGGGCAGTTCTCAGATGCTGCATTTCGAGCCGTACAGCCCGCTTGTTGCTCGGGCGAGATGGTCCGACGTTTCGCTTCGTTTTCTGAAGAAGCTTCCGGTTGCTATACAAGCGAAGCTCTACCTGGTTCAATAGGGAATAAAGGAAGATGGCATTCGGCCGATGCATATGGGTAAAGGGCCAAACATTGGCCCTACGAACCTGATGAACTAACCATTTTGTCAAGACGCTCTTCGCCCCTCCAACCCAGCTTAAATAGTCGCTCCAAGCCTGGGGCGTGCCATTCAGACTCTGTCTTCTCGACAGACCTGTTCTCCACCTGAGGACGGCTGCTTGCGTTGTGGCCGAAACGTCGTGAGAATTATTTTATTACGTTAATTTTTTGTTTATTTTATTATTTCCATCGAAATCGAAATCTGATGAACTAAGTTCAATTCCCGAACAAGGCGCGTGATGTATTATCGTATGTAACTGTCCAGGCCACCACTGCTCCCTACCCACCGACCAACCTGCACTGACCGGCATAGTGCAGTGTGATCAATCAACCCTCAAACTGAATAGGAAGGCTTTTGATCCAGCAGTGAGTGTATAAATGGCGGTAAATGACTATGATTAAACAGTCGTCCATCGTGAGGTTGGCTGCATGATGTGGTGGGATAGTATGGCTACTCCCACCTCTTCCAACACATCTGCCCAGCGTGGAAGATTAGGCCAAAATACCCTCGAGTGAGCGGTGGGGTGGGGGGGTGTGTGAGCAGAGCTACACCTTTGTATGAATGCATGTTGAACCTGTTTCGTACCGTACACAGCCAACCGTGCTATACTCGGAGGTGCGGGGAAGAATTCTAGATTTGAAGCTTTCGTGACTGCAAGGATTCATACTCTTAGGGTTTTTCGTAGGTAAAAATAAATAATAAATAATAAAAATTTGAATAGAAATAAAATGAAAAGTAGTATACATTTTTTATATTATTTATTAAAACTAATAATAATATAAATAATAGAAATAAAATACAAAAAATTATTTTAAATTTTTTTACCTACGTGACTTTACCGAAAAAAACCTAAGAGTATGTGGGGAAGAACTTTTGGGAAATAAACTTTTACCAAGTTTTAAAAGTTTTTTTTTCCCGACCCGGAGTCCCACGTGCAAGTTCTCTCACTCGACGGCGATCCACCCTCGCGTCTACGTCACGGACATGCTGCCTCTTGTTTTGTGAACCGCCGATCGCCAAGGCGAAAGTTGTGAATGTGATCAGCAGTTGGGGGGTGGGGGGGGGTGGTCAGGGCAGCTGTGTGTTACTCCACCACCGCAGGGGCGAACTTCAATCGTAAAATAAAAAAAACAAAGAGCACGAACAATGCCAAGAAATACAAGGTTACCATTACTCGCGGTATTTGTTTTAACATAGTTTTTTTTGCCAGAACGGTAATGCAGGCAAACCAGCTGCTTGAATCGAACAGGGAGCTGCTAATCGCAAGTGACTTGGCATAAATCACATGGCAGGTTTTGTTTTTGTTGTTGTTAATGTGCTTTTATAATGCCCTCCTCTGCAAAACGGTGCCAAGGCAGCTGAAATCGTTATACGAATGTTCTTCACACGCTTGCGTTCAACCTCGGCCGAACTAAAATGTGTTCGCGCTCATGTGAAAGGTGTCTTTTGGTCAAACCAACGGTGCCTTTAACAGGACAACAATAAAATAAACCACAGTGACCACATCCTAACCTTGCCGCAACGGCATACAGCTACAAGCGGCTGCCAACTCGGGTGAGAAATATTCGTGACATTTCACGGTGGAAGAAGAAATATCTCACAACACCGAACGGGGGGAGAGCACTACACCATTGCGATCGCGTCGCCTCGAGTTGGTGAATTGTTATGCAAATAAAAAAAAACAGGATTTTCTTCGGAGAGCTATTTTCCAAAAGACGATGAACCCGGCCGGGGGAAAACCAGAAAAAACGGGACACTCCCCCCGGTACAAATCCGAAAAAAAGAAACCCATCTAAGAGCTGATCGGCACAACCGCTGGAATGTACGCGTCCGCTTCCCCGCTACGTTTTGCCCTCGAGAATCGTGGCCATTTGTGTTGAGGATGCACTAGTGGCGCTGCGCCTGCTATTACTGGCCCGTTCTTACCTTTGCCTCGTGGTGTAAGAGTAAAGGGGGCTGGCACAGCAAGACGCAGTTGCAGACGCACCTTTGAGTGGGGCCAGCCCCGCGCAGCCGTGGTGTGTGGCCTGTGCGATACAGATCCATAGGGGGAGCACAAGGCACTTTGGTACATTGCAGTGTTGAGTTAAAATAGCAGTGGAAGTATTACATTTGAATGCGCAGTGAAATGGCACTAATCGGCACGTTAAATGTTACATGCGGTACGCTTGCATATCGCGTGCAGTGCTTGCATGGTGCTGAAGGTGCTATGTGTGGATGCATTCACAATTAATATTAATCGTGATTTGAAGCTTTCGTGACTGCACGAATCCATACTCCGTGGTTCTTTCGGTAAAGTCACGTAGGTAGAAAATGAATAGATCACGACGTTTCGACGTTTCGATTGCAACACAAGCAATCGTCATCAGATGAGACAAACACAGCAGGAGAAACTGCTGAGGCTCCTGCCTCCGCAGTTTCCCTTGCTGTGTTTGTCGTGATCTATGAATTTTCTATCTACGTGACTTCACCAAAAGATCCAAGGAGTCATGAATATTAACTTAAACAATGACAGCCTTTTGCCACTCCACTGCTTGGATGGTCAGCAAAGAGGGGCTTGTTTTTAATTCTTCTTCATGCCGCTGGTCGGTGCGGGTTGGGGAATGAAGGGGACAATCGCCAGGTCCGGCTCGGACATCGCCACTTGCCAGCGACGTTTGCCGTGGCCGGGAATCGAATTGAGGTCTCGTGGTTCCCGGCGCACTGCGCTATCAGCCGCGCCACGGCCTCCCAACCCACGTGCATGGCTAGAGACGAAGACGAGTACGCAAGCATTATCTTCTTGGTTCTTTCGGTAAAGTCACGTAGAAGGGAAGTAATAAAATAATAAAAATAAAAATGAAACATAATAAAATAATCCTCACGACGTTTCGGCCTTCTACGTGACTTTACCGAAAGAACCAAGAAGATGAATCCCTGCAGTCACGAAAGCTTTAAATCGAGATGCGCAAGCATTAGTTAATGAAATCGTCGTAGCACACGACACGTAAGCTTCCGGACATTTGAGAACTCGGTCCTGACTGTAGCAATGATAGGCGTGCTGTGATCCGTGAGTGGATTATCAGTCCGGTGTAAATGTGCTCCGCTAACAGAAAAAAAAGCCTCATCGCCTGTGTGTTCATGGTCAACGCTCTATTCAAAGCAAAGGGCCCTTGAATGATCGATTTTCTTTTTCAGTTTTAGCGCTAAAACCACTTCACTTTCCCCTTGATTTGTGGTGTTGGCGCACACACCTGGGAACTGCTTCCCCCCGCCCCCCTCCTCCCGTGGCAGATGCTTGACACAAGTTCGTAAAGTCCCGTCTTTCGTAGAAAACCGTGAAAGATGCCACCTGCAGTGAGGCAGGTGTGTGTGGGTGGGTGTCATGGTACGGCTGACGAATTTGTGGATGGCTCAAATGGGACACATGGTGAGCTTGCAGGCCCCTACCTCTTGTCAACCAATACCAATACCCGCCATCCGCCACTACGGCGCCTGTGCCAGGCCATGTGCACTTTGAGGCCACGTGAGGTAACTAATGACTGAGACGACGACTGGCAGACGCACCAGCTTAACCCCCCAAATTCTGCCAGCCATGCTTACTTTGACATAGCCACTCCCACTGTGATATAACCACGCCCAATCTATTACTAGCAATGCTCACAGGGAGTGTGAGCAGGGCCCGTGATTGGCCCTGCCTTACTATTCACACTCCTCGCTAACTCAACTGCACAACCTCGCCATGTAGTCCTACCATAAGCCCAGAAATTGCAAGGAACCCGGATAAAATCCAGATTTTTTTGCACCTGGACAGCTTTTCTTTTTCTTTTCATATTAATGAAACATCTTCTTGGTTATTTCGGTAAAGTCACGTAGAAGGGAAGTAATAAAATAATAAAAATGAAACATAATAAAATAATTCTCACGACGTTTCGGCCACGTCGTGAGAATTATTTTATTATGTTTTATTTTTTATTATTTTATTACTTCCCTTCTACTTGATGACTTTACCGAAAGAACCAAGAAGATGAATCACCTGCAGTCACGAAAGCTTTAAATCGAAATTTAATTAAACATGTCGCAGCCAGACTGGCACGATGGCTAGCCTTCGTGGCATCGTTGTTGCAAAATAAAATTCCCCCGCCTTGGCTCGACTGTTTCCACTCTTGTTCTCCTTGTCCCGGATACACTCCCTCCTCTCGAAGAAGGCAAATGCTGTGCTTGTCCCCGAAGCCGCACGCACCAAGGCAATTGGTCATATGGTATTGCTTTTCAACTGACCTATAAACTGAAGGTTTGTTAGCACATTCCTAGTCATACCTCTACCATTCAGCACTTGGAATTTTAACTCCACGGCAAGACTTTGATCAATGACATTCCCAAAAAACTTGGACATTAACAAGAACGGAGTTATTAATGGACGCAGAAACGTCTGCGCTGCTTTTAATCTCGGCAAAAGGAAAAATATAAAGGGGAGAATAAAAATGCACAGCTTTGGTTAGAGTTACCCATTAGAATAACAATAATAATTAAATATGAAGAAAGCGAACATTCTGAAAAAAGGCCTTCATTTCTCTTTTGAGGGGGCGGTAGGGAGGGGGGGGATGTAGCGTGTTGTAATCATAATCGCATCTTGTTACAATGTTTGTTTTGCAGTGAGCAAAAACGGAATCTTGCTACATGATCCAGCTTTGCACATGAGGCTGGATTTTGTCTCCCAAGTGACAATGTATTTGTGTGACCACAGGAAATTGCATTTGAGGCATCCTCCACAGTCAACTACTTACGTGCGGTTCTGATTTTTCAGTTGTTTTAACGCAGCCGCTGATCACAGACTCACTAATGCAAAGAAGCCGGCGGTAAACATCACCTGTTGAATGTTTAAATAGACTTTTAAACAACTTTTATTGCCGCCAGCAGCAACAGCGTTGGAGGCGATTTCGATATGAAATACACAAAGTCACCAGCAAACAAATGAAAATAAACGCTACAAATCTACGCGCTGTGGCGCTAAAAGCACCGTGCACAACACGAAAGAAAAGTCACGTGGTGGTGGTGGTCATCGCGCACGCCACGGCGACGAGCGAGCGCTTCAGAAGGTGAACACGAGGGTGCCGTCCACGCTGGTACAGAGGGCTTTTAAATCACTGAGAGAAATTAATTAGAGCAATAACTGTAGCGGTAGCAACAGTCGAGTGATGAGTGGCGGTCAGTGAGTAAGCGATTGGAGTAAATCTCCGAGCGCTCGATCTGTTTTTAATATAATTTCATGTACTTTTAATTAAAAATAAACATGTCTCGTTGTTGGGAGAAAATGGCTCTTGAGCTTTTTTTTTAATCCAAGCACAAGATGCATATTTAATTTTCAGACAAAAAACCAACTTCTCTTTCAAGCATAGCTGCCTTAAATAGAGGAACGATTTCCTCTTGTTTAAATGTGTGTTTTTTTTCACGACACATAATACACGCTAATGTCATAGCACTCATACTCTGGGTTCAAACCTAAGGCAACCACAAGGAATTAAAGCAAGCTTAGCAAGTTTGATGGTCTCGGTCAAATCGCGCTTAAGTCACACGCGATTAACGTGAAGTGGGGCAAGAGCATCGCAGGTCTTGAATCCAGTGGGGGGGGGGGGGGTGTGTTAGATCGCGTAAATATAAATGTGTCGTTAAACTCACCACCGCCCGATACAGCCGCCAATAGGTAAGATTTTTCACGTAAACAACGCGTGCCAATCCGTTACCAGTTCAGCAATTTGTAACCTTCACCCTAATTAGCTGCGTCGGGTGGTGGCGGGTTGTAGGACACATTTATATTTACGCGTTCATACCCAAACAAAACTCCTCGTGGATAATATGGGGCCGTCCATAAATGACGTCATGCGATTTTGGACGATTTTGACCCCTCGCCCCCCCCCCCCCTTCGTCACACGACGTCACAAAAAGTCAGGACCCCCCCGCCCCTCAAATATGACGTCACAAAGTTCTGCCCCCCCCCCAAAAAAAAATAAAAAACATGCTTCAAATCGCTTTAAACTATTGTCATTGTAGTGCGTATTTAATGTGGCGCTGCACTCTGATGTTGTAGGAGAAAACATTCATTAAAAAGTCTATTTAATTAAGTAGAACGTGTCGTTTATATTTATTTAAAGTTGCGCATTTTGATGTGACGTCACATTTCTCCCTCGTCACACATCGTCACAAATGTCTGACCCCCCCCCCCCCCACGGTGCGTGACGTCATTTATGGACGACTTTACAGCACTGCTTAGCGGATGGGACCTTCACTGCCGTTGAGACAACTGCGCAAAGAGTTCCACGATTCCCCCAAAGTGTCTCAGTCGGCTCTGCGGGATTAGTGCGCACACCACAGATAAGCCGGTCAGCAGAGTGGCGTGTGGTATGGTGGGGGGGGGGCAGCGTGTGTACTTCCACCTCTTTCAAGAGGGGGGGGGGTCTGGTCAATGCGGCAGAGTAGGTCAAAGATTACCATCTGGAGGTGGAGCTCTCCAGTACCCAAGTGGAGTGTGCTAACCACTACACAGTCACTGGTGACATCCACTATCAACAAGATATACAGTGATCCCTCGTTTATCGCGGTTAATGGGACCGGAACCCCTCACGATAGGTGAAAATCCGCGAAGTAGGATTGGCCCCCTAGGAATTTCCGTATATGTGTGTGTGGGTACCAGAATGTTTAAAATATGTATATTTATACTTTATATATATATTTTACTTAAATCTATTTAATTATAAAACCTTAATATTATACATTCACTCTCTCTCTCTCTCTCATACGATACGTATTATGGTGTTCTACACTCACCAATGACACTAGTATCTTGAGACTTGACTCCAGTAATGACGACGACGACGATGACAATGACGACGATGACAGACCTGTGCAGTTCGATGAATGTGATGATGAATGATGAATGATGATGGTGTTACTGCACAGGTATAATGAGGCCTTTAAATCAGTTCGAAAAATCCGCGATGCACTGAGGCCGCGAAACTTGAACCGCGAAGTGGTGAGGGATTACTTATAATATGGAGGAAGGGCTCTCTAGTACCTAAGTGCAGTATGCGAATCACCGGTGACTGATCCACAAGCGTCAGGATATACAAAATATAAAAAAGAAAATGTGTCCCTCTGTCTGATGATATGCTTACACAGATAATGACTTCAATCTTCATTTGAAGCTTTCGTGACTGCAGGAATCCATACTCTTTGGTTCTTTCGGTAAAGTCACGTAGGTAGAAAAATAATAGATCAGAGAAAACTGTTACAGCAGTGTGGTGGTGATGCTGGCGGTGGTAAAAGATGGTCCGTTGGCAGATGCTGTGCAAAATAACTGTGTGATTGTGATGTAGCTTTATGGGTTATTGACGTTACATTTGACTTGGCTGTCGGAGAGAGTAACACGAAGGAAATTCTGCCGTCCGTTGCGTGCTCCGTTGCCAAAATGTGCCAAGTTGAATTGTCCGTAATTGTTTAACAAAAAATGCAGAGCATAAACTCGACCCATCGTTTGTTAAATTAAATGTGCTATGTTAACATTAACTCAAGGTTTGGATATTCAAGGATAATTTAAGTTGTTTAAGCATGAATCACCGGTATTAATCATTTCACTGCATGGGGTTAATTATCTGGAAAATAACGTTTGATGTTATCTTTTTGCCCAGCAAAGAATTGCGCAGCACACCACGGAACGAAAGTAAAACAACATTATTTATCACTACAGCGATTGATGTAATATATGCACTCAACGGTATATATGCAACATGCATTTGTGCGGTTACTGTATGTCATCAACCCTGGTCTATACACTGCTGGACGAAGATGTCCTCATGCTGTCGTTCATCTCTCATGGCCTTGCTGTGCAAAAATCCAGCCAGCTTCTGCCACACTCGCTGAATTCGTGTTTTGCTTCATCGCAACGATGAACGTTCTCTCAGCCGTGTTACCGCCTCCTTAAGCTGATATATATATTGACATTGTGATAACGAACTGCTTTTTCAGTTCTTGTAGGCTGAAAGTATTTTTTTTTTATATAATCATATCAACATCTAACGTTGCCATGTGCAGTGGTGGGTACAGCGGTTCATCGCGCACTGCCTTACGAACCTGGCCAACTGAGTTGCATTACTGGCTGTGGCTAACACGCGGCTGACATCAGTAGCCAGTGATATCTAAACCGGTGCTGGTGCTCCACCACACACGTTTGACCAACCCACGCTGAGCACCCTAATGGTGAAGTATGGTCAAACGAGCCCTATGGTCAGCGATATTAGAAAGCCACCGTAGCGATGCACTTTCAAAATCTAAATTTAAAACTATTTTCGTTAGAACTGCTTTTTACACACTTTTATTCAACTTGCCCTGTTTTCTGTTTATTTTCAAATATTTGAGAGCGTAACATCTCCGCATCTACGAATGTAGTTCTACCTGATGACGACTGCTTGTGTTGCAATCGAAACGTCGTGTTCTATTATTTGATTTATTTTCTTTCTACGTGACTTTACCGAAAGAACCAAAGAGAAGCGAAACCAGCTAAAATTCTGTACGCGGACTCTGTCTCGCGTGACAAATCAAGATTTAATTTAAAGAATCGGTCCAGGTCCTGCCGATCCTGGGCCTCTTTGTGTTTTTTATTTTGTGTTTCATGTTGCCCTTCCCCCGCACCTCCGATTAGCACGTTTGGCTACGTACGGTGCGAATGAAATTCAAACACACGTGAAGGGGCCTTTATTTGGTAGTGGCTTTGACAGAGGGTCGTAGGCAGATTAGTATTATTAATCTGCCAAGCTCTGTGGCTGTTTTAGAATGTTGTGAGCATTGCTCGTTATTGGTATTTTACACAAGTTGATAAATGCATTAGCGCACGATAGAAGTACACCTCTTTAACGGTTTGTGAACTGAGAGCCCGCTTAACGTTCTCCATATGATCGGTTTAAATACAATGGGCACGGAGATCACTGCTTAAGGGAACATTTTAAAATTACTTTAATAGTTCTCTCGTAAACAATATTGGAAATAATGGTTGTGCGCATAACATAATCGGCCTGTGTATTTAGAAGAGTCCATCTGGTAATGTAATTCGTGCTCAAGTAAAACAACCTTTAAATATTTAATTTGTGTACGCATTTTTTTCTTAGACATCCCCCCCCCATCCCCACCCCTCCCCTCCTTCCCACCCTCGTGGTTTCGTTATTATTCTAATGCTGGCTGTCTATGCAGAAAAGAAAATAATCAGTTTGTTAATGTAATATCTCCTCTTGTGAGCGCCACGCAATTCGCGCTGAGAGTGATGTTTGTGTGCGCCAAATTTTAAAGAAAAACCATAATTTCCCCAATATCAATGTGGAATATTGTGCGAGGAAGATTGATTTCTAGCTCGGTCGAGGCCAATTTCTCGTGGCTGCTCACTACCAAATGCGGTTTTTCAAGTTGAATGAGGCTCTGCTGAGGGGGCGGGGGCCCTGGCTGCACTAACAAAGTGCTTGACAGTGTTTGTGTTGTTCTGTGGCCACTCTTGGCAGCGGTGAACGCAGCAGGCTCCTCCTGCTGCTGCTGCTGCTGCCAGCCTCCTGCATGAGCAGAGCCACTGCCATGGGCATTCCCGTGAGGAATTGCTTAACGGGAAGATTTTTTTTTTAAAGAAATGAAATAAACGCAAAGTGAGAATTGAGACCCCGGAGAAGGAGAGAATGCGGATCGTGGCGAAAACGAGAAGAAATGATCGTGTGTGTATACCGCCCCCCCCCCGCCCCCAATATATGTATACGGTATATATCGGGGGGGGGCGGGGTAATGTAGTGGTTGGCGTGCCGAGCTGTGAACCCGGCGACCCGAGTCCAATTCCCACTTACAGCCAACACCAGTGATAATGATCTGAATCGGTCCTGGGCCTCCCTTACGTCGACTCAGTCTCAAATGAGTACCTGTTGCGGTGTGTAAAACATCGGCACGAGGGAGACAAAGGCGGCCGGGTGTGGTGTTGGCCACTCATCCCCTCGTGGCAGCCTTCATAGATGCTACTCGCGAACAGCACTTGCCCCAACAGTCTGTTAAGGCAATACGGGGAATCTTTGTCTTTATATATGAAATAAAAGCCGTTTGTTAAGCACATGTTAAATAGGAGCATACAAAGTTATGAGAACTAGATGAAAGGACAGTTATTTCATTGGTTATGTTACATTGGTTATGTAATACAAATGGCTAAAATGATAATATGAAAGTCGAGTGCTATAAGAATGGCCACGAATGCCAGAATGTAAAACTTTTTATTGTAATTATCATTACATCTATAAAGCAACTTTATCCAAACGCATCTGTCAAATTAAGCAGCCACACAATCCACACCTAACCACGTATATAAAAAAGTGAAAAGAAATGCAAGGAAAATAATGAACATAACTTAAAACAAAAACGACAATAAGAGTTCAGAAGAACGCAGCAGTAGTGTGTAAGCTGCCGCACCCCACAAACGATTCTTCGATAATTAGAGTTGTTGTGATGATTGCACTGAATTGTGGGCGCCACGGTGGCGAGATGTTAACAACCTCGCCTGGTATACAGGAGATCGTGTGTTCGATCCGATCCCGACCCTGACGCCTGCTGTATATTTGGAGTTTGCATGTCCTCACCGTGACTGAGTGGATTTTCCTCCTGGGTCCTTCGGTTTTTTCCCTCCACATTTTGAAACATACGTTTATAGTATTTGGCTGCTATAAATGTCCACACAATAAGCCTCCAGTTCATTGAGCTATTATTGATGGCCAGGTCACTTTTGAAAAAGAGCTATATAGCTCAGTGGGCCTTGCCTGGTAAAATTAAAAGTTTAGTTAACTTAATTATTAATTAGATAATCTTGGTTCTTTCGGTAAAGTCACGTAGAAGGGAAATAATAAAATAATAAAAATATAAAACAATAAAAATCCTCACGACGTTTCGACTGCAACACAAGCAATCATCATCAGGTGTGAAATCCACAGAAAGAAAATTTCCCTTCTACGTGACTTTACCAAAAGAACCAAGAATATGAATCCCTGCAGTCACGAAAGCTTTAAATCAAAATATTAATTAGATGTTTAGCTATTAACAATCTGTTATCAGTATCCCACCATAAACCCCCAACAGCAGCTATAACCTCATTAGTTCACGGTTGCCAATTAATTAATTACATACATTCCCTCTCTGTAAAAATAAAACCTCAACGTTTCATTTTTAAAATGTTTTTACTGGAAAGAAGGAACATATTTAATGGCTCAATGGGGGATTCCTATTTCTCACAATTTTCTCGAGATTACAACCTACTTCCCCCCCCTTGTATTTGATAGCAAAAGTTATAGATGTGTATAAGTGTGTGTGAGCCGGATTTGTGAAAATACATTGACACCGGGGCACAAGTATGGTGTAATCCGGAGAATTTGATCAACACAATCGATGTCCATCGGGATGTGCAGCAGAGTAATGGTTTTTAAAGACCCTTGATAAGATCCCATTTGCCTAAGCATTTGTTCATCTGCCAAGCTTATACTTCTGCTGAATTTGCTGTTACGAACACGGCACCACACAGCGCGTAAGCTCAATGGGTTTCCCCGGTCGTGTTGTGATGCACAGCTCTCCGATGCGCTCTGGGGTTATCCTGCCCCTGGCTTGACACGGTGCCTGACGTTTCTTGCTCCAGGTGCTGGCAAAGTCTCGTTTCTGAATAAGCTCCCCAGTGTGGGGCGCGAAAAACGTCGGACATCATACCGAACAAGACACCTGAAGATACGTGGAGCTGTAACAGTTTGCGTGTTTACTTGCAGTCCGTTGTCAATCCCACCACTTGATGAAGGCCTGCCCCATGCCTTGATGGTCACAGGAGTATGTTGACCATAGTCCACTCGGCTCCTCGGGGCGGATTGGTGAAGGAAGGTGTTGTTCCTTGCCACTGATGCTGAAGTTCAAGTTCATTTATTAGGTACAGCCCTGTGAGCCATTCGGCTCTTGAATCGGGTGCAACCGCAACAAGCAAAAAACAAAAACATGAACAAGAAAACAGCGTTAGCAGTGTTTTTTTAGCCATGGCCAGAACTCAAACTCTGCTTTCTGGATTCACGGTGCAATGTGTCAGAGCTAATCGTGTCGCACTGCTGTTGGTATTTTTCTCTAAGAGAAATGGCCGCAACTTGTTTTGGCCCAGGACGCCTCAAGTGCCGCAAGAAACCGACGCTCACTGTAAAATGACATTTTAATTCGCGTTAGATTTACAGTTTATTTATTTTGGAGATTTCCAAATAACATCAAACCTGCGGTTGTCATGCCCCATTGAAATGGTGCAGGCTATGTGCATAATAAGTTAATGTGATGCACTCTGGCAGCACAGAAGAACAACCTTCCTTGTTGCAGTTTCTGCACAGTGGCCTAGAATGGGTTTCATTAAGCACTGGCAAATGCGACCCCCAATTAGAATTTTTTTTTCTCTCCTCCAAAAATGCCCACAGCTAAATGTGACTAAACATGTTCATGCCAATTGCAGTAGAGTAGAATGGCTCTCCTCGAACTTTGATGTCGGGAGGGGATAAAATTAAGTCTCCGCTTTGAAGCACAGCATAATAACGCGATTGTTTATAATGCGATGCAGCACATATAGGCCTAGGTTAATAACGTATTGCTAATAACAGTGTTTATTGTTATTATTATTATTATTGCTGTTCATGCTCTTGCAGCTCTGTGGTCATTTTACAACATCGTTTGAATGATTGTCTTCCTGAACATTAGTCGTGTTTGTTCAATGTGTTTGTACGCTCACGCTAATCACCGAGGTATAGACTCGGAGACCCGAGATTAGCACCTGCAATGGTGTGCAGACAGCGGCACTGGTGACGCAAAGCAGGCTGGGAAGAGCACGTTGCACCATGCTGGCCTCAATTTGTGCTCACTAACAACAATTTACCCCTACAATCGTGTTGTTTTTTTACGTATGCGCGTTACGCTTTTGTTCAATCCATGGCCCGTGATGCACGCAGTGGCGAATGGTGTATCTGAGTCTGGGCTTCCTCTAGATCAACTCGGCCCAAAGATAGTGGCGCACCTGATGCCAGGGGTTGTCACGTGAGTTGCGATAGACGCTCATCAATATCCTATTGTGCTTCGTCTGTCTTGACAAGGTTCGAATGGGGAATCTGTGTGTGTGCGTGCGTGTGTATGCATAAAAAGCTATGCTTTATGACCTATTAACTTGACACCCCCCCACCTCCTTCCTGAAAATGTCTGTATGTATCTAATGTGCAATAACCCCTGGTGAAGTGTCAACATTGTGCCGTGTATGACAAAGAACACGCGTCAAAAAATTAATTCGGACCAGTCTCAAGAACAGCTGCCTTAAGTTGCGCTGATAACAAGTGGACTGCAACCCATTAGCGCGACAAGCGGGGATTGGTCGCTGGCGCGTGCCAGGTCTTACTTAGTAGATTTGGGAAATGTGCAATCGGGTCCTAGCGAACCGCTATTTGACTTGGCAAGTGGCGGACAGGCCATAACTCTACATTTCATCTAGTACGAGCTCGTAAAGGGACCGAAGACAAAAAAGTTTTGCTATTTTAATTTATTTATTTTTCTAAAATATTTTTTTCCCCCCCACTCCGAGCGAGCGAGCGTGCGTGCGTTGCGTCCGGGGAGGCGAAAAATGTGGCGTGTGGCAGGCTGCACGTCTGCTGTCAGCCCCAGTCGCCCCGGTACTCCTGGCTCCACGGTTATGGATTACAGCCACCCAACCTCTCCCTCCCACCGCCCATCCCCACCACCACCACCATGGCAAGTAGCGGCGGTGGTGGTGGCGGCAGCAGCAGCAGCTGCGATCCTGCAAGCTAAGCACCATTTGTCCTCCTCGTGCTTTGGCCAAGTGCGGCAGGCAAGCGGCGTTGGCGGTTCGAGTGCTCTCGCAGCAGAGACGAAGCCGAAGGGAGCGAGGGGGCCTCGACAACGGAGAGAGCGCGAGCGAGCGGCGTGCCGTAACAAGAAAAAAGAAAACAAATAGGGCAGTTCGCATCGCTTGTTCTCTCACCCACCAAGGTCCTCCAAATAAGCCGGGCATCAATTGTCAATAATAAACCATCGGCGGCATTGCATTTGAACCGTGTGCCAAAAAAAAGTATAATGGGAGTGGGGAGGAGGGGGGGGAGGAAGTGTTTTTGTTTTGTTTCGCAATGCGATTGAAGATTTGTCGTTTCTTTTTGTAGTGTAAGAATGACAACGTGTGCTAGGGACCTACAATTTGTTTTAATGCATTTGCGCGAAAAATATTTGCGCGAAAAACATTTGCGCGAAAAATAAGCGGAGAACTTGTCCAGCGATGTTTTTACAAATGAAGTTCCGTGTCCCTATTGCACCCCCAAAATGAGGAAATGTTGACCAGAAATAGGAGCTTAAATGCTTTATCTGTGCAAAGTGCTTTCTAAATGTTTGTTTTGCTGCCGCTTTTGGAACTCTGAATGGATGACAACGTAGCCTCATTGAACCCAAGTGAATACCCCGTGATTATTGAAAAGTACAACTGCCATGAATATGTAATGCGAGAGCTTATGACCTTATCACACAATACATGATCCATAGATGGTAATCACAGCATGTTGGCAAGTTATTGATGCTGCTAATATTCCCGTCGAAAATCAGAGCGAAATAAACCCAGCAATCCAATTGGGGGGGGGGGGGGGGCAACGACAAATGCTCGTGAATGTGTTTGCAATTAATATTATTTATATTTGCTCCCACATCGTTATGCATTTACTGCAAATATAGCATCTGTATTTTCTTTAGAGCTGGAGACTTTGGCGTTTACATTTTGTGCGCGCGTTTCAGAGGGGGGGGGGGGGGGGGTGATACTTTTGATGAATACGCGTCGTGCGCAGATTAGCGGGGAGCCATGAATGCACACGCAAAGGGCACATTGCAGTGATCAGATGTAAGTGCTGCGTTGCCACTTGGGACGTAGAGAAACGATGAGTAATTGAGAAATTGCCTGCTTTGGGTAGGACGTGGAGCGAGGGGTGGTGGGGAGGAGAGAATGAGCAGTTGTTGAATTGTTCATCCCCAAGGGCTGAAGTTTATTATTGTCCAATTTGATGTACGTTTCTTGTAAAAAAAAAGTATAAATGTTGTATTGTTTGACTCTCTTGAGGCTAATGTGTTTGGGATTTTAAAGGCGTCGGTCCATTTGGAACATAAGACAATTTTTTTGTTATGTTATATTATGTACGTGGTAGCGATTGTATTATTGTGCTGAGTTTGCACCAGAAGTGCAAAAAAGCTAAAGTTAATAAATAAATAAATGTGACACTATCATGGGTGTACTTTTGTTGATGCATTTTACAGCCTGATATAGTTTAACGTTTAAGAACTACGCTGTTGTAGCAACACGCAAATAACAATACCATTACTGATTTATTTTATTGCTGTTTGTAAACTCTTGGCTTTTTTGTTTATGTATTCTTGAGATTATAAGAGGCCCCAGAAAATAAGACGCACCCAAAACTTTGCCTGGTGTCAATTAGGTTACACAAAACTATAAACTATTTTTATTTTACCAGGTAAGGTCCACTGATCTATATAGTTATTTTTCAGAAGCGACCTGGCCTCTAAATGATAGCTGGAATTTTTTAGCAGCCAAATACTCAACGCATGTTGATTCTAAATGTGGCTGAAAAGAACCGGAGGACCTGGAGCAAAATCCATGAGACCACAGGGAGAGAGACATGCAAACTCCAAATATACAGCAGGCGTCAGGGTCTGGATCGAACCCATGACCTCCTGCATAGCAGACGAGGTAGTTAACATCAATCTTCTGTGGCGCCACAAATCAGTAAACATGCAAACTCACAAACACAGCACGTATTTGATTATAAGCACCACAACTTTTGCTTAAAAATACAGTTAAAATAGTTTGTCTTGTGTGGAGAATAGTCACTCATTTAAAGATCCTCTAAATTAATCTCTCACCATGGGCTCCAATGGCTTTCTTGAATCATCCTACCCTGAATGTTTACGCGCAATGCAGGGTAAGCATGTTATTTTTGTAAAATTATATCTTCATCCATAATAATTCATGTTACGCTCCTTTATTGACTGAGGATAATCCGTGATTGTCAAGGCTCTCGTGAGTTTTCAAGGGAAAGGGGTCCTTGCTTGAAACGTGTGGCCAATGCATGTGTTTTCTTTTATAGCATTTGAAGAAATACCTCAACAGCTGACTCTACCTTCTCTGGTGCCTGTGTTATGAAGAAGGACCATTTCCCCAAAACGTTGCCCATTATGTATTGTTTTAAAGGAAGCATTATTAACGAGTTTTTTTTTGATAATTTGTTTTTTACCCTTCTATCTAGCAACAAAACTGACACCTTTTTTTACAAGGAGTCATGTTTACATAGACCACAATACCTGCAGACATAATGCAAACAAAAAACATAACTCTGATAATGTGCACTGTCCTTGAAGTTGATTGGTCCACACCCGAGACAACTTTCCTTAGAGCCTAGTCTCACATGGTGTTGGACCAGATGACGCCAAAAGGCGCACAACTCAAAGACAATGCACCATCAGAGTATGAGAGCTCGGGGTAAGCATTTACACCATTGGAACCTCATTTGCCAGTAAAAATATGATAATTGGTTTTTTACCCTTTTATCTGGCAACAAAACTGACACCTTTTTTTTACAAGGATACATGTTTGCATAGACCACAATACCTGCAGTCATAATGCAAACAAAAACATAACTCTGAGTGTTTTTTTATTTGATTAGTTTACTATGTGAGGGGTGTCCAAGAAGAAGCTGATAACCCACGTGTAGATGTATTGTCCATTGCCCATGCTGGCTGTGTTGAAATACTTTACAATCCACTTGTGATCGTTTGTATTGTACCACCTTCCTACAGATGAACTTGAAAATTAATTCAACGCTTTCACTCAATCTTGACTTGCTGCTTTCGTGACTGCAGGAATCCAGACTCTTTGGTTCTTTCGGTAAAGTCACGTAGGTAGAAAAAAAAATCACGACGCTTCGGGCGCAACACAAGCGTCCGTCGTCAGGTGGCTTTACTCGATTTAAAGACCGAAACGGGAAGACTTCTTTACAATTCTGGCAAATCGCCTGATGAAGCTGGTTGTAAACACCAGCGAAAAGCGGTACTCACATTGTAAATGTTGTGGGTCTACCATCCAACACTCCGGTGTGCTGAAGTAGTAACGAATTGGCACGTTTTGTCTACGTGACAAACCTTACTAATTGGCTGTTTCGGGTGGTGGTGGTGGCTAACGACACATTTACATTTACATGATCTAACCCATGAAACCTTCATCAAGCATTCACTTTATCCACCTACTCTGAACAAACCCCTACTTTGTGGACTATTAACATCTGTGGGTGAGCAAGCATTTACTTTTTTTTCATTCAAAGAAGCCCCTCATTGGTCCGTGGAAGGATTCATACTCTTAGGTTTTTTCGGTAAACTCACGTAGGTAAAAATAAATAATGAAAATAATATAAATAATAGTAGAAAGGATAACAGTTTCCCCGGAGAAAACCTGTACATATGACGGGCATACCGCATTTATATTTACACGATCTTACCCAAAACCCCCTTTATTATGCATGATATTAGTCGTGAATGCCCACGTGTTGAACTGACAATGACTCCTTGCTGTACGGCCATCTACCACCAACTATCGTTTCCCGAAGCATCTGATGGGCTGGATCACAGCAGGTGAGAAACATTAAACTTAAATAAAGTTGTTTTTTTTACTTTACCAGGTAAGGCCCACTGAAGTATATGTGGCTCTTATTCAGAAGCGACCTGGCCACAAATGACTGCTCAACGAAGCGGCTTTGACACGTGCAAATATATAGCAGCCGAATATTCCGCAAGCATGTTTGTGAACGTGGAGAGGAAAACCGGACGATCCGGAGACAAATCTATGCGACCACGGGGAAAAACATTCAAACCCACGACCTCCTGTATACAAGGCGAAGGAGTTAACATTTTGCCACCGCGGCACCCCAGTCCAATAAATGAATGAGGAGGAGGAGGCGTCACCACCGGCAAAGTATTGCGGACGCGTGTGATTGGATAGGGGTACTTAGCGCGACGAGACTTCGCTTGCAGTGGGAGCAGCTAATTGGTCAACTTTCTCACGCGAGTTCACAAAGCAAACGCGCAGCGCTCCATTTGCATGCTGCACGCCAAGGTGAATGCCGGCCACGGGGAGGCCATCTGTGTTGCATTGTCAAATGTTGAAGGTCACAACGATTAAACGGAAAAATGTGAGCTCCATTAAAGCAATATTAAACCGAAATGACAATTGTAAACCATAAAATTAACGGCAACTAAAGCAATACCATGTTGTGCTCGTACTGAGCTTTGTCTTAATCAGAGCGTGGACCACTCTGACAATGCCCCTTATCCGCTGCATTCTTCATGCTGCTTTGCTCGCAGGCTCCTTAATTGCTGGAAGTCTTTAGGTCAAATCCACTTCTCCGTGTCTTTTTTTTTCGTGCTACGACGGCATGCTTTAATTTTTGTTTCTCCTTGCAAAAAAGACAAGTACATTTTTGTTGTTGTTGTTGTTGGTTTAAATGAGTTGCTTAGAAAAAAAAACAGAACTCCGTTTTTAGCGGCGTAAGAATACGACGCGGTGCCGTGACGCGGCGCGGGCACCGTTGTGCTGTGGTCGTCTAGGAGCGGTTAATGATGGCCTGCGCCCGTGTTTTCCAGGATATACGCTTAATTTTCTGCCGCACAAATGAGTGCAAGTGTCCAGCTTAATTGGTGCCTGAAAATGGGCTGCACGTGTGCGTGTGTGTTTTTGTGTCCAGGGGAATGAAGACCATTTGGAGCGAACGGCTGGACCGCATGCTGCAAAGCGGCGGTGGTGCCTAACGGAGCAGCAGCAGCAGCAGCAGCCTGGATAAGTGACATTCACCGCAGGGGCATTACTTCCTTCCAGGCCTTCCAAATTTTCCTGTGATTCTCTCACAAACCCCAACTTTCTCCTTCCCCCATCCCCTCCACCTCCACCACCCCCACCACCCACCCACCCACCCACCCCTCCTAAAAAAAACTTGACTCGACCGATCATCCCTCTGGAGAACATTTAAAATAAGAACCGATTTGTGTAAAGTCAAAAGTGTGTTTGTCCTGTTGAGAATGGCCCTTGATTGTTTTTCTTTTTCTCGGCCTGAGGTCACCAACTGAGATGGGTATCGCCCCCCCAAATGTTCGTGTGAGCAGGCTTGTGACGGTGACTTTTTATCTATTTGGTAAATTTGTACCGTTTCAATGTTTACAGCCATTTAGGCTTCGCTGCTGAATTAAGGCCCCTCTCCATGCGGTGATGCTCGTGAGGGTTGTTTCAATGAATGTTAAACTTCTTTCGCACCATACGTAGCAAACCGTGCTAATCGGAGGTGTGGAATATACTTCCCCACATTGGTCAGTGCGGGTTGTTGAAGGGATGGGTCAGGGCCCGATTCAATTGCTGCTCACCAATAGAGTTCGTCGGGGATTGTACGCAAATCGCTGAATTTGTAGGCCAGTGTGCCAACCACTGCCACCGCTCCACCCTAGATTTGCTCTACTAAATAGTACTTAAGAGCAGGAAAGGTATGGACTATTTATTTTTTACTATTTTCGTTTTACTATTTTATATACAAGGGTCACAATTATAAACGTGAAACATTTCAGAATTCCAAAAAAAACTTCCCACCATACAAGCTGCATATACGCACCGTTCTGATACAAACAACGCGTGCTTACACTACACTGGTGATGGGTAACATTTGATAAAAACATTTTAATGCAGATAAAAGGGTTACAGCTGGACTTGCTCACAAGTTTGTGTGCCTGCATTCAGCTTCTACTCGACAGGAATTTGCAGGCTTGTGGTGTTATTCATAACACAGTGTATCTTGCATTGGTCGCTCAGACTTTGGTTAGAATTATGAAGCCTTGTGCCTTTAGTCTATGAAGTGTAAACTGTGAAAAATGGGTGTAGAGTGAGGCATTTGTTCATTTCCATGAGGCCGCAATTGAAGAATGAGGCTAGAATGTTTCTTTGTCAATAACTCGTAGTTTTGTTTAGCTGTATTGTGTGTAGAAGCACACTATGAATTATAAACTAAAAATAAATTATGTAATTTTTAATTGACCAAATACGGCCCACTGAGCTATATAGTGCTTTCCAGAAGCCACCTGGCCACAAATAATAGCCCAATAAAGTGTCTCAACACGTGGAAATTCATCGCAGCCAAATACTCTAAAATGCATTTTTCTACATATGGAGGGAAAAACGGAGGACCCGGAGAACAATCCACGCGACCACGGGGAGAACACGCCAACGCCAAATATTCAGCAGGCGTCAGGGACGGGATAGAACCCATGACCTACATACCACCGTGGCGCCTTCCTCACTGACGGCGAGAGACTGATTGGTAGGAGACACAATGTGCTCCGTAAATCTCGGCTTCCCCCGTGCCATCCTCACTCTGGAGAAAACCCCAAGGATCTGTTTCTAGTCGTCTAAACTGTGCGATTTTTTAGCCAACCCAGCCATTGAGCAAATCGCAAAGCTACTTGAAGTATCTCTCATCGACAAAGTGAAAACATGAGTGCCCATTTATTTTGCTGTGAAAACACGACCCATATTTCCCCTGCTTATGGGTGTCCCACAAACACAAGCATAATAAATACGAATAGTTTTTTTTTATATTGTAGTATCATTATTATTATTTAACCAGAAAGGCCCCATAGAGTTTCAGTGCCCTCTTTCAGAATGCTCAAGCAGTTGCTTTTGGGGTATTTTGTTGCATGTGTAAGGAAATTAGAGTGCCCAGAATGAAACTCCAACTCACTTGCTGCACACACACACAGACACAGGCCATCAACATGTTTTCCGTTCTGCATTGCACGGCCATCTCGGTGCCCTGCAGGTTGGCATCGTGAAAATAAATGTCACGCAGCCCGCGCCCGCGTAAGCCGTAGCACTTGGAAATTATCCGCAAACGATATTTATTCACTACTGTGGGCGTCTTAGCCACGTGAATCTGATACCAGAGAGGGAATATTAAGGACCAGGCAACAGCACTATTTGTAATTGCAGCACGCTCAGTCGCTTCTGTCACTGCATGGGGCCTCTTGCCGTGACTGAGGTGTCACTGAGGGGTGTTTTATTGTGTGGCTCACCCAAACGCGTCATCAACGATTCATGTCAAACGGGAAATATGCCTACGCCCGGCACTCCACATCCAGTATAACTTTCGCTGCGGCTATTAGACACGTGCCACCAACTCCACTGCTATACCAAGCGACCCGGAAAATATTCGGCGAGAATATCTTCGAACCCCCGTCGATCGAGATCCACCTACTCGGCCTCCAGGCCGGCGGAATGCAAACGACACTTGGTGGAGCCTCCTGTCCTCAGATACAGGGGCTTGAGCGAGCGAGCGTGAACGTGAGTGCGAGCTCGGATGTAACGGCAGCGTTCGACCAGCGTCCCCAGCTATCTTCAGGAGCCCGCATTGCTCCACCGTGTGCAGTGCACACAGCACACGGTGGAGCAAAACAAAGCTTTGATGTCAGCTGTATCTGTTCCACCTGATGATCGAAACGTCGTGATCTATTATTTTTCTACCTACGTGACTTTACCGAAAGAACCGAAGAGTATGGAAACGGCACTCTTTGTCTGCGATAAATGCCCACGTCATACGCCACTTCATTGGGCTGTCATCTGTGGCCAGGTCGCTTCTGAAAAAGAGCTAGATAGCTCAGTGGGCCTTACCTGGTCAAAAAAAAAATTAGATTTGAGTTTTAGTTCATAGTTCTGCGTGTGCTTCTACACACGATGCAGCAAAACACAACGACGAATGAATGACAAAGACATCCTCCCAGCCGCCTCAATATGCTAGTGGCATATACATCTTCAAGTGTGGCCTCGTGGTGGAAATGACCAATGGGGGGGTGGTGGACCAGCGCCCCCCACGTACATGGTTTTCTTGTTGCTAATCGGCGTCGCCGTTGTACCGGCTGAAGCGTCACAATCCTGCCGAGCGGCTCGAAACAGCTGGCGAAAAGGATGTTTCGGCATGCCCTCGTAATTACCGAGGCATGCCCCGCAGAATGTTGACACCAATGATTAATTTAACATGACGATATAATGGCGGCAGCGGCAGAACGCGTTTGTGACTGACGGTTTCTTACTCGTGTGGTGGTGTGTGTGTATGTTGAACTTCTTTCGCACCGTACGTATACAACCGTGGTAATCGTAGGTGTGGCGGTGGTGTCACGCGTTTGGCAGAGGGAGGGGGGAGGTCGTCAAAGGGACCTTGTTTTCGTTTAGTGCTAGAAGTTTTGTATTGTGTAGCAGATGCATTGTTGGGACCTAGTCTTTGCCACATGCCGCCCTCCTGGTTTGTATGTGTGTGTTTGTGGCATGTCGGAATCAATACCAATAAACACGTTTCAGTCCTTTATTAAACCACTGCGGGTTGAAGGCCTTACGGACGATGTTGTCATTCACAAGTGCTGTTTGACCATACTTCACCATGTTGGTCAGTGCGGCAAAGAGGGTGCTCGGGATTGGTGAAGATCCCACTCGCCGCTGACGTTAGCGGTGCCTAGGAATATAATTCTGGTGTGATCACCACTGCAACGACCATTCCATCCCGTGCGTGTATGGCATGTTGATATATGCCGAAATGATACACGTGAGTAACATTGAAGGTAATAATTGTTTTAAACGGATATGTATTGACACAACGGTGTTTTTAATTTCCTAAAGTGCAGAGTGAAATGTAGAGTAGTGGTTAGCACACGCTGCTTGATCCCGTTGACCCAGTTGTGAATCCTGGCCATGTGCAACGTGGGTAGCGAGTGGTAATGTGAACTGCTCGTCAGGTCAACTTGGCCCTGAGTGATCACCTGATGTCGTGTGTCCAATATTGGAAACTGGGGAGATAAAAGTGGCTTTCTTGTGCGCTCTCCTAGCTCTTGTGCATGCGGCGGTGGCGCTTGGCCTAAGTGAAACAAGACAACTCCTCGGGACCCCAAACGGATGAAAGGAGTTCCAGATTCATGGGGAGGGGGGGGGGGACAGGCGTTTATCAAATATCAGCTCAAATTAAAATACACCACGAGCCATTAATCTCTCTCATCATGTATTCTCTTGTCGACATAACGACTATTATCTTTTATACATTGAAATGTGGGCTTCTCAAAAAAAATTCAGTTTGGACATCCCCCTCCCTACCCCCCCCCCCTAATGGGCTATAAACACAACCACTGTTTCCAGAACTTTCCTTAATAGGCTAGACTGGCCAACGCATGCATGCGGCGCGTGCTCGCGCACGCGTTCGCCGTGCCACTCATTACACAGAGCACCACACCGCTCTGTGTTATTATTATTTCTGAGATGGCCCCATGCTACGGGGGAAGTGGTTTTTTTTATTTCCGCGGCACGCAATTGGTAAACCCTCCGACAAAAGAGCCACACGTGGCAGTCCGCCTGGAGCCCCCACCACCCCCACCCCCCCGTGTAATTGCGTAATTGTTAGGATAATTTATTTGGAGCGTTCCATTGTGTACAGGGATAACGTGAGCCCATGAAATTCTTCCTTGTTAAATAACAACGGGAGTTAAGTCATTTAACCTGGTGGACTTGTCCGTCTTTGCCCCCCTCCTCACCCTCAACAAGCGTTTACAAATATACGCATTGTTGAGTTAAGACGTGCCTGTGTATGTGTGTATGTATAAAGAAATAACTAAATACGGTAAAGTCACGTAGAAGGGAAATAATACAATAATAAAAAGAATACATAATAAAATAAATTTATGAAATTCTTATTTTTGTACTTTTAATTTAATGGATTTCTTTATTTTATTATTTATTTTATAATGTTTTCTTTTTATTATTTCCCTTCTACGTGACTTTACCGAAAGAACCAAAAAGATGAATCCCTGCAGTCACGAAAGCCTTACATCGAAAAAATACGGTAATTTACAGCCATCCATCAATCCACGACTGGATGAAGGCCATTACATGCCGCCGTTGGACGTGGGGTTTGATTGACCGCACATCATCACCTTTGCTGGTCAGTTGCAGGTTAGTGCAGCGGGGTGCACAGGACCGGTTCACATTGCAGTCGCCACTGATGTTGGCTTGTGGCTAGGACTTGAACTCGGGGTCGTCGGGGTTCATGGCGCAATGTGCTAGCCACTGCGTTGTCCCTGGTAACGACTCATGCGCGTGTAGGCATTTCATGAAACATTGAGTATAGGCACAACGCATCGTAAGGCTGGGATTTTGCGCCCCATTGGTGCGGAGAGAGAGAGAGCTCTCCGCTCTATGATGTGCTTAAGATGTCCGAGTGATCTGTGTAAATCAAATCTGCGCGCAAGGTTGTCTTTCGGGGCTAAGTGTACGCATATTTCTCAAAATGCAATCCAGAGGGTCACCGCTTTGTTTCCCCCAGTGCGGCAGTGGAAACAACGGGGCAAGATTCTTAAACGCCAGCCCCCCTATTTCCTCCAACCGCCTCTGCCCACCCACCAGTGTCAATGGGTTCACTCACCGTTCATTCCATCAGCAGGTCGCTTGCGATGGGGCGCAAGGTTTTGGGTAATTCCACCTCTTCCAAGCGATCTGGCCAGCACAGGCCAAGTGTACCCCAACCGGACGAGCTCTCGAGCGCTCCGTGTACTGCAGACTCTTTTGCTAGCAGTGGCGTGAGCAAGCAATTGTAGGGCTGCACTTTTACGGCTGAATCGTCGCATTCAAACGAACCCGTTGCGATACAGCGACGGTATGGTGATATATTTGTATTGAGCATATTGCTCCACTGCAACACGATTAATTTGTATTCGCGCATTGCTAGTTGTGTTGAATGGGTTTCAAGTGTTAATGGGGAATGATCTGGCCAATAACGTCAGATAAATCAACACTATTCGTGTGGCATGTCCGACTGCCAATGACACCCAGAACGGCATTACTAATCCGTTTGCTTTGACTAATGCTTCCGATTCACATATTCTCTGTAGAAAATGAAACCGTTATTATTATTATACTGGTAGGAACCTCCTGGTTACACCAGCCCACAGGGGATTATTGTGTCCGTCCTTCGTGCAGGGAGGGGCTGGGTGGGGAAGGAGGGTGGTGAGGGGCTGGGTGGGGGGGTGGGAGGGGTGGGGCTGGGTGGGGAAGGGCTGGTCACCCCGTGGTGCCCTTATAAAACTCAACGTTTAACCTACTCACACCAGCTTGTGCCCGCCCTCATAGTCGGGCATATTTGCGGAATACACCACGCCGCGGTTGACCCTGCAGGCCATTGGCCGAGCAACCCAACGTTCCTACCAGCTCCCTCCGCAGCAGGAATGTGTTTCTCAGGAGCTGAGGTGTGTATCGTCTCGTCTGATTTGTGCTGTGTCCACCTTCGCATCCTCGGTCAAACCTCTGGAGTGCAAGTCCAGAATGCTGACAGTGACTCCACCGGCAGCTGAACATCACGCACAGTTAATGAATGGGGGGGGGGGGGGGGTGACTATTTCTTGAATGAGCGGTATTCGTCGAAGCCACATTATTCCAGCACTACTCCTCCGGCCTAGTTAGTGAGTCGTCGAGTCGACTTTGGGGGTGGAGGGGTGGGGGACAGTGCTGGCTGTCCGCTTTGAGTTGTATTTATAATGCGTGGCAGGCGAGACTAATTGGGTCCAGGCTGAACGCAGCACTGTAGTTTACATTCCGTCTCGAGTTACCTCAATTGGCCACACGTGGCTCGGCTAATAAATACAACGGCAGCGGATGGCGAAAGTCTCCCACCGCTCCGGCCCCCTCCCTCCCGAACCGGTCTCTCACACCTTCGCCTTCCACTCGAGGCCCTCCCCAGCATGACAAAACCACAGCCTCAACAGCGTGCTCATTTAACAAGGCGCCCCAAAGGACGAGAGAGAGAGAGGTGCGGTGCGGCTTTGGTAGGTAGGGAGGTAGACACCCAATTGGTGGGGGTGGGGGGGGTAAAGAAATCAGAATGAGGTGTCACATCGCTGGGTTGAAACCTGGAGTGCCGGGGGGAGGAGGTGGTGGTGGTGGAGTTCAGGGTATTGCCCAGCCACCTTGATCCCCTTTGACCCTGCAGCAGTAGCAGCAGCAGCAGCAACAACAATAAATAGATAAAAACTGGCACGCAGCCATAAAGAATGACTCCGGCTTCTCCCTGTGTGTGTTTTTTCCGCTGACCGTTGATTCATGCGCAAGGTGAGTCGTTGTGTGGTGATGCTCCGTCCGTGAGTTTTCCAGCGGGGCTTTGGCTATCGGCTGCAGTCATTCAACTGAGATGCCGCCGCGGTGTTAATGGTGAAGAGTGCTGGGCTTGCAGTCCACTCCCCACCCCTGGTTCAATTTCTAACTCCCGGCGTAGCAGCTGAAACTATGGGGCAAATTGTTTGGTAAAGTCACGTAAATGATGACGACCGCTTGTGTTGCGGTCGAAACGTTGTGAGTGTTTGGTTTTTATTACATTATTATTCTTATTTTCTTAATTTCTATCTACGTGACTTTACCGAAAGAACCAAGAAGATGAATCCCTGCAGTCACGAAAGCTTTAAATCGAAATGTTTGGTTTTTATTACTTTATTATTTTTATTTTATTATTTTCTATCTACGTGACTTTACCGAAAGAAACAAAGCATATGAATTCCTGCGGTCACGAACGTTTCAAGTTAAAATTTAACCATGGGGCAAGTTTGTCAAAAGCTCCCCCCGTCCCCCCATCACACACCTCTGCCCTGCCAAGTAATATAAGTGGGTAACGCCGCAGTCAGTCGATCGGGCAGGTGGGGTGAAGTGTGGGTTTCCTCGCCGCTTCCAAGTCGCGACCACGCTGGAGAGGCTGTCACGAGCTCCCTCTAGCGGAGGCCTTTCCGGCTGCGGTGGCGTGAGCGAGAAATCGCAAGGCTGCACCATTTTTTTTCTACCTTTGGCTTTTTTAATTCAATTTGCGTGGTTTTCTGACACCAGGTTCCTGCCCACGGACGCGTCGACTCTGGTTTATCTCAAGAACAGGGGCCGCCGATGTGAACGCGCGTTCACCGTGTTCCTCTGCGCCGAACGTCTTACAATGCACACCTCCGGATGTGGTATTCAAGCCCTCGGTGTGCCCACACGGCTGAAGCCATGCCATTGAAAAAGCTTGCCCGCTATATTATGCATTGACCTGGGTAACTCGCAGCAATACCTCGCGACGATAATATGAACATAGCAAAGTATTGCTTAATCCATAACACAGTTGTTTTTTTGGTGTTAGATCGCGTAACTATTTTAATGTGTCGTTAAACCCGCCACCACCCGACACAGACAACTAGTAAGGGTTGTCACGTAAACAGAACGTGGCCAATTCGTCACAGGTACAGCAACACCGGTGTGTTGGAGAGCCAAGCCACAACATTTACAATCTGAGTACGACGTTTAGCCAGTAATTACAACTAGCTTCATCAGGCAGGTTTAATGATACATTTTTATATGACACGATCTAACCCAGAAAAACTGTATTATGGATGATATTGGTCGCGAAAGCCTTCGTGTATTGCTTAATGTTTCGTGTTTGTGTATTGTCTGTTGTGTTTTTGTTTTGTTGTAACGTTCTGACCCGCCCCTGCTGGATATTTGTGAAAAAGAACTTCATAGCGCATTGGATTCGTCCAGTATCAATACATATTCTAATTCTGAATCGAGTTAATGCCTTGACTCTGCTAAAAAGGTGTAAGTATTCCGAATGAATTAGAAAATACACTTGTACTGAAAACAATATTGGGAGGTTTTTTTTAATGGAGAAGACAGACATTCCATTATCTATTTGATCATCATCTGCTTTTTTTCTTTCGTACGGCTGATGTAGATGCAGAGCAACAACTAAAGTTCATTCTAGATTTGAAGCTTTCGTGACTGCAAGGATTCATACTTTTGGGTTTTTTCGGTAAAGTCACGTAGGTAAAAAATAAAATTAAAATTAATCAAAGTAAAATAAAAAAAATAAAAAAAAATAAAAAATCACGACGTTTCGGAGGCAACACAAGCTTCCGTCTTCAGGTGGAACCGTCACATCACGATTGCTGTATCAAGTAAACTAAAGTTCACACTCAGGTGGTCAGGCCAGCTAACCGCAGCAGGAGCAGTGGAGTGCATCGCTGCGACGTCTCCTTCGTGTTTGTGTGTCGAGGCATTGCTTCGTCGCTACACGTTGTACGGTATGTCCTGGGTCACCACAGTCGCATACTGGAGAAAGTTTAACATTTTTCATTTGTCCATCAGGTACGCGCAGCTTCCACCATGGTGTGTGCAGTGGATGCGGTTAAGGGTGGACCATGAGCGTCGTGGGAGATCAAACCCAGGAATCTACTGCTCTGGGGTGGTCCGGACTAACGATGGAGAAGTCGTTCAACGGAGAACCTCCACGGGAGAGGTTGAGCAGAGAGCCCAGCTACAGATCTTAGCACTCAACCCTAACGCTCTTCAGGTGAACTCCTTGAGACATATCAGGCGTCGGTGCAAGGAGCCCCTACTCACAGCGATAGCGGCTTTCTCCAAACCACGGCCAACGTTTTTTTTGTTTGTCGCCCTGACCTCTGCTTCCCTAGAGGCGTAGTTTATTTTTTTCAGTGTTTTTTCTCTTTTTGCCCCGTCTTCGTTCCGAGCGGCGATGGATGCCGTCGCTCTTCGCCAATCTCGATTAGGCGCTGCCCCATACCATGCCTCTCGCAAAACTCCTGAAGCTGGGGTTGTCGAGATGGGAATGTCGAGCTCTCCGCAGCCGTCACCGCCACCTTTGGAAGGTTTGGAAGGCAGTTGGCGGGCGAACGCGCGGTCAGGCAAGAGCGTCGATTGGTATCTGCCGGCAGCGCCCGCCCTCAGCTCGTTTCTTTTTAACATCTGAAACCGGCAGTTTTCTACGTGACCCAGCCACGGTGTGTCGCGAGGTTAGGAGGTTAGAGTAGTTAAGGTCTTGCTTTTCAAGGGTTAAGTGGAAAATTGGCAAGGGCCAGCCCATAGCCTATTGAACCCTGTTGTAGTCAAGCGCGGAGCTTTCACAGCAAGACCAAGGAGGCCCCCTCGTCCGTGGGCAAACATCGACCGAAATTAATTTGTAAAATCCCACCCCGTAGTAGTGCGTGACTCGAGCCCGTTCGCGTTTTAACCTTTTCGATGCAAATAAGTGCGACGTGAATGCCGGAATGCGCGTACCGGAACGAGCAATTTATTCCTACGTTCGCAATTTTGACGTCGGCATTTTTTTTATTTATTTAGCAAAACTTTTTGCGAGGACGTGCTCATGAAAGAGCCGTAGAGATCGCCCAACAACAATCTTCCCCGCTTTTTAATGCCGACAAACAGGAGTTTGTTGAAATGTCGACGCGGAAAATGTGTAAGCTCGCGTTTATCGCCTGGCCGCACAAGTTGGAAGGCTCTAAGGCGAGTTTTTTTTATCAACGCTTTGAGGGAATTTTCGCCTGTAAATGTTTCATGCCCACGGTAACTGGAAAACACCATAAAACATGGACAAACAAACATGCACGTGACGACCACGCCACATTCAGTCGTTGTTCACGTTCCCACGGGCGCTGTGAAGGGACAGCTCTCTGTTTGATTCAATTAAAGGGTCGTCAATTTTAAGGCGAATCTACACCCCCCCTTCTTTTCCTCGTCAGCGGAATTAGCAGCCGATGCCCGTATCTACGAAGTAAAACATGCATATTTGCACAAACCCCTGAGCATGCGCTGTAATTCTTTTTTTTCTTGAGCAGCCAAAATATTTGCTTTAACTTCATCATTAGAACCTTGAGTGCTGTGTGCCGTTTTAGCGATGTGGCGGCTACCGTCGAGGAGGCATTCATCAACGGCGTATTTGTTTTTGCTGGGAGGACTCGAAGAGAGGGAGATGCTGGGTAGTGGAATGGGCAGCAACATTGGCGAACAAGTCGGTTCACTCTGGGTCAGTGGCTTTGACTCCCTTTCGTGTCCTGGTCATTTGTACGAGGCAGAAAAAAAACACGACGAATGGTTGAGTGGTCATTTAAGGAGCGAGCGGGAACGCTCGCTTGAAATTTTCCCGACAAAGTTATTTATTCGAACTTAAAAAAAATATTTATCTTAGCCATCCTTAGAAACCTTTTTGCGATTGAAGGCATGCCGTGGAAACCGGTTCGATGACGCCGCTATCGTTGCCTTGGGCTTTCTAAAATACAACAATATAACAAATAAACACATCGTGACTGCAAGGATTCATACTCTTAGGTTTTTTCGGTAAAGTCACGTAGGTAAACATTTACATAAATTAAATCACGACGTTTCGGAGGCAACACAAGCTTCCGTCTTCAGGTGTTGCCTCCGAAACGTCGTGATTTAATTTATTCAAAATTTTAACCTACCTGACTTTTCCTGAAAAAACCAAAAGAGCATGTTAAGTTTGTTGTCCTTCCCACGCACCTCCGATGAGTACGGTGTGAAAGAAGTGCAACGTTCACACATAGAACCCTGTGCCAATATTGGCAAGAGTGCATTGCCCCAGGGAGCCCCTGTCACGAAGTTGTATCGCTACGTTGTACAAATGTGACAATGTTCTGGATAAATAACAAGCCCAGCTCATATACGCCTTTTCCACTGGCACATCTCGGCCCAAGCTGGGTTGGTTTTAAAACGTACGCGCGAACTAAACAAGCCAACACGAATACATAAATGAACACAAGCGGTGCCAGCGTACAATTCAAGATGTTGCCACGTGCACTCATGTGATGGTGCAGCTGATGGGGTGTGGGTTACATAGGATGCAGGAATTGAGTGTGTGTTGGAGGGGGGGGGGATACGTTACTGAATTACATCGCAATTCATATCTAGAGAAGCATCAATTCATTAGCTGAGCAAACAACCCGAGCCGTGTTTGCCCTTGTTTTCTCAGCCAGCACATTTGTATGTTCAGCTTGCTGCAAACAATATTGTGTTTAAGCGAAGGTAGTGTTTTAATTTGAGTCCAGCTAACAAGCCGAGAGTGTCCTCCAGTCGTGATTGCAAAGTGGTTTATAACGTAATCTCTTTAACTAAGCAAGACAACCTGTACAAATGCAGCACCGATGTAAGAAATGTTGTGTTCATTTAAAACATGGGGAGCACTTCTTGTTGTTGCTGTTATTCAAAAACATGTAACGTGGTAGAAAAACACCTATCTATTCGCGCGGTGTTTTACGATTACGTGTGTGGGTGAAGGTGTTCCTACGTGCGTCACGTCAAGAGTAAAGTCAGGGACAACTTTAAACCAAACTTAATTCTTTCAATGCCAGAAATGACTAAATTAACGTGTTTTTTTTGCTTAACACTTTACAAGCTTTACCAAGGGGAAAAAATCGTTACATACGCAAGGTTTTCGTAACGCTTTACAAAAGCACTTTTTTTCTCCCTCGGGAGGACTTAATTCTCGAGAACGGCGTTACGTTCCACGATGCTAAACAAGGGAGCGTCACGCAGCGCACGGCGCTGACAACGATGGCTGCATCGTGGTCAATTTGGGTTTTTGTGCCCAAGTTGATTAAAATTCCAGTTCTGGGTTAACAAAACATCAGTTTGACTGTCGTGCGACAAACATTTATCCGTAATCCGGCACGTAGAAAAGTGCTGCACCCACATAGTTGTGGTTAAGGGGGTCACTTAAAGTAGTCCCTTGCCATCCGTTTCTACAGACCATTCTGTAACACATGGGCGAGATTTTATTTTAGCTTTTGTAATCTCGCGATGCCGATAGCACAATTGGAATAAATTGGAGGGGGGGAAGACAATTTAATAAAAAACATGAACATCAAGATACACAGTCGGTCACTGCATCGTGTGCTTTAAGATGTGATTTTGTGGCCGTCTGGACCGCTCTTTCTTACGACATTAGGAAGTCACTGAAACTGTGTACTCTTAAATCTAAATTGTAAACTGATTTCTTTAGAACAGGGATCCAGGAAACGGAAATGCTCGTGAGGTGTGGTGGTATCAACGACATTTGACATGATGATCTCTTGACCTTGGAAAGAAATCATGATGGAGATTTAGAAATAAAAAAATCAGAAATAAGATTCGTGACATACACCACTGAAATAGACTTCCAGTGAGTGACTTTAAGTTTAAAATATTTTTTTTTACAATTCCAAAGATCTTTAAATGCTCACTTATCTAGGCTATCAAGCTGCTTTGGAGCCTCATGTCATGTTAACGCACAGACCTCTCTTCTGAGAGACACTGTTCTAATCCGGGCAATAACCTCTAATGAAAACAAATTCTCAAATAAAATTGAATCGATGTTTGTCGACTGAGTCACAAATGGCTGTTTTCAAATCCACGATCTAACATTTAGATTTTTTTTCGTGTCATTTTCAGCATAGCAGCTCTGAGAATTTATACAAAAAAGCTGCTATTGTTGCCATGTGGTGAACACCAAATGAAGAGACTTCTGCAATTGTTCCGTGAAGCCATGTATTTATCTATTTATTGTGACTCTTCTAACTGAAACCGCTCCAAATGGATGCTTCTTTGTCTCATAACATGGCGCCGATAGAGACATCGGAACGCAATTTTACGGGAATGTTTTTTTAATCCTTAATAACAGAGCTCATTGTTGGAAATTTCACAGGTTTTGGCCGTCCTATCATTTTAATAAAAACGATGGCTGCAGGGGAAAGAATGGGAGGGTGAGAGTAGTTCATGTGGGGGAAACATTTAAGATCTTTTCAGTAAAATGTAATTTTAAAATATCGGACAAAAAACACAACACCTGCGCTTTGTCTCATTCCATGTGACAATTCTATTAAGACGTTTGCGCGTGCGCGTGCTGTGGGGAGCGGTGGTGTAGCGGTTAGCACGCTGCGCTACAAACCAGGCGACCCGGGTTCGATTCCCGCTCACGGCCAACACCAGTGACGATTATCTGAACTGGTACTGGGCCTCCTCGAGGTCGACTCGGCCTCAAGTGAGTACCTGGTGCTATATGTAAACATCGTCACTTGGGAGACAAAGGCGGCCGGGCGTGGTGTGGGCCACCTACCCCCCCCCCCCCCTCGTGTACCGTACCGGCCTTTATAGTTGTTCGCTAACAGCACTTGCCCCAACAGTATGTGAAGGCTTTGCGGGGGATCTTTGTTATGAATAGCTCAACACCTTTATCAATAACGGTACCCTAACAGAGGAAACTATAACATATGGTGACGTTTCTGAATGTCGTGAGAGACACTTTTGGCACTGTGCCCCTCTCCATATCAGAAGAAGCGCTGCGGCCTGTAACATCATCTGTTGCATGACGCTGAATTATTTTTGTGACAAGAAAATACAAATACACTCGACGACATTATGGGGCATTTGTCTTGCTTCATCGTCATGTTTGCTTGTGCCGCTACTGCCCGCACAATCAGACGCTGTGTCGTTTACATATCAGTATTTCTTCAGGTCGTATCCTCTACCCCTCTCCTCCTTCTCTTTCCAAAAGTGACAATAATCGGCTTAGAGAACGTATGGCCAAAGCCAGGATTACCAATCACCCTTATTGCTCTCTCTCCCACTTGATCAAATACAAATGGCAGTACAATTCCAGCTCCAAAGCCTTTCAGACGCATGAACGCAGCAATATGTACCTCGTGATATGTCATTGCTTGCGCTCGTAGAGAAAGAGAGAGAGGATTGTGTTTAGGGAACTCTTTGGGCCAAACATAACGATAAGTACAGAAGGTTACGAACGATTCCTTCAGCATAGGTTATGCGCGATGCATAAATTGCACAAAATGATTTTTTTTAACCACTTAAAAGCTTGCAAAGCTTCAGTCTTTAACAAGTGTTGCTGCTTAAAGTCGTGCGGTTGCGTCATTTTAATTGGGACAAGCTGTTTTAGGGCTTTCCGCTGTCAGTGTTGTTCGTCAGTCTCGTTTTTTAACGTCGGCCATATCACGTACAGCAGTGTTGACAAGTGGAAGAGTTATTATCTGGAGTTGGTGTGTTGGGGGTTGGGGTTGGGTGAAAACAAGAGATCTGCAATACAATACAATGCAGAGCTGGCTCTGTTTTTAGACAGTCTTGCGAAATCCAGACGATGGTGCGGGACACGGGGTTGGTGCCCTTATGGCGATCGCTTGCACAACGCGCAAACCGGCGGCATTGAAACGCAGCGGTGACCACGCATCGGAGGTTACGGTTACACGGGGAGCCACGGCTCTGTGGAGATGTATAGAAAATGAACGGGCGTCGCAATTTCTGCGGGTTTTTTTGAAAATATTTTTTTCGTTTACGAGGAAGCAATCGTGGTAGAAATGTTTGATTGGAAAAGCGTGTCTCCAAGATCATCGGCGTGGCATTTGGCCCTCGCCGTAGGTTAGTTGAAGTGCGGTAGTTTGTGTGTTTTGTGTGGAGTTTGCCCCCCCCCCCCCCCCCGCGGACAACCTCGCGTTTCAACTCGCCACTTGCATGATTAATTAACAAGAACAAGGGCTGGATGGCTGAAATGGCGAGAGATGAGTGGTGTGGTGTGCGATAAGAGGGGTCCCAGTTTGGTTGAAGGGAAAAGTGTTGTACGAGACGTTGCTGAGGCCGGTTCCTGTTGTATGGGGCCGAGTGCTGGGGCACAAGCAAGAGGGAGGACTAAGCTGTGGCTGTCGCAGAGACGAGGATGTCACGGTGGATGTTGGGTTCAACAAGGAAGGACGGCGTGAGAAATGAAGAAGTGAGAGGATGACTCAAGGCGGTTGATGTCACGGAGAAGATGAGAGAGAGAGAGAGAGAAAAGGCTCTGGTGTGGTTCGGTCATGCGGAGAGACAACAGGAAAATGATGTGGCTCAGAAGGTGGCAAGTGATGCAAGTGGAAGGAAAGAGATGAAGAAGAGGAAGGCAGAATAAGAGGTGGTGGCGGAGGGGGCGATGTAGTGCGATCGGACCGTGGTGGCCCGAAGAGCGGACAGAGAGATGGCGCAGGACAGGGCAGCGTGGAGAAGGTTGGCAAGAACAGCGGAACAATCCACACGAGTGGCACAAACGCGTGGACGAAGAAGAAGAATATATCATTATTAATTAAACTCATTACCAGAAATATAGACATACGTGTCAACCCATACCCGTATTCTTGTACAGGGAAATTGAGATTTTAGGTCCATACATTGTTTAGTCGTTTTAGAACGGGGAATTTTTTGGGCTATTTTGTGTTTCTCCCTTGTGATGGGACTTTGTAGGATGAAGGTTGAGATTTATAAGGGTACGGGGTGACCAATGAGGTCTGAATTGATCTGTAAAAGGTAGGCACTGATAAGGGGTTGACAGGTATGTATATGTATAGAACAGGCTGATATTCCGAGCCATCTATTTTAAATAAATAAAAAATCACCTGGGAAATCCCTTGATATTGGAACATCAATATTCTTGGTTCTTTCGGTAAAGTCACGTAGAAGGGAAATAATAAAATAATGAAAAATATTAAACAATAAAAATTCTCACGACATTTGAGAATTGTTATTTTTTTATACTTTTATTATTTTATTTTTTCCCTTCTACGTGACTTTACCGAAAGAACCAAGAATATGAATCCCTGCGGTCACGAAAGCTTTAAATCAATATTGGAACATCTAGTTTGCAAGGGTGTCTAACGTATACAATTCGCACTTATACAATACATATTACACCGAGTAAAACTCACACGTGTGTGTGTATTTGTAAAATTAAAGTAGGGAGCGGTCGTGCAATGGTTAGCACGCTGCGCTATGAACCCGGCGACCTGAGTTATGTTCCCGCTCACGACCAACACCAGTGACACCAGGGCCTCCCCTAGGTCGACTCAGCCTCAAATGAGTACCTGGTGTGGTGTGTAAACATCGCCACTGGGGAGACAAAGGCGGCCGGGCGTGGTGCTGGCCACCCACCCCTTCGTGTGCTGTGCCGGCCTTCATAGGTGCTCGCGAACAGCACTTGCCCCATCAATCTGTTTAAGGCTATGTGGGAAATATGTGCATTTGTCTTTATAATTAAATAGTGACCACTGCCAGTTCACGCAGAATGGACCCTAGCTGTAACCATTGCATATATTGTGCAAGTACCTTATAATTAAATAGTTAAACAAGTTCAGGCGGGCCGGTGTATGCTCATGTGTCTGGGGGATTGTTCCTTGATGAAGCTGCTCCGTGCCTGTGCGAGAGTGCGCGTGTTTGTGTGTTCCACTCATGGGACGCTTAAATTGTTTTGATTTTGCGACCCAAGAGCAGAGTTATTGTTGGAGTCGAATGACATGTTCTTGAGCGAGTAGACAAAGCCAAGGTTAGATGCCCTCAATGCCCAGATGGAGGCAACATTCGAGGAGGCCGAGAAATGGTTGAATTTATTTGAAGATCACATTTTATATTGTTGACGTGGGTGCTCGACGATTGATCGACAAAACCGTGGCGAGTCATTCCTTCTACAATTTTTTTCAAATGTCTCTAGGTCTTACATGAAAAAAAACCAACACACAACCTGGTCTCCAACATTGAAGTCCATCGCTTTTTCCAAACGCTGTTCATAAGTCTCGTCTCCATTCCACTCAACCATCCCTTAAATGGTCACGCGTCCAAGTTCTCTAATTGCCCGCGACATTAAGTGTCTCTTCCTTCAGCCACTTTTTGCACGTTCACCTCCCTCCTCCACCACCACCACCACCCCACCCACGCACACCATCTCCTGCCCCCCTCTCCCCATTAAAACAATATCCCACTTTGTGGCAACGCCACTGTGCACGGACGAAAAACAAGTTTTCCCCGAGTCTTGAAGCCCAAGATGGTTGCGCAGGAATGTGCTCGCAGATGGCCACTATCTGCCATGCTTCCCCTCCGCCAATGCCTGTTGCACGAGGAAGGGGCCCCCGTCGCAAACAAGCTCCTGCTGTACACGAGCCGCGCAGCAAGATGGTGTCGGCGCAGGTTATTCGTTGCAGATGTACGGTAGCTCCATACCTTGCTCCTTAGAGGCAGACGCGTCGGGGCGGAGAGGATGAAAGGGGGAATGAGCGAGCGAGCGAGCGAGAGAGGGCGACACAGGATGCTTCGCGTTTGCTACCCAAACACTCTCCCGATCCCCCCCCCCCCCCCCGATTATCATTTCCCACTCTCCGCCAGTTGAGCAAGCCAGAAGCCAGATTCGAGAACAAATTATCGTCGGTAGAGAAATGCGACTGGAAAACATCAACGGCTGCGACTTGCACCCGAAACGCGGGCAACGTGTCACGTTGAGAGCCGCTATTGTTTTGGCGATTCGCGGATTAAAGTTTATGGACTGGAAATGTAATGGCTTGGGAGTAAAATGAACACTCAATTAATTGCCAGCGAGCTCTATTAACGATGGGCGCAACCTCGTTTCGAAGTCGTCGCGAGTTCGTTAAAAAATGTTCGACGGCGTGCGAATTCGCTTTTGGCGCTTTTCAGCGGTTTGCGGCGCAAATTAAAGCGGTGAGAATTTAAATGAAAATTGTGCTGCAATTCAACCGTATGTGTGCGTGTGTTCGAGCCATTTACTCCATCAATTCTAAGATTGCGTTTTTGCGTAAGGATGTTATTAATTCTAGAACACCACGCAAATCAAAACCCTACATGATGACGGTAACATGAAGAATTTCTTGAACATACGGCAACCACCGCTTCGTAAATAAATTCAGTGCATGTGATTTTGTCTCTTTTTCAGATGTATCAGCTTTTCTTGGGATGAATCTGAAATCCCATGACATCTGCCCAAGGTGTATGCCCTGCTGGTTTTCCCTGTTCTTTCGTGTTCAAGTAAATATTACCCGGCACAAAAATAACATTTGGCTTACATTTAAGTGCTTGTACATTTTTTTTGCGAGATTCATGAAATGCTGAAAACAACTCTATAGGGGAACGTTTTAAGAATCTTATATCGCACCGTAATATAAACATAAATCATGAGCAGGTGTATCCACGTTTCGTACGTGAATGTTTCCATGAATATCAATATTGGAACATCAAGGAATTTTGTACTTGCTAAAAGTTGTGCTTGGTTGGACACACACACGTGATGCACTACCCCAAGCACGTGTGTTCACGCACGTGTGTTCACGCACGCACACACGCACGCTTGCTCTGGAAACTCAAGTAGAAAACTTAACAATTTTCTAGTAAAATTAACTAGCAGTTTCTACCCTGAGGCGATTTAAAAATTTGGCAGTAAACGACCAAAACGTAGCAGTTATTTATTTATTACTTAACATGGGCATGGCGGTGAGCGCCATTGGACGTGAATTTTGAATGGTCCGCAGTGAGCATTTTAATAACTATAATTAGCCTATTTTTAAACAAGCACCCCAATTATTTTCATTTATTCTGTGCTTATCATTATATTTTTTTACTTAATGGAGCATTAGTGTGTGTGCACGTAGAATGGCCACGACTATTATATTTACGAGAGGGCCAATCCAATGACAGTTGCGCCGCATTCCCAAAATGTCAGAAATTAATAAAAAAAAGTAAAAACCGAAGTTTCAATTTTCAACTTCCAGAAGGCGCTAATGAGAGACACACTGTCTGGGGTACAAGTGCCCCATTATTTAGGCGGGTGGCAGAGCAGATAGCGCGGAGCGCGATGTGTTTCTTGCGTGCCATCGGACACAGGCATTATTTGTGTAACACAAGCCCCCTCGGCAGCGCTCTGTTTTATTAGCTGGGAATTCGTTGCAGATTGCAGCCACTGACCCCGTGTTGCGGCATACGAAACAGACAGAGGAAGAAAAAAACGGCGGCACCAAAGAGGAGAGAGGGAGAGAGAGAGCGACGAGAGAAAGAGAGAGACGGAGCGGGAGACGGAGAATTGGAGAGACGTAGAAACTGAGACGCAGACCGAGGCGAGTGGACAGGAAGACGCAGGCAGACAGACAGACTGACCAACAAACAATCTTCGGGTCAGTTTTATCTCGTGCAATCAATACTATGAGCCTATCTAAACGATAGGTCAGAGTATCATACCGGGGATGCTTTAGTGTTTAGACACTTGGTAGGCCAGTTACCAGGCCATGACCTGAGCTAGTGATTAAAATGAAAGAAAAAAAAACCCAATCATGTCTTTGCTTCAGTTTTGCCTTTCTTCTCCACTGCTTATCTGGCCTAGGGGGCTGATCCTGGCCTGAAGGAAGTTTCCACGGCTGCCGTGCATCCGACTGCATGGGGCATTCTTAGGGCCTGTAATCCTCCTAATCCATGACCCCATCACTTTTGTTTCAAAGACAATCTGACCTCATCTGTAGCGATTTAAAGCGTGCCAACGCAGGGCCTCGCTCATTCCTGGACGAGCAAATTTTTCAATTTGAAAATGAAAGTGACGCTGAATATTGTGATATCTGTATGTATATGAAAATAAATAAAATGTATGATGGTAACGCAAAACTGTCCGTTTGTGATAGTTGGTGGCGATTAACAGACAGAATGCATTTTCTCTCGGCGGCTCCAATATATATGGGTATCAGTTACTCATTTAGTATCATGATCCTCGTATTAATTTGTCTTGTAAATGTTGATGCTTAATTTGTTTTAGTGTAAAACAAATGAGAGATGCATTGCCTGCATTGCTGTGCAGATCTTGAGCGCGATTCCGCTGTTTCAAACAGATTGTTGAAATGCTATTTTATATTTGCAGCACAAACCTGAAGCCATACATTTATGGTTAATATGAATAAACCTGCCTTGTGCACAATTTATTCTACGTGCATTTATTACTGTTCAGACTCTTATCACATACCTTGTCCATAAAGGACCAAAATGTATTGTAGCCAACCTACGGAAATTGGTAATGAACTATAACCTAACCTTAACCCCAGATAACGATGGCAAAGTTAACACACATCAACAAATTCATTACATTCGCCGGCATCTGGCGGGAAGGATGTGATTTAATTAATAAATTATCAACCATGTTTTTTACAAAAAAAATATTATATAAATGCTGGCGAATGTGGGCAAGATATTTTTTGAGGGGGGATGGGGGGTGGGGTCTATTTTTAAACCCAGAGGTGTGCCGGGTCACGCTGTGTCCTCACCGTGGCACCGAAAACTTTCCACGAGGACTCCGCGGTGACCGCCGTGGTCAGCCGCAAGAGGTCAAAGGTTCCCCGCCTCAATTAACTGGCGACCGTCCCCTGAAAATAACCCGAATGGGGGGGCGGGAGGGAGGGGGGGGAGACACGCCAACCACCCTCCTTAGCAGCGAGAATCCACCGCGACTCGGAGCCGCGTGCATTTTCACTTGAAAATTGAAAGATTGTGGCAAATTAGTGAAGCGGTCAGAGGGTGAAAGGAAAAAAAATAGGCTCTCGGCAACGGCCCTTGACCCTGAGCAAGCCCGTGTCGTCCGCGGTTTAATTAAATTCCGCAAAGCGGCCTCACGCCATCTCCTGCAGATCGTGCGTTTTGCTTGTTAATGCGTTGCGCGATGCATTCAACTCGCAAAGGGCCCATGAGCGTTAATGCTTGGGGGGATTATTTTCTTTAATTGCAGCGCATATAACAGAATTTTAGGAAAAAATATAAATGTTTAGAATAATTGTGACGAATGTGCCGCCATTATTGACATGCCATGGCGCGAGGCCTTGATCCAGCCGTGGATTGATCAAGGCCTCAAATTATTATTGCCACCATCAATAATCTGCAGGTATGTCCATGCTGTTTAAAATATAGCTTGTTGCAAGAAGGAACTTATCAGGAAGTTAAGAAAGGGGTTTGAACAATAATCAACCAGTCCCTACAAAAATGCAAACACAAATGCCACAATTTCCGTAAGTGTTTCTTGTTATCAATACTTTTTTTGTTTCGTAGAGTCGGGCATCGGTCTGACTTCACACTGTTATTCTATTTAATCCCAAGCGACAGCTTCACTCAAATTTACTTTCAGACACAAATAAGCAGAATGAACAGGGCTCTTACAATAAAGGAAATTCTGAAGTCCTAGCAGGAAGCAATTAGCAGGAAACATAACCTGGCTAACCCAAATTACAAAATTACAAGTCCCAACTCCAAAGAACGAGGACTTGGCCTAAATTGAGATTGTGTATTGATTTCACTGAACCCTCAGTCTGGGGCAGTGCCCACTGGAGTGGACATGCGAGGGAAGGGTAGAGTAAAGCCCTCTCTCTGGGTGGGCATGCTGGTCAGGTGTTGTGAAGCTAAGCCAAGCGGTGCTGCTCCCTCGGAGGGCCGGAATTTAGAAGGGTTCTCACATCCCTCCAAAACACGACGCGTTTCGTAACCCCAATACCACCCCTCTCATCAGCACCCTGCACCCCACCCACCTCCGTTTACCTTCTCCACGTGCCAATTAACATGCCATTTACACACGCGCAAAAAAATGCCCCACTTAGTTGAAGACTTGAGAAGAACCACAGCTATTTTGGCATGCATATTTCTCTTTGCTTCTTTTTGCTTGTTCAATGTAATCGCCTCATTTTTGCACCAATGAATCGGGACATTGGCTGTATATTTTTGGAGCGTGTAAATTGATGGAGCAACAGCACACTGGGCTCTCAATCTGGCGGACCCGAGTTCAATTCCCACCAATGGCTAACATCAGTGGCTAGTGGTGAAGAATGGTCAAAGAACCAACATGACCGACACGGTGTGCAATTGACAAATGGGCTCTACGTTATCATCATTGTCATCATCATCATCATTAACTATAAAGTTAACGGTGCAATTGCTTGCTCACGCAACTTCTGGAATAATGGACTTTACTGGAGCGCAGGGCCCTGCTGGAGGGTATTAAGGCCTACTATTTCACGCTGGCCACATGTCTTGGAAGAGGTGAGAGTACCCACACTTTACCCCACCAGATGTGACCTCATAATCAACGTTGTTGGGTTTAGATCGCGTTATTTATAAATGTGTCGTAACCTTCCACCACCCGACACGGCCAATCAGTAAAAAAGTGTCACGTTGACAAAAAACAAATAGTTCACTGCTTTAGCCCACCGGTGTGTTGATCGCGAAAGCCTACGTGTTAAACAGATGTGACTTACGGATTTGCTACAAGTGGTGAACGAACCCGTTCATGCCGCTGGGTCGATCCGGCGACCTCCGATTTGCAAGTCCAGCGGACTAGCCGCTACGCGTAGTGGCAGCGTACCGTTACGCGCGTGTATTGTGATTATGAAATAGTCTCAATATTTAGAGATTCTATCGGTCTTTTATTTGGCTGTGGTGACGTTGCGGTGGGATGAATTGCCTATAAAATGCTCGCAGAAAGCGAGCACTCGTGATGTTAAGTAAGTTTGACCATGTGTGATCGCTTGCGGTACAGAGTGTGTTTCAGGCTATTGGAATGATGCAACGCATCTTTATAAAAGTTCAAAGGGGTTGCTTTGTTTTTTAATAGCATCGTATTAAAAGACAAAAATTACATTAAGTCTTTAATGATAGAGTTACGCTTGATGGTCCGACATCTAATTTCCAGGGCTGCTGTTGTTTTTGTCGTCGTGCTTAATAGTTGCATCGGTGTAATTATAGCAAACAAGGCCGCGTCTTCGAGAGAAGAAAAGAACGAGAGACTTAAGAACAGCAGCGCTGCACCACGAGGATATTCCGAGCTGCGGAGGAAGTTTGATTGTTTCAGTCAACGGGAGTCCAACGGTAAAATCGGTGGGCACATACTTTATTGGGACCCCAAGCGCTTTGTACACCAGCAGTCATCCTGTAAAATGCAACGTTAAACGTCAACGGAGCCCCCCTGACCCTTTAAAGGCCCACTTGAGCAATAAAAAACACTCGTCAATATTTATATCAATGCACTAAACAAGTAGCACGGATAATGAATTAGCAAATGCAGCGGCTAATAACTAAAGGCTCGTGTCTTGCAAAAGGTTTGCCTACCCACGGACCCCATCGAGATTCGCTGTGAACGGGACATTAAAAGTAGGGGGGCGGAATGATTTCGCTCGCAGAGAAATGTGATGAATTGTCACAATTCAGAGTCTAAGTTTTATTCAAGAGTCGATTGGTTTTTTTCGAACGGTCGCGTCTCCAGTGGCTGCAGGGGTGACATGAGCCAATGGGATGCAATATATACGGACAAGAAAATGTAAATTCTTACACACGCGATTTTCAATATGTATCTTGAGCTTGAGAATCGATGTTAATTAATGAGACTATGCAGCGTTCCACCTTTGGTGAACAGTAAACATAGGGCCCAATTGAGTCATTCATTTAGATAAGGTAAATTTATTTCAGCCATTGTCAATCCACAAATGGATGGTAGCATCCATCTCCACACCATGTTAGTTTTTTTTACCATACTTCACCGTGCTGGTCAATGCAGTTGTTGAAGGGGGGGGGGGAGGCAGGACTGGTTCTGACATCCCTTTCCACTGACGTTAAAACCGTGGCCAGCAATCGAACTCGGGTTGGGGGGGGGTCCACGCTGACCACTCACCAGAGGTCGCAACCGGGTACCCGATACCCGTACCTTACCCGATTCCCGGCTACGACCCCGGTGCGGCCGGGTACGGGTAGACCGTGAGTCACTGGTGAGTAACTGTTTGTCACTCATTTCCCAACGTCTTGTCTCTTCTCACAATTCAAGTTCCTAGAATCAACCCACCCGCGCCTGCAACATGGCTTCATCCCAGAGGTGGCAATCAGGTACCCGATACCCGGGTACGGGTAGGGTACGGGTACGGCCGGGTACGGGTACCCGTTTGCGACCCTGGTGCGGCCGGGTACGGGTAAGGAATCAAAACCCGTTTGCGACCTCTGCCACTCACTGCTCCACCCACACTCGCGCGTCTGTGTAAATCGTTACGCAGCCAAACCTGATATTGTTAGCTCTCACAGTGTTCTCCGAAGAAAAATCTCCCATCGGCTCTCACCTGGTTTAAATAAAAGATACGAATTAATTAGCGATGTAGGAATGTATTTTAACGCTGTGGGTTGCCACGATCGCGCAATAAAATGGAGGTAAAGTTAAAATAAATTGGTGTGACTTTCTTGATGTCTCATTTTCTTATTCTCTTGACCACTTCTCATAAATATATCGCATGGAACACACAATGGAGTCTTTGATACAAAACCTCTGCGACGGTACATCTGCTACGAATGATAACTCGCCGTGTCATTTAGCCCACGAGCTCACGTGCATGCGCGTGCGCTACGCAATGTGATATCGATTTCGCAGTACACTCATAGGCAGGCGTTTTTTCACATGGAGAGAGAAAAGAAGGAAAAAAACATCTTTCTAACATCCATGAAAGCAATTATCATAATAAATTAGGATTTACGGCAGGTTTATCATCCCCGTGGTAGGGATGAGCGCGTGGATTAAACTTTTAAACTTTCGTATATGTTTAACTGTTGGTTGTGTGTGTGTGTCATTTATATTTTAGAGCTCAAATAACATTTTAACTTGCAAGCTTTATTGTTCATTTGCTGGCACAGACGTAATTATGAGCTGACGCAAAAATGACCGTGCGCTTGAAAGAAGACGTTTTCCCAGCAGTTGCCAAAACCGAAAGCCGCATTTAACGGACTGCTTTTGTAGGATTGATATTTGTACCGTTCGTAACCAAAGGTTGGAGAGTGTAACAATGAAAACAGAACTGTAACTCATTGGGACGGGTTTTTGCAAAGAATTGCATTCCAAGTTAAACGTTTTCATTATGGGCTATGTGATAACATGGTCTGTACAACTTTACATTTTATGATTAAATATTGTCGTGACTTGGCCCGAGGAAATATCTTATTCCAACTGGTATTACTGAAGTAATGTTTGCAATGGATTTATAAATGTGGTCTGTACTTAACTATACAGTTTATATACCCTTCTTAATGATGTACATCAAATAGGAAACAAGTAAGGGACTCTAGATTTGAAGCTTTCGTGGCTGCAAGGATGTATATTCTTAGGTGTTTTCGGTAAAGTCACGTAGGTAAAAAATTAAAATTAAAATTAATAAAAGTAAAATAAAAAATAAAATAAAAATCACGACGTTTCAGAGGCAACACAAGCTTCCGTCTTCAGGTGGAACCGTCACAGCACGCTTGCTGTATCATTTGCTTATTTTATTTTTTATTCTACTTTTATTAATTTTAAATAAAAAATGTTTTACCTTTACTTGATACAGCAAGCGTGCTGTGACGCTTCCACCTGAAGACGGATGCTTGTGTTGCCTCCGAAACGTCGTGATTTTTATTTATTTTTATTTTACTTTTATTAATTTTAATTTAATTTTGTTACCTTTACTTGATACAGCAAGTGTGCTGTGACGGTTCCACCTGAAGACGGAAGCTTGTGTTGCCTCCGAAACGTCGTGATTTTTAATTTATTTTTATTTTACTTTTATTAATTTTAATTTTTTACCTACGTGACTTTACCGAAAACCTAATAATAAGTAAGGGACTATTGTGCTGCTTAGGTGTACCTTCCATTCCGAATATAATTGCAAATACATTTCCTTTGTATGATGTTAAATGTGAGCGACAAGTCCATTGGTAATGTTGCGCAGTGCAAAGCGGCGCACGATCTCAGCGTTATACAAACAAGCGCAGTGAGCTTTTGGAGGATGGGGGGGGGGGAACAAAACGTTGCATACTAAATGAACCGCGGAAAATTTCCGATTAAATTGACATTTATTTTACATGCCTCGTTAATACGAATTTTTATTGTCACAATGCTGTGGATCTTGTTGCAACAAACAAAGAAATGGCAACATTAATCTTGCGTCTAAATACACGTCGCTTTTTTTTGGCATTCATATGCTCTCTGCGTAATCCTGGAAGAATTAGTTTAACAAGAAATATTCTGCCGATGAGACTCAGAAAGTTCTAAACCTGCCCAGAGTTTGCTAACTTTCAACAAATGCTGCCGGACCAGATTGGTTTTGGAAAGCCAAAGAGCCTGATGGACCAACGAATGTTTGTATTTACACGTGGAAACACAGAGCACAGCTCTGCTCGTAACATATGCTTGTACACTGCAATGAACCTCTGTTGGACTGTCGGTATAGAGATCACATTCATTAGGGCTGCCTGCAGACGGGTCGAAGTGGGACCGTGTTTGCAAACATTGCGTTCCGTTGGCACCGTGCCATCAATCGTCACACTTATAAATGCCACCAGTGGCAATTCCATAAAGGAGGTGACATCTGAAAATACTTAAGCTGGGTAATATCAAACACGCCCCTTCGCCTCTCCCCGAAGCAGCTTCAGATATTTGCCAAGTGCCTGTCTTGTGGTTTGCCTTGCTCTCTCCACACGCCGCAATTACGACATCTGAGTGAAAATGATCAGCACTGGCACGGATTCTTTGGCAAGGACGAGCTTAATGAAATGTGGCAATATTTGGTGGGATTGGGGAAAAGGGGAGAGGATGGGGGAAGATGGAGCGGGCCGGGGGTGCGGGGGGGTGGGGAGTGAAACAGAGACGTTTCAGGATTATTTTATGAACGGGATAGTGTTCTTCGCGTTATTGCTATTATTGCCTAAGAAGTCATGAACTGCATCAGTCGCGGAAATTGGCGGGTGTTGTTTTTTTGTCGCGATTATTTTTGTCGCGATTATTTTTGTCGCGATTATTTTTGGTGGGTGGCTCGACGGACGAAGCAACGTCTGTTGCGCTGCCTCGGAATGTGCGTCGCTAAAACACGTGGCGGCGATAATTGAGCTCACATTTGGAAGCGTGACATTGGACGTTGAGTTTCGTGCGCGACCCATTCAAGATAACTCATCGATGAAGGTTCGTTCATATTGAAATGTACAGATATATATACTGCCATCGGGGTGTTGCGGTGGCTGGCACACTGTGCCCTCAACTAGGCTACCTGACCAGCGCGGTGAAATATGGTCAAATAACCCCCATATTCATCAGTGCACTTGACTATGAAGCATTGTGCCCAAGTAGAGATAACGTGAATACACGTGACAGATCGTGCACTGCCCTTCTCCCCATCATAATAAGTCACAGTAAAGGTACCTTCACCACAGTGGTGCTTGTTAGGACATCGTCATCAGTCATGATCGATCCACTGCTGGATGGAGGCCTCTCCAAAAGCCCCCATCTGTCACGGTTCTAAGACGTGGAAATCCACCCGAGCTCCTGCACGCACGAACCTGGTTGTATCGCTGCGTCTCCTCCGTGGACGCGCCGCCAGACACGTTGCAGTCTGTGGCTGGCACTCCCGTCACAAGTCTCGCTCGGGAGGGCACCCCAATGTTTTTCGCACCGTGCCTTGCGTAACATTCGCTGGCCTAAGCAACGCAGCACATTTGTGAATCCTGGCTGGCCTAAGCGATTTCTGCTCCCTTTAGCCAATCTCTTCCGGTGACTGCCCTTGGGTATAGCTCATCTCTCTTCTCAACAAACCCCTTGTCTCTTGTCCTCCTCGCCATTCGTCATTATAAAAGGACAGAATAGATTCCATTGTTCGCATTACCAAACATTTTATTTCGCCTTTCCCCTCCACCCCCTCCAGCCCAGCGTATAAAGTTACAAAACTATGTACCATACCACCCACCCGTAATCTCCACATCTTTATTTTCTTTTTCTGCCTTAAATGTATTTGTTTGAAATGTATATTGCGAAGTTGGCCATCCCCGAGCATAAATTAAGCAGCTCACCCACATATGTGTGTCGCTGCATTCTGTTGTGATTATCCAGAGTTTACTATAAACACGCACTGCAAATGAATCTATAATGACCTGTGGCCATTCTGTGACAGCACCCAATAATAGAAAAATATTCATTCCCGACAGCAGAGGAGTGCGGTGGTGTCACGGTCAGCAGGCCGGACTTGCAGCCCAGAGGTTCGATTCGATCTCCTGTCGCAGCGGTTGAAACCATGGAACAATCCCGACTCTGACGCCTGTGTATTCGGAGGTTGTATGTTCTGCCCGTGGTCGCGTGGATTTTTCTCCGGGGTTTTCCCTCCAAATTTAGAAACATGCGTGTAGATAGATAATTATTCGGCTGCAATGCATGTTGATGAGCCCCTTCATTGAGCTATCATGTGTGGCCAGGTCGCTTCTGGAAAAGATCTCTAGAGAGGTCAGTGGGCCTTACCTGGTAACATAATAAATATAGCGTGCGCAAGATTGGAAGGCTGCACCTTTATCTTGTACGATACTGACAACATGTAATAATCTCAGTGGGTGCGCTTGCTTAAATAAACTTGATCTATGTGCATCTAGCACCTTAAGGAACATCTCGTTTGACGTGAAGAATGTGTGGCGTTAATGGGAATATTGAAATAAGGCAATGTCATAAAGTCAGGTGGGCAAAAACAACAACAGACACACCGATGCACATGCGAGTGTGTATATACGCCCACGTGCAAAGACAGACACACGTACACACGCGCGTGTGTGCAGTTCATAATTTTTTTTTGTTACAAAATATAAAACTCCAATGTCATAATACTGCTGTTTCATTGTGGAGCGAAACCGAGAAAAATGTGGGGGTGTAGGACACGAACCAAGCCAAATGTGAAAAAAATAAAAATGTTCCTCCTTAATGCTTTTCAGCTTTAATTCCCCCGCATGCCACGGAACGACGAGCACGAGTGTAATTTGTCCAGGTTGTCTGGAAGACCACAAAGTGGTACGACATTCATTATAAAAATTTTGCCAAATATTTTTGCCGGGTGGTGGTGGTGGTGGCGGCGACGCACGTGGCCTGTGATCCAGCACTGCGGAGGCATCAGCTAGGGTTGGTGGATCAGCGCGCACATGTTTGTGGACCTCTGTTCCCGTGGGTGTCGACGTGCCATACCCCTGGCTCGCCAGGAGAAGGCAGGAGAGAAAAAATGTGGACTCCACCTGTTGTTCCGTCTGTGTGGGATAGTGTTACCCACAACCCCAACCATGTGAGGGGTTTTCTCTGCGTGCTCAGTTTTCCTCCTACACGTAAACACTCATTAATCGACTGATAAACATCTTAATGTATAGAGGATCGCAAAGCTTGGGCAATTGTTGGCTTTGGCTCTCCCCGTCGTTGCCTTCCTGCCTCGTCCGTGGGTATTCACATCTCGGAGTCGTTCTCTGGACGAGAGTGAGCGATCACCGCGTGTTACAAGTTGACACAATGATGATTTTGATTTAAAGCTTTCGTGACGGCAGGGATTCATGTTCTTGGTTATTTCGCTAAAGTCACGTACAAGGGAAATAATAAAATAATAAAAATATAAAACAATGAAAATTCTCACGACGTTTCGACTGCAACACAAGCAATCATCATCATCAGGTGTGAAATCCACAGCTGCAGTTGAAACGTCGTGAGCATTTTTTTCCCTTCTACGTTACTTTACCGAAAGAACCAAGAACAATGATGATTATTGAATACTCATTGCGTGTTATGTTAAGGCGTTCCAATGCTGTTGTCAGTAGCGAGGGATTTGTTTGACCATACTTCACCGTGCTGACCACTGCGGGTCGTGTCAAGGAGGCGACTCGGAACTTGTTCAGATATCATTTGCCACCGATGCTAGCCACGGACAGGGACCAATCGCAGGTCACCGGGTTCCATCAACAACGTGCGCCCGAATCGCATGTATGGCTGGATGTTATGGGTGCCAAGTGTGTGGGCGCTATAGGTATAGCTGCGTGATGTATGTTGAACTTATTTCGCCCCGTACATAGCCAATCGTGCTAATCGGAAGTGCGAATGCACATTGTATGTTGTACTTTCAATACCGTGGATTGCATGTTAGCTGTGAGTAACTTTGTGGACAGTAATATCGTTGCTACACTATTAATTATTCTTTCTGAGCCAGAATTACCTTGTGACTGTTTTTCATGAGGGTTCTGCCAAATTTTCACGATAAACGGCGATGATTGCTCTGCGTTACCAAATCAATTTACTGGCCATTGATAAAATTCGGCAATTTTTGACCGAGGTTGTCAGAGTTGTGCGTTAAAAATGTACTTACGTAAACTTTTCTTCGAATTACGCGATGGGAATCTTTACTCTCTGCTGTGAAGCAGACGGCGTGCATTTAACGGGTTAGCACATTCGCAGTGTTAACCGGGGCGGCCCGCCAAATTCAAACCGCGAATGTCCGCAACGAGCAACCACTGGGCAGTGTCATCTCCTGCTGAATGAACTCGCGCAAACGGCGCATTTGAACGAGTTGCATATAAATGTTTTATTTTGTTGCGTGGAACAGCACTTTTTTCATTGATGAGTATTCAATATACAACAGTTTCAGCGTGTTTTTTTTGTTGTTATTTTATTTGAGCCTATCTACGTGACTTTACCGAAAGACCCGAAGAATATATTTTAAATGTGTATTTATAAATACACGATGTATTTATAAATACACTGATAAATAATTATATTGATGTGTTTATGAATGCATACGCTATTAGTATGCGGTTTTTGTAAAGGTTGACATTTGTATTACGTCTCAGAGAATATTTTAGAAATTTACGCCATGCTATATATTTTTTACGGCTTCAATAAAAATGTCCCGTCAGCATAAATTCGGAATCTCTATATTTTACAGCAAACATAAACAAAATACATTTTGCCATAGACTTTCGGCTCAGAAATAGGCAACAAACCAACTTTGCAAGAGCACTTTTATACTACAAAATATTAAAAAGATCAGTGATAGAAATACTCAACTGAATGTTTTAAAGCGGTGGCATTATAGTGAAAAATAAAAAAAGATTCTATCGCTATTCAAGCGTGAAAACAAGGAGGCTGCTTCGAAAAAAAAAACACGTACATATTTTTTTGAAGACGAACTCTTACTCACTTGCCAATTTTTTTTTTACACTTCTCCTCAGAGAGAACAAAACCACGCAGAGTTAGGGCCACGGGCCAAGAACGGCCTGTGAAGTGCTCATCTTTCTGAAGCCCAGCTGAATAGTCTTAAAAGGAACCACGCTACCGTGAAACAGTGTGGGCAAAGTGAAAATTAAAGACAGTTTTCCGAGGCTCACAGCTTGGCGTGGCGTGTACTTAGCTCTGACTTCCTGCTTCTCAAGAGGAATCTTAAAACGTGGCTCTCTGAAGCCCTGGGTGACATCAAAGAGAATCCAAATCTTCGTCCACATATGCAAGCACATCTTTTATCAGCGCTCACATCTGCTGTGCCGATACTGCACACGGAACAGAAGAAGAAAAAAACGCGAAGTAACATCACACGTTTATATTCCAGTGGTGTGCTCGGGAGATATTTTCGGCAAGTTCCGTCACGGTGTTGAATTGTTTAACACAAAAAAATATATTGAGGGAGGCTGCTCAGAAATAAAAAAAGGAAAAAACCCTCCGCTGCCTGCGGTGATGGCGCTGCGGATGAGACCGCTTCGTAGCTGGGCAGCGTTACCGCTTATTTATGACGTGCAAAGGCGACGTCCGATGAGAAGCCGAAACGTTTCTGCTTCGTCGTGGCGCTGAGTGGGCCGCCTCTCCCAGCTGGGACTAATGCACAGCAGAGCGCCGTCAAGGCAAAGCGGCGATGTCCTCCCCCCCCCCACGGCGCACACCGAGCTCCACGACGCACGAGCCACCAGTATTTTGAGTTCCGTGTATTCCAAGCACGCGGGCTCCCAACTGGAGCAAGTTCATCGTTTCGTTTCGCGTCGATGAGCACGGTCGGCTGCGTACGGGGCGAAAGAAGTTCGGCATCAGATACGGACGCACATAACGTCGGGGGATAGTCTCGCAGCCACTCTCTGAACATCCAGCAGCAAATGTCTGAGTTGTTGGTCAAGGCGCAGCCCTGCAATTACTTGTTCACGCTATTGTTAGTGGAAGGACATTCCACTCGAGGAAGTTCTAGGAGGCTCCTCTCGAGTGTATCATTGGCCTACTCTTTCACGCTGGTCAAACGGCTTGGTCGTGGGGGCAAAAAAAACCCCACGCGTTACTCCCACCACACGCTACCTGCCGATCGACTGACCCTGGGTGACTCATTTATACCGCTGGCTGGATCAACGTGGGGGTGATTGTCAGACATTTGCACCGCTGTTTCAACTGACCTCTGCATTGCAAGTCCGGTGCGCTCTGCGTTACACCACCGTGGCAGCATCCTCCTCAGAACATCGAGCATCACATGTCTGATCTGGTCCCGGTCTTCCTTTATAATCAATCCGCACTGTCCAGAATGGTGAAGTATGGTCAAACAATCGCCAAGACTAACATGGCAGGGTGGGAAGATTTCATCCAGCGGTGACTTAATAATTCACTGCAAGCGTTCGCAACATTAGTAGTTATTGGTCATTATTGTTGGTATGATTATTGATCACCAATATTGAGATGATTATTGATAATTATAGTTGAGACGCTGTACTGACCCCCGACATTCCCGCCACCCCTGCTTGAACAAGTCGCCTTGACCAGTACGGTGAAGTATGGCCAAACCAACGCCACGACCGACGTGGATTGGCAAGGGCCTCCAATCACAAGTGCGTTGACGAGCGGCCTGTACATTTAAAAAATGTCTTTCTTTTTTTTTTACGCATAAATTTACGCCAATGGATCCTACGTGGGCCACAAATGTGCATGTAAATCCACGTCGCTAAGCCTGCGACGCAGATAAAGTCTGCGCGATGGCGATAGCTGCCACAGATAGCTGCCACAGACAGCTGCCACAGACAGCTGCCACGGATAGCTGCCACAGACAGCTGCCACAGACAGCTGCCACAGATAGCTGCCACAGATAGCTGCCACAGACAGCTGCCACAGATAGCTGCCACAGATAGCTGCCACAGACAGCTGCCACAGACAGCTGCCACAGATAGCTGCCACAGACAGCTGCCACAGACAGCTGCCACAGATAGCTGCCACAGATAGCTGCCACAGATAGCTGCCACAGACAGCTGCCACAGACAGCTGCCACAGATAGCTGCCACAGATAGCTGCCACAGATAGCTGCCACAGATAGCTGCCACAGACAGCTGCCACAGACAGCTGCCACAGACAGCTGCCACAGACAGCTGCCACAGACAGCTGCCACAAACAGCTGCCACAGATAGCTGCCGTCGTGTACGAGATCTTTTTTTGTTACGGCGCACGGAGCGCTCTCTTTTCAACTGGGCGATAAAATTTGGTGAGCATCTTCCCCACCCACCCCCACACCATTTTTACAGAGATGAAAAACCTGCAGCGCCTTCTTTCCAGAGTACATCTTGTCAGATTTGACTGATGCTCTGTCACATTACAGCTCGCTGGAGAGAAGGGGGTGGATCTGCGAAGAACATGTGGTCATTGATCACGCGTACTGTGTATAGAGAAATGCTATTTTATATACGTGGCGTGTTTTTAACATCCCTTGCCCATCTGTTGGACTGTTGGAGAGGGAAGGGGGGGGGATAAAAAAACCCTTAACAGAAAAGAAAGACGGGGGGGGGGGAGAGTTGAAAAAAAAAGAAATCAAAGGCCCCTTTTTTTCCAGCAGCTGGCTCGGCCCCAGAATGCTCTCTCCGTTGGAGATAGGTGGGGTTGTCTGCTCCAGGGTATGAGCATCTGGAGGTTTCTTAACCCTGCTTCCCGGCTCCAACATCCCCCCCATTCCCCCCACCGCCACACCACCCCCACCCCATCCCTCCCCACCAAAAACCCAAATCCCAACCACGTTCAGAACCAGCAAACAACAAACCGCAAAAGACTCCTCCGGCAAAAAATCCCGAAGTCCATCTTACGATGGACCGTGAGCCGCTTTCAACAAAGCGTCGGAATTCGTCATTGGCACTTCACGAATGTCGGCGTCTTGGAGTTCGGGATTAATCGCCTGTCGCTGCACGCTCATTGATAACGCGACGGCGTGGTGGTCGCCAGCTCCGTCTCCCAGGACGACACTTGAACGATGGCAAAGGTTTCTTCGCATCCCACGCAACGCCCTCGCCCCCCACCACCAGGTCCTTCCGCGTCTGTCCACTCGGCGCTTTTAAACGGGCATGTTGGGAAAAAAATTAACCCGTAAAATTTTTTTTTTCACTATAAATCCTTTATATGCGTGGCGGCTAGAGTCTTCTCATCCTCTGGGTTGAGATGGCTGCCACCTATGGGTCAGATGATTGCCTGCCACCATTAAGCATTTGGTAATTAAATATAATTATTTTTTTCCTAAAAGTGTAAAATTTTGGAGAAAAAAATTTCATGAAAATTAATTGTCACGCACAACGAGTCTGTGTGCAAAATGTCAGCTCGATTGGATCACGGGAAGTGGGTTAAAAAACGACCGAAAGATTTGCACGGTCGTAAGCGCACTAGCACGCAAGCAAGCGAGTTAACTTAATATAAAGGATTTAAAAAGTGCGGTCGGGTTCCAACCTCTTCCTGGACATCTCTGGCTGTTGTGGCGGAGGAGGAGGAGGTCACAAACACTCACGAGGGTGAAGCCCTTGAGGGCTTCCCATTAGCGTGGTGACGAAATTATCAGCTCAGGGGGGAGGGGGGGGTGCGGCACTTGGTCAGGTGGGGGGCCCCCGATGTTTGATCCGTCTTGCTCGGTCGCACCAAGTGGCTCCTCTTGACAACTCACATCGTCGTTGCGCATCACTGGCTCGAACATTTAACGCCCCACCTTCGCACCAATATTTGTTGTTGTTATCTTACACTGTTGTTGAAGACATGTCTCAGGGTGGTTGTCAAGGGGGCCCCAACTCGTAGCTTTGGCCACCAGGGGGAGGGGGGTGGCAAGGCACCCCCCTGCCCCCCCGCCCCCCCCGCGCTCGTTACGCGACTGGAGCTCCCGCTGTTTGAGGCCCTTCAGCCCCACGATATTCCACAGTGAATCTTACAAAAGTTCATCTTCTTGGTTCTTTCGGTAAAGTCACGTAGAAGGGAAATAATAAAATAATAAAAATAAAACATAATAAAATACAACTCTCACGACGTTTTGGCCACAACGCAAGCAGCTGTCCTCAGGTGAAGAACAGGTCTGTCGGAAGGACAGCGTCTGAATTATATTTTATTTTTTATTATTTTATTATTTCCCTTCTACGTGACTTTACCGAAAGAACCAAGAAGATGAATCCCTGCAGTCACGAAAGCTTTAAATTGACAAAAGTTTGTATATTATTTCTACCAGTTTTATATTAATTTTCATATTTTTTTTGTTTGATACGTTTATGTTGTATTTTTAAAACAATTCTTCCTGGTTTAATTTTTAGTACAATTTATGGTGCTTAGAATTGTGACATGTATGCTTGTTTGACCCAGGTCTTCTTTGAAAAACAGACTTTTGGTCTCAATGGGCTCTCACTTGGTTATAAAGGATATTATTATAAACCCAAATGCCAAAACCCCAACATTTAAACGGTAATTCCACCCCCTGAGTTTAGCCAATAGACCTTTCACAGCACTGGTAATATTAATCATCATCAGCCATCGTCAATATACTGCTGGATGAAGGCCTCCACACAAGACGCCACCATACCCACCGACCCCGTGATGCAACAAAACCATCTACGAGCGCCTGCACATGCACCGATCTCATAACCCAGTCTCCCCAGTAGATGTAGTCTCCGACGCGTTCCATTCCTTAGCTGCCACTCCATTATTATTCTTGACCATTGGCCATGATCACTCCTTGCTACATTGCCCTTCCCAGACCCGCTTTTTTAATTCACAGTTTGAATTGCGTCTTCAACCTGCTTATTCATGTATATTGAACTTCTTTTACACCGTACGTATCCAACCACGCTCATCGGATCCACGCGTTCCTCTTCCTGTCTCAAATGTCATTGCAGCGAGCGCATCTTCAAGCTTCTTGGGTACGTATTTTTTCCCCATACAGCACGTGTGTCTTGCAGATACCGTGTCACTGCTGGCTACCACTGCATCAATCCTGCTGATATCAGTTGGTCACATGGGCTCAATTGTATTTTTATGGTGACATAACGCAGGAGGACCACATTGCTCTTCTTTAGAAACTGCTGATGTTTTTTTTTTGTATCTCCTACCTGTCAACCCATACGGTTTACCCGTATTCTTGTGCAGGGAAATTGAGTAAACACAAACATTGTCTACTTGTTTGCGTTTCTCCCCTTGTGATGGGACTTTGTAGGATGAACGTTGAGATTCATAAGGGGCACGGCGTGACCAACAAGGTCTGAGTTGGTCTGTAACAATGTAGGGCACTGATGAGGGGTTGACAGGTGTGATATCTGCACAGAGGCTGTGTGCTTTTTAAACATTTTCTATTGATGTATGTTGAACTTATTTCGCGACGTACGTAGCCAACCGTGCTAATTGGAGGTGGGGAGTTGTTGTTTGGAGCTGTGTGTTGTTGTTGTTGTTTGGATCTGTGTGTTGTTGTTTGGAACTGTGTATTGTTGTTTGGAACTGTGTTGTTGTTTGGAACCATGTGATGTTGTTGTTGTTGTTTGGAACTTTGTGCTGTTGTTCTTGTTGTTATTCTATCTGTCAGGGTGTGTGTTTCTTGTTATTTACATATTCGCTTTGCACACTTTTCACCGTCCGAGACCGTGCTTCTGAATCCTACGTCAGGGCAGGCAGTATGCGACTGATTAAAAACTTTCTTTTCATTTGTGCATAACAACAAACGTTTAAAAGAGCAATTAGCATTCCATATAGTGCCATTAAAACATGAAGGAATGTCGGATTACACTCGTTGCCTATGCCGTTTTTTTTTCTTCTTCAAAAGGCGTACCCGCATTCGCCATCGTATTCATTACAGCAGGTTCAATCGAACAAGCACATTTAGAGTGTTCGAGTTCCACGCAAAGAGAGAACTCATTAACCTTCAGTCAGACTATCCACACTACTAACTCCTGGAGCGCATTAACATAGAGTTTTTAAAATTCCCTCAATTCATTGCATCTCAATGAGTCCATCATTTTACATCACTCACTCACCACCGAACCCCAAATAACACAGAATACGCTTTCAAATACAATACAAAAATACTATATTAATTTTACCATAGTCTCACTATCACCCGCCATACTCTATCCACTCCAAATATACAGCAGGCGTCAGGGTCTGGATCGAACCCACGACCTCCTGTATACCAGGCGAGGTTGTTAACATCTCATAGCCACCGTGATGATGATAAGAGAGAGAGACGCAAACTACAAATATACAGCAGGCGTCAGGGTCGGGATGGAACCCACGACCTCCTGTATACCAGGCGAGGTTATTAACATTTTATAGCCACCGTGATGATGATAAGAGAGAGAGACGCAAACTCCAAATATACAGCAGTAGGCGTCAGGGTCGGGATGGAACCCACGACCTCCTGTATACCAGGCGAGGTTATTAACATTTTATAGCCACCGTGATGATGATAAGAGAGAGAGACGCAAACTCCAAATATACAGCAGGCGTCAGGGTCGGGGTCGAACCCACTACCTGATGTATACCAGGCGAGGTTATTAACATTTTATAGCCACCGTGATGATGATAAGAGAGAGAGATGCAAACTCCAAATATACAGCAGGCGTCAGGGTCGGGGTCGAACCCACGACCTCCTGTATACCAGGCGAGGTTGTTAACATCTCGGAACCACCATGATGATGATAAGAGAGAGAGACGCAAACTACACATATACAGCAGGCGTCAGGATTGGGGTCGAACCCACGACCTCCTGTATAGCAGGCGAGGTTGTTAACATCTCATAGCCACCGTGATGATGAGAGAGAGAGACGCAAACTCAAAATATACAGCAGGCGTCAGGGTCGGGATCGAACCCACGACCTCCTGTATACCAGGCGGGGTTGTTAACATCTCATAGACACCGCGGCACCCTTTAGTGTCGTTGTTGAGAATTTACGTAACAAAATAAACAAGCAGATGATATTCCTTTTACCCCATATCTATATTTTCACATATATAAATATAGTATTCATAACTACACATATTTTTACACATCCCATCATGGTCTTCTGGGAGTGGTTTGTCTAGCAGCATTGGTTTGATTCAGCAATAATGCCACCTACCGAGACTAATATACCTCTCTTTCTTGAAGAAGGCCAGTTGTCTGAAACATCGGGTCCTTCCTTTCCTATCACCCCTTTATATACAGTACTAGCTTTACTGCCCGGCTTTGCCCGGGACTTGGATTATTGTCTTGGATTAACACACGGCCTACACGGAGGGGGGGGGGGGTGTGTGACGTCAGCAGGCACCCTGCGTAACGCTGCCGCATGCGGGTGACATCACGGATGTGACGTCACCGCTCACCTGCCGTGCAAAATATATCCATTATTGCGCCCCCCCCCCCCCCAAATACAAAAGTCTATTTTTATACTTTTTGCATTTTGTACAGTCTGGAAGCTACCCACATGCCAAATTTCAAGTTTGTTGCATGTCGGGAAGTATGCTAACTATTTCGAACAGACACATATTCACAAATTTCCCCTTTATATACAGCATAAGTTAATTGAAAAAAAGCTGCATTCGTCAATTGAACCAAACATATTTTAACATGGAGATAACTTGTATCTGTTGATGCATTCTCCAATTTGATATTCAATTATCCCCCCCATCCTCCCCATAATGCTCCACAACATCCCAAAATGAGTTTTTTTTGTCGCAATAGCCAAAGGAGGGGAACGCACCGCGCAGAGATGGAGCAATGGTATCGAGTCGTGTGCGGGAGCTTAGATTGGTTGTGGCACCGCAAGACCACGAGGGAATGTGGTGGTGAGGGGAGGCCTTCACTCAGCAGTGGATAGACCATGGCTGCTGCTATAGATGATGATGGTGAGTAGTAGGTAGCTTAGATTGGACAAGATTTTGTAAATTTCCATTTGCAGTTTTACGCTCCAAGCGATCCACTCGCGGGACTCCATTCAAAGGAAGTAGTTGTCCCCTTATGTGGGGTGTTAAGTGCAATTTAGCGACGATTTATGTTGAACTTCTTTCGTACCGTACGAAATAATTTAATTTGGGTGACGGCAACAATCTGATGTTCATGCGTTTCATCGATCCACACGTCCGATTGTGTTACTCTTTTGACCCACTTTGGCATTAAGTGATTACATTCATAGAACAAACACCAACCAGTGATTCGTGTGTCCCCGTTACATTTGGAAATTACGTAACGCTCTTTCATGCTCACCATTTTCTGTTGGTCTTGTGTCAGCTGCAGCCATGACGTGCGTGTGCGAGTGTGAGCGGTGGTTGTAGTGGTTAGCGCTACACTGCTGCGTTACGCACACGGTGACCCGAGTTCGATTCCCTCTCACGGCCCAAACACCAGCGACGATTATCTGAACCGGTCGTGGGCCCTCCCCTAGATCGACTCAGCCTCAAATGAGTACCTGGTGCGGTGCGTCAACATCGCCGCTGGGGAAACAAAGGCGGTCGGGCGTGATGCTGGCCACTCGCCCCCTCTTGCGCCGTGGCAAGCCTTCGTAGGTGCTCGCTAGCAGCACTTGCAGGATATTCGGGAGGGTCCTTATCTTTTGCTCATGCCCATACAGCCCCCTGCATTGCACGCGAAAGTTATTTTTTTTCAGCGTCACACAGGAAACAGAACGCGTTCGAACACCTCCCTGTTCACCCGCGAGTTCGCGAACAATGAGCGCGGAGTGGCGAGATGCCTCCCTCTGTCTAAGCCAAGCGCACTGACAACACGCGGTTACCGTGGCTCTGTTACTTTTCTCAACAACAACAGCAGCAAATGTGTTGCGCCAAAAGCTTTCCGTCTTTGCTGAAGCGCCCCACCGCTTGCAGTCACCAGCAGCCCGCAGCGAGGCCGCCACGCTATCTCTCTTGACCCCCTGTGGGGGAAAGGGGGGGCACGTGGTGGTGGTGGGGGGGGTCCCTTTGAGCCTCTTGATTTATTGCCGCGGAGGAAAGGGGAAAGAGTTGGAGCCCGTGCCGCCGCACGCCACTGCTCCAGAAGCACCCGTCGACGTTCTTGAGAAATCTTCCCGTTGTTAACCCCCCCTGCGCTTCTCTCCTTCCCGAGTTTCCTTCGCTCGGAGTTTTAAGGCGAGCGAGCAGTGGGGTTGCCGTGCACTTTAAAAAATCGCAACGAAGCGCAACGACTATAACAACAACAGCAGCAGCAGCAGCAGAAAAAAAGGTTTGTTTATGGAAGGCAACCAGGATGCGATTCAAGTGACGCGCCCTTGATACGCATTGCAGATTCATTAGCTCGCGTTAATTCGGTCTCTCCTTCAGTTACTAAATGGGGGGGGGGGGGGGGCTACATCGCAGCCCTGCCCCTACGCGCTCAATTTTGTTGTCGGGCCGAATAGAGGCGATTTCTCGTGGCCGTGTTATCTGTTGCCGGGCTCTGCCCCAAGCTCACAGCGTGGCCATTTAGCGCCGCCGCGCTTGCGTACCACGGCACTAGCGGCCGGGTTGGTGGTAATGGGGGGGGGGGGGGGGGGCATCTGAGCCACTTCTAAATGGGGCCACTTGTTTACAGCAATCAGGCCCCCCCATCTGAAAGCGCCAGTTGAGCGCGTGCGGTAACCAGACCGCCGTCAACACGTGCTGTTTACGGAGCACAACATAGCGGCCCATTGTCTCCCACCCCCCCACCCCCCCTACTCTCCACCACCCCAACCTCGTCACACAATCCACGAAACTGACACCACGCTTTTCCAAGCGTTTGTCTGTGGCCACCTGCCAATTGCCAATTGAACCAGTCAATTTATGTCCTTTTCCGATACTGACATGGATGGAATCTGCCAGTCCCGGGCAAAGTTGTGTTTGGTTGCGAGCCACGGCTTTGGAGAGTTTGGGGCAGGGCAGTGTTGGTTGGACCCATGGTTGGCCTGGCATGAGACCTTGGGTGACCCCGGTGGTGGTGTCATTTTTAAAAAAAAAATCTATTTATGTTACTTGGAAGGAATGTGCAATTTGCGTTTCATGTGGGGTAGTAACGCGAGAGGCACTGTCATTTCTGGAGGTGCTTTCGCGGCTCGAGGCATCAGCAAAACCCAGCTAAGGGCACCAAGTAGCTCAAGAGGCCCATGAATATACGGCAACATAGGGTGCGTCATATTGTAACAAACTATCATTGTAAAATATATATTTTGAAGCTCATTTACAGGGGGGGGGGGGAAACCCCCCAATATCGTCGCTGCATCTCTCTTACCTCACAGCATCTTGTCTCTCATCTTGTGTCATGCCGCTAAGATTTTATGCATTTAAAGGCGGGCATCCCAAAAATAATTTCTGCTTGGGGCTCTCAATGGGCTAAAACCAGCACTGTGTAAGTGACACGTACAGCCACGGCTCTGATTGCGATGGCGTAGAATCCGCGAGACAATATCCTGTGTGTATATGTAGAGTATTGTGGAGATCGCTAATGAGAGCGGACGCATTTAGCAACGAATGTGCTGATGCGCTCATGCGCTCATGTTCGGCGACTTAATTGACACTTGTTCAAAATAGACGGCCGGGTGTCATCAAGTTGGCCGCGGAGTATCGAAGCAAATTTGTTTTTTCCTGACTTCCGAACAGCACCACGTAGGCAGTGAATATTTTACTGGTAGAAACCTCCTGGTTACACCAGCCCACAGGGGATTATTGTGTCCGTCCGTCTGTCGTGCAGGGAGGGGCTGGGTGGGGAGGGTGGGGCTGGGTGGGGAGGGGAGGGTGGGGAAGGGCTGGGTGGGGAGGGTCGGGCTGGGTGGGGAGGGGAGGGTGGGGAGGGGCTGGGTGGAGAGGGTGGGGAGGGGCTGGGTGGGGAGGGGCTGGGTGGGAGGGGTGGGGCTGGGTGGGGAGGGGCTGGTCACCCCGTAGTGCCCTTATAAAACTCAACGGGGCTGGGTGGGGAGGGGAGGGTGGGGAAGGGCTGGGTGGGGAGGGTCGGGCTGGGTGGGGAGGGGAGGGTGGGGAGGGGCTGGGTGGAGAGGGTGGGGAGGGGCTGGGTGGGGAGGGGCTGGGTGGGAGGGGTGGGGCTGGGTGGGGAGGGGCTGGTCACCCCGTAGTGCCCTTATAAAACTCAACGTTTAACCTACTCACGCCGGCTTGTGCCCGCCCTCAGTCGGCCATATTTGCGGAATACACCACGCCGCCGTTGACCCTGGCCATTGACCGAGCAACCCAACGTTCCTACCAGCTCCCTCCGCAGCAGGAATGTGTTTGCCAGCCGCGGAGCTGTATCGTAAGCGGATGGCATGGAGGTGACGGGATAGATACCTCACTTTTTCATCCCAGTGTGGCTGTCATGGAACATTGCTTTGAGACACGACCTGCAATCCAGATTCGATTTCTGGTTGCGACAGGGGGGCACGTTTATTAAATATCCCCCCCACGCTCAGCCTCTGTCCACCCATCAATATAAATGGTCGTGTGTAGTGGGGTAAAGCGTGGATACTCCCACCGTGGCCACGACATCTGCCCGGCGTGGAAGAGTAGACCCACACTACTTTACGAGCAGTATCTCTAGCCTTCCCTCTAGTGGAGGCCCTTCCACCAGCAGTGGTTTGAGACAAGCATTGGCAGGGCTGCACCCACTTCTCATCCCGGCAGTTGCTATCCCAACGTCATCCATATTCACGTCTGTCTCTTCACGGCCCACAACTCCCCCTGCAAGAAGGCGAGAAGCCCCATTACGTGGAACTCATCTCTGAATTCTAGATTTGAAGCTTTCGTGACTGCAAGGATTCATATTCTTAGGTTTTTTCGGTAAAGTCACGTAGGTAAAAAAAAGCCGCACCGAACCTCACAAAAATAATATTCAGGGCCTACCTTGGCTCTTCCCACCCTCAACCAGTATATATACAAATACTGTGTTCTTGGAATTTCTCTCACTTGATACAGCTATCGTGCTGTGACGGTTCCACCTGAAGACGGAAGCTTGTGTTGCCTCCGAAACGTCGTGATTTTAATTTTATTTTTTATTTTACTTTTATTAAGTTTAAATTTTTACCTACGTGACTTTACCGATAAAACCTTAAGAATACTCATCTCTGAAGTTGCTCCCACCCTGTGTAACGCCTGCGTCTGTCCTTGACCTGCCCTGCACTTCTCCGTTACGGCTCAATGCTCCCCAAAACGCAGCGATTGTGCGCATTCAGCATTTTTGTCAATCCACTGCTGGATGAGCCCCCCCCCCGCGCGCAGTCCAGATGGGCCGTGCTTCGGCACGCTGGCCAGCGTGGGTTGGTGGAGGTGGGGAGCAGAGATGTGGAAGCATCAACGTAGTAGGGTACAATATTTGTTTTTTTACAATGCCCTCTGCTGCCACGTGCTAAATCCAAGCAAATAAACGCTCTTCTTAATTTCAGAATATGTACGACTCCCATTATCAGCGGCAATTGTGATCTTCAAAAGTAGACTGCGGAAATCACCTGCCAGATTTTTCAATGAAGCATGTGAATCAGAACCCGTGTTTAGACTGGACGAATCCGATGACCTATCAAGCTCTTTTTCACCCAGGCCGGGTCAGCAAATGAGACCTTGGAAGCTGAGCATGGATTAGCCTGGGGAGTACTCGGACGTGAAAACCACCGTGCATACCAGGTTGTTAAAAGGCTGCTGCTGGGCTGCATAGTTTGGTATCGTACCATAGCATGACATCGGTACAAAATACAAATCGTCATCAGCAGCCATAAAATGGAGCGCTGTGGTTTAAACCCCGTCTCAAGACACATCGATTCTCTCTCGCTTACGGTTCTCCCAGGTTACCAACCTATACTTCTTAGTTTTCCCTGCCCCCTCGGCAAATGAATACTTTCTTTTTGTGACGGTACAGTGCGTTTGAGAGTAGCTTGTAGAAAGGCGCTTTGTAAATGTAATTTATTTTTACTCGGAGAGAACCAGACGCTCTGCAACGGAAAATCAGAGACGGCTGTCTGTTCTGTACTCACAATCGCGTACTTGGAACACTCAAAATAATCTGCCCGTTTGAGCGGAATACAATGTCAAGAAAATACGTTTTCTAAGTGAGTTTTTGTACATATACTCTAGGATTTAAATAATATTCTGGTGAAAAAATGGCATTCATAGGATCACAAATTGAAAGCTTAGAGCCGATTTCCAATGAACCGTGCAAGTCTCATGTCGTCGTTACTCCCACCTCTTTGGTGTCGTTCTCCGGTAAATTTCTTCCGAACGTCTTCCGCCGTGTCGTGTCAGACCCATGTTCATTTGCGCCGCGGAAAATCTCGTGTAGCCAGTTACCCAGCTAGCTTCGGTGGCAACTGCCCACAGCAGCCACTAACAACAGAGTTACTGTTGGGGTGGAAATGAGCCCAGCCAGGAGTATCCCAGGAAACTCGAGGCGTAGATGATTTTAATAGTGGTTTGGAAATGTCATGGTGGGCAGCAGAGGGCAGTGCACCAACATTAACTGTTGGACCCACCCACACACTGATCGGTACAGTCAAACAACACCACATCCAGCAGTGGATTGACCAAACACTACATAGGAATCAAAGCACTGACCCTATGCACTGCAACAGTGGAAAAACACCTTGGCCACTATAGGACATTCAATGGCCCGATTGTGCGTATTGAATATAATCTACAATTCAATGAGAATCATATTTGTTTCAACATTCGTTCTTAAAGTGGGTAAATATTGCAAAGTTTAGTAGTGACAAGGGAGAAGTGTGTGCAACGCGTGATATATTCTACGTGGGTGGGTGAATGAGCGCGGCATGTGGTATTAAGAATATCACGCACATAATCACTCAGCTTCAATTGGATATTCCCTTCTTTGCACTAAATTTTACAATGTTTGCTGATATATTTCTTCACCCCCACCCACCCACCCTGCCATTTGATAGTAAAATGTAGCTCCATATGCATATTGCTAACAGAAAAAAAGTATAATTGATCTCTATTTTTGCTTTCTTGACTCAGTGATTTATCCATCGACTGTTTGATTAATCGGTTTTTTTTCGTCTTTTAGATCAAAGGAGGCGCCAACACAGAGAGAAACAAATTATTTAAAATAAGCACTCGGGCTGACTCCTCGAAGTTGTGCCCTGGGGGAGGGGGGTGAATTTTAAAGGAGAAAAAAAACCCCCGTGGCACGTGAATAATTGCCTGGAGTGAGAGGAGGCGTGAGTCACGGTGTTGGTGGAGCATACACACACACAAGGCACAGCTCCAATCTGCCTCGATATTGGGCCAAAGTTTAATCCTCATGTGTGACTCCCAAAGTCTCATGAACTTCTGGATTTCTGTAAGTTTTATTTTTAATACAACGACCAATCGCTCTCTTGAAATGAATTAATGTAGAGTCATGTAAATAGCATCCTTTTTTGCGGGTGTGCATCAAATGTGAAAGGCGAAACTAAAACATTGGGAGGTGAGAAAATTACAACAGATTGAAATGTCGATTTAAAGCTTCGTGACTGCAGGGATTCATCTTCTTGGTTCTTCACGTGACTTTCTACATGACTTTACCGAAAGAACCAAGAAGATTTAAATGTGTGTGTGTGTTTTTATTTTTTACGTGGCACTTTAGGCCTTGAATACTGTACATAAGAATTCACTCCCACTTGAGATTTGATAGGTGGTCAAGATGTGGGGTCAGTCAAGATTCGATGCAAAAATCGATTCTTTTCGATTTATTGTGGCAAATGTAGCTTCCTCTCGTGGCAATAGTGGAATGATATGTACCATTCACTTAATGACAATGTAGACACCAATTGAGTCTTATGAGAAAATCTATTGTGAGCGTGAGAATCGAGTTTGACGACTGATTCGATGAAGAGTTACATGTCCGTTACGATTCATTATGACCTAATTTTGGGTCAGATTGTTTTGGTGCCATGTGAAAAAAATGACTTTATACCAACAACAAAAATATTACAGCACTTGTATACCAACACAATGTAAGCCAAAGGACAGAAATTATTAATCATAAAATTGGTCATGAAAACCTACGGATGAAATTGATATGCCTATTCAATAATTTACATCGCTTGAAAGATGATATTTGTACTCACACAATGTCTTTTTCCCCCAAATAAATCCCAAGCCATCTCACTTTTGACATTCTCCCCAATCGCGTGCGTTACTGCGCCATGATGTGACTGAGATCATCTTTTTTTTAACCTTGCGCTGAAATAACCTATGGATTTTAAATTTTCCTTGCCATTCACCATTCATTCCCATTGACCAATGTGCTCGTTGTGCAGCATTCTTCGAAGTCCAATGCAAATGTTTGTTTTTGCCCAACTTTTAGAATAATAAATAGTTCACTCAAGAGAAACGTGGGCTACGGATTTACGTAATATACCAGTTATTATTGTCAAACTAGTATCCGTTATTTTACAAATGCAAGCTCTGAGTTTAACGATAATGACGTCTATTCTGAACGTTACGTTTGTGGAAAAGAAGATGTCGCAAAATCGTGTTTCTCTTTGGTTCCATTGGTAAAGAAAAAAATCCATCGGAGTCCAGTGATTTAGAATTGTGTTGGGCTCCCCAGCAGAGGGCGCGTTTCTCGTGTGCGGAAAGGAGGCACGTGGTAAGATCAAGAATTGAACATTTCGAGGCAAGTGGTGCGTGTGGTGTGCCGGTGAAAAAGGCGAGAAGAAAAGTCCTTGCGCTCAGACCTTCCCCGGCCAGACTTATTATTAAAATGTGTCTACTTTCTGTTTCCGCAAGTCATCGCCAAGATCGATGTCGCTGTCAGCCTTTAACTTTCGACGACTGGGCGAAAGCGCCACGTTTTTCCATGCCGTCCTTCTTGCCGAGATGTTCTCGTCCGGTATTGGCCTCAGAATTCTTTGATTTCGTCTCACCGCCTCTCCCGGTGTCTCTCTCTCTGCTAAGTTTCCCTATGCTGGGTACCCACCCTGCAGCGAACAAGTTACGACCAAGACACGTAATGCTACATCACATCAATACGACGCAACGGAATGTAGATTTATATAGCGTCTTGATGCAACTGCACCTCAAAACACGGTGTAAAAGGTAGTTTTTATTGCGTTGTGGATACCACAAAGAGTGGTGAATACGTTTCCACTTTAAGTAAGCTGTGATTAAATATACTTTATAGATAGGACAAGCAGAGGCAGAGGAAAAGTGTTTAAACAAAAGATGATTTGCCCTTTTCTATATGGACGCAGTATGATGATAATAATGTGCATCCCTGTGTCAAATACACTGTTAGATGAATGCTACTGCATGCCAGGGGGGGGAGGTTTTGTACCATATTTGACCAAGCTGGTTAATGTGTGTTGGTGAAGGCAGAAGGGTAGACCCAGACTGGTTTAGATTCCACTCGCAGTTATTTTAGCTGTGGTTCTGGATATTAAACTCGGGTCACTACATTCATAGCCCAACCACACTGCACCAGCACTCCATCAAATAGTATCATATCATAACACCATCAGAGAACATCGGTGCAAAATACATTTCGCCGTCATTACCCGTGCCATGTACTGCTTTCCAGCACTGGAGTGTTGTTTTAAAAAGAGTGATTGTGAAGGGGCAATCACTGCGGTTGCTTGCTCATACCACTGCTGCCCAAAGGGCCTTCACTCGGGGGATCTCTAGAGAGCCCCCCCACCCTCCACTCGAGATTATTTTGACCTACTCGTCCACACTGGCTGGCCAAACGTCTTGATAGAGGTTGCAGTATCTCCCCCCCCCCCCCGCTTTACCCCAACACACGTGACTTTGTCGATTGATAAACTCTGGAGTAGCCATTCATTATGCCCGGATGGACAGAGGCTGTGAAGGAAGTGGTTGGGGGATTTAAGAAACTTAAAACCCCGTTAATTCACCTTGCGCGCTGGGAGCATCGAATGGAACTCGCGACCTCTGGATTACAATTCCAGCGTGCTTATACCATTACACCACGGGCTAGCACGTGGCTTCTGAGTCATACGTCGTAAAAAAATTGTAGTCTCGCAATTTATTTGTTCTATTCACATGAAAATGTATTTAATTCGCTGTTTCAGTACCTTCAATTGTGTGCTTTATTTAAAAACGAATTGTGTTATCATTAAGTGGCAATGGCGGTGCTCTTTCACACTGGTATTTTAGAACATGTTTCACGGATAAAAAAAAAAGAAAACTTCCCTACTCACGACAGTGAAATTATAGTGACAAAGCCCATTTGAAAGAACATGTACAAGACGACTTGTTTGGCATTACGACTTCACGTAGGGCTCACCGAGCATGCAGGTTTTGTATGTAATTAACATCACATGGCCACATTAATTTATTACTTCTAAGAAATGCCTCCTACTTGCTTCCGTGGCTTGCCTACAGATTGCCAGTTGAACATAACGTTTTCCCCTGGGAATTTGGCCAGCCGTATTGTCGCATGTTCAACCACCCACTGCTGCGCGCATGGAATATATCAGTCTGTGGTTAGCATGATACCAATTAGATATATCAGAAGCACACTCTCCCCTTGGCTCGGTGTGCATGGTAGGAACCACGGCAAGATCCTGCTGTATTTGCGCTTCGTGTGATCCTTGCGGTCGTTGTTGAGAATTTTGTTACTTGAGGTATCGCAAATGTGTTTCAATGCTCGTGTAGTGTTCGACGCATACATGTGGGACGGAAGGAAATAAAGAAAAAGGTGCAGCCCTGCAATTGCTTGCTCATGCCGCTGCTGGTGGAGAGGCCTCCACTAGAGGGATCTCTGGGGAACCCCCTCCGGAGGGGGTTTTGGCCTACTCTTCCACGCCGGAAGAGGAGTGAATAGCCACACTTATGCGACTTGCCAAAAGACTGTCAAAAGTGATTTCCTGCTCAAATGCGCATTGGAGCGTAGCCATCAGCCCTAAACCAGTGCAGTGAATTCCACATGCATATGATGGGGGCAAGTCTAACCAAAGGACAACAACTGTTGACTTGTACACTAAGTGGTACTTATTTTAGCGGCCCCCGGAGAGATGATAGGCCGAGTTGACTCCCAAACAGGATTTGAACTTAGAACCTTGCGATTGCGAGCCTCTTTTTCTCGCGCTGTGCCACCTGGCCAGATCGTCAAACCGTGGTGTATCCACTTGCACTGCTGGTTCGACATGCGGAGAGATATACGAAACTTGGCCATTGTTTCAACTGCCCCCCGCTAGGACATCGAATGGAACCGGCGACCTCCGGTTTGCAAGTCCAGTGCCGCTCACCATTGCACGACGACAGCATGGTGTGAGTTAGTCGGGTTGGCAGGACGTCTGTGCATCGGATACAGCGTGGGTGCTCCCGACTCTTCCAAGGTGGATGGCTAGTGGGGAAGAGTAGGCCAAATTTACCCTCTCGAGGGGAGGCTCCTTATATAGTCGCCTCGAGTGGGTGGCCTTTCCGCTGGCAGTGGCGTGAGCAAGACCGTTGGAGGGCTGCCCCGTTGCATTTTACAGTTCCTCTAACGCCATTCAAACTCTTATCAACGCTTTAGAAACGTTTGAGGCTGTACAACAGTCGGATTAACTTGCCTAAATTGGAACCGCGCTGCTGGGGAATGTCCGTACACGGGTCCTAAACAGTGTTGTCGAATAAGAGCTCGCTCATGGAGTTCTCTAATAGAGTTGTCAACCTCCGAGGCGTGCCTGTGATCGTCCTCGACACACACCGCCTCTGATCCGCACCCCGAGCATCAAGACCCCCGAGAACCCCTCCGCGTAATCACGGGGAGACGTCACTCCGGCTTGCCAGCCTCCGGGCAACTGCGCCTATTAGTATGCCTCCTGTGCCTCCAGAGAGCCCTGGCAGAATGGCACTGCGCGTGTGCCACTGCATGCGAGCGCGCTCTCTAAGTGCGCGCAATTGGCGTAATTGCAGCAGATTCACCTGCGGGAGGCCCCCGTTTTCCGCCCCATGTGGGATTTTGCGGTGGCAGAGGGAGGGAGAGACTGCGGGTGCCGGTTCGGTTGCGGCGGGGGGGGGGGCGCTGCGAACCCGACCGCACGAGTTCGATTCCCGCTCACGGTCAACATCAGTGACGATTATCTGAACTCCCCTAGGTCGACGAATCAGACTCAAATGAGTGTCTGGTGCGGTGTTTAAACATCGAACATCGCCAAGAGGGAGACAAAGGCGGCCGGGCGTGGTGCTGGCCACACACCTTCTCGTGTGCTGTTCCGACCTTCATTCGGTGCTCGCTAACAGCACTTGCACCAACAGTCTGTTAAAGTGACGTGGGGTATTTTTTGTCTTTTTATTTGAGTGATTGTGGGGAGCGGTGGTGTAGCTTTTGGCACGCTGTGCTACGAACCTGGCGACCCGAGTTCGATTTCCGCTCACGGCCAACACCAGCGACTAAAATCTGAACTGGTTCTCGGCCTCCCCTAGGTCGACTCAGCCTGAAATGAGTACCTGGCGCGGTGTGTAAACATCGCCACTGGGGAGACAAAGGCGGTCGGGGATGGTGCTCGCCATCCACCCCCTTTGTGTGCCATGCAGGCCTTCATCGATGCTCGCTAACAGCACTTGCCCCAACAGTCTGTTAAGGCTATACGGGGGATCTTTGTCTTTAGTGCGGGCGCAGAGTTGTTGGGGCGGGGGGGCATGGTTTGTATTCTGTCGGCTTGTACGCTGCTGGTGAATATATCAAGCGTCCTCTCGCGAAATCTGAATCCCACGATGCAAAACGGCGCCTACTCACGGGAAGCAAACTGCGCGACTCGGCGGTCACACGGGTGGGTCGCGCCTCCACCGCCCGCCCGCCCGCCAGCCCGCCAGCTCCGGACGCGCCTCGGCTCCCTTGCACGTGGCCGGCAGACGCGGGCCCCGTGGGCGTGTGAGCCCCGGTGCAGGCGCACACAAAGACAAAGATCCCCCGTGTAGCCTTGGCAGACTGTTGGGGCAAGTGCTGTTAGCGAGCAGCACCCGTTATGGGGTGGGGCGGGGGGGCAGTCGGTGGGCAGCGCCACGCCCGACCGCCTTTGTCTCCCCAGCGGCGATGTTTGCACACCGTTACCAGGTACTCATTTGAGGCTGAGTCGATCTAGGGGAGGCCCAGGACCGGTTCAGATAATCGTCGCTGTTGTTTGGGCCGTGAATGGAAATCGAACTTGGGTCGCCGGGTTCGTAGCGCGGCGTAGCGCTCACCGCGGCACCACCGCTCCCCCACACACACGCACCGCACACGAGGCGCTTGATGCGTGACCCATCATCAAACACTCATCTGTGTGCAGCAGGGGGGCGCGGGGTGAAAGGGCATCGTCCCTACTGACGACCGGATCATCGTTCGTGCTAAGCCATGATCAATCCACTGCTGGATGATGACATTCCCCAAGCCGACGATGCGGCCGCGTGTTCGCCGCTTGTTGCAGAGGTCCGCGGTTCGAATCCAACGGCCGCCCTGGTTATCACTGACGCATTCTGCCGCTGTATCGGTGAGTGATAAAGGCGCACGCCACTGCTGGCAGAAGGGCCTCCGCGAGAGGGAGCTCTGGAGAGCCCCACGAGAGGGTATTTGGCCTACTCTTCCATTCTGGCCAGACGTATTGTAAGGAGTGGGAGTACTTTACACTTGGAGACTACCACCACGCACTACTTGCCCACTGACTGCCGTGTAACTAGTTATACTGCTGAGGGGGGAGGGGGGGTATTTAAGAAGCGTGCAACCATCGAACCCGCCGGCTTTTGGATTGCAAATCCCAGTGTGCGAACCGTAACACCACAACAGCATCACCCTCTTGGCCAGGAGTGCCGGGTCAAAACAGCCGTACGAGTAACACATTGGATTTTTTGTTGCTTTTGCGTGAGCGCGCCACATTGTTACGCTGTAGCGCACACCGGCGTTGCTAAAAACCAAAGATCCAATTCTCCACGGCTCGGCGGGCCCCAGAGCGAGCTTTTTGATGCCGCAACTGCGATGCACATGTCGGGGCAAATGAAAGCCGCCCCTACCTACAGACCAAAGCGATCTCGAGAGGGCATCGCACGTGAGCCGACAAACTTGCGCCGAGGTCCCGGAAAGTTGTGACGAAAAATTTATTTTTTTGCTTCAGATGACCTCCTCTACCTCCACCCCCACCCCCCGAGCGAGCGTGCGACGCTCTCTGTTGGGTGCGCCAAGGAACGAGACCAAAATGTGCCCACCAGCTTGGTCCATGTTCTCGCATATTTGGCCTCGGTGATAAAGCACTGCGGAGGGGGGGACTTTTGTGAGATATATATTTTATTATTGTTATTCTTCTGCTGCTGCTGCTGCTGCATGTAACTATCATAACCAGGTTAGAGTCAGATTGAGAACCGATTGAAGTGACGTATCTGTGTTTTTTTTTGTTGCCGAGAAATGTGCACCACGTTTTGAGATGTGCATCGTGGGAAAGTTAATGATTGCCGTGGCGCGCGCTCCGCTGTGTTTTCGGGTTCTACCTCGTGCTTTCTCGGCCCCGATGTCCGACGGTTCGCTCCCATTTGCTGGGAGCTTTAGCAGAAACTGAATGGAGCAGAAATTTTGATTTAAAGCTTTCGTGACTGCAGGGATTCATTTTTTTGCTTATTTCGGTAAAGTCACGTAGAAGGGAAATAATAAAATAATAAAAATAAAACATAAGAAAATACAATTCTCACGACGTTTCGGCCACAACGCAAGCAGCCGTCCTCAGGTGAAAAACAGGTCTGTCCAAAAGACAGCGTTCGGACGCCCTTCTACGCGACTTTACCGAAAGAACCAACAAGATTAATGGAGCAGCTCATTCTCTCTCTCGATTACACAGCATTGCCGACTGCTGCTGGTTTCTGGTGTAGTCGGGCCGATATGTATTTGCTTCGTCTGGTGGGAACCTGAAGTTCCCGGGTGAAAGTTCACCGCTCGTGCATAACACCCTGTCACATCCTCTAAGCCAGTTGTTCTTAACCTTCACTGCAGCCTTGCATCCATTTGGTTCTCTATCGCTAAAACATCAATAATGTTACTACATCTGGCCATGTCTCGCACCCCCAGAAAGGGCATCTGGCACTCCCAGGGGATGCGTGCACCCCAGGTTAAGAACCACTGCTCAAAGCAGTTGATTCGTGTCATGGGTGCTCAATTGATCAATACAAATCAACCCCAATGATCAGGGTACATCCATTGAATAGTTCATGTAAAGCATCCTCTTCAATACGTGCTGTATAAATCTTGACTTGTAGCTTTCGTGACTGCAGGAATTCATATTCTTTGGGTCTTTCGGTAAAGTCACGTAGATAGGTTCAAAGAAAATAACAAAAATAATTATTTGAACCTTTCTACGTGACTTTACCGAAAGACCCAAATAATATGTGCTGTATATTTTACGTGATTGGACTATGCCACTGGTCGGCAAACCAAAATAACAAGAAGAGACATTTTTTTACAAATTTGGCAACAAACAAAACAACTTCTTGGTTCTTTCGGTAAAGTCACGTAGAAGGGAAGTAATAAAATAATAAAAATAAAACACAATAAAATAATTCTCACGACGTTTCGGCCACAACGCAACGTCGTGAGAATTATTTTATTGTGTTTTATTTTTATCATTGTATTACTTCCCTTCTACGTGACTTTACCGAAAGAACCAAGAAGATGAATCCCTGCAGTCACGAAAGCTTTAAATCGAAACAAAACAACCCTCGATATTTCAAGAGCCGCAATGCATTGTGGTAAATACGAGACGGTGATCCCTGAATAAACAACTGTCACGAGGCAGTCCTTAAAGAGCCGCGTGCTGCTCCAGTGCCGCAGGTTGTCGACCCCAGGGCTCTGTCGGCCCTGCTGCGGCCACGAGTGGCACTGCATGAACCACAGTGACGCTCAGATTGAATCGCGACCCCGAGTCGCCGTTGCATTCATGGAATCGCGAGGGAGTTGACTGGATACAAGACCTCGTTCTTATCCATATACATGCGTCTGGGCGAGTGTCTCAGGACGTGGCTAACGATTGCAAATTTGGAAGTTCCAATTAACTCTGAAGTTTGTCAAATACTTTGAGCAAAAAAAATGTGATAAAAAAGAAAGCAATCTACCAAAGTGCCCGAGCAAGGATTTTTTTAAATCATTGCATTCTACCTGCCATGTAACATGGGTTGCTAACATGGACTCTGACAAGAACATGCAACAACAGCTGAAAAGTACGTAATGAAGCGTAGAAAGAAGTGGGCTGGCTGGGAATGGCATTGAGAGACAGAACGAGGTTCGTTGAAGAAATGCAAATCGGAGACATTCTTTGTTGATGTTCAAGAAAAGTGGGATTGAGCGGGACACACTATGTCTCGACACGATGTCGTCGACTGATGGACAAAGACTGCTGATGGAATGGCAGCCAAAGGGGAACGATGTCTGACAGGATGACCCCCACGGAGGTGAGGCGTTGATGTCAACTCTTGCATGGGAATTTGATTGTGGCTTTGCAGGACTGAATCCAACAGCGGATAAATAATTGCTGGTCATGATGGTTATATCTTTTGAGCAAATCAACAAAATAATTACGACATGAATAAATTGGAATCTTCCCGTAGAAATGTGGAATTTACACCACTGGTTTATTATATTGCAATCATCATCATGCTGTGAAACAAAGGACATATCAGTGCATCGCCCTGTATCAAAGAACTGCCCTCCGGAAAATTACGTGACCGAACTACTTCTGGAAGCCACTTCAATCGGCCTTTTCATCTACTGTGCGTGTCAATCAAAGCAGAGCTGGAATTTAGGCAAATTCAGTGCCAAACTAGATTTCACGTGATGGCTTTTTGTGTGCGTGCAGTGATTGTGTTGCGGGGAGCGGTAATGTAGCGGTTAGCGCTACGCTGCGCTACGAACCTGGTGACCCAAGTTCAATTCCCGCTAACGGCCAACACCAGTGACGATTATCTGAACCGGTCCTGGGCCTCCCCTAGGTCGACTCAGCCTCAAATAAGTACCTGGTGCGTTGCATAAGCATCGCCACTAGGGAGACAAAGGCGGCCGGGCGTGGTGTTGGCCACCAACCCCCTCGCGTGCCGTGCCGTCCTTTATAGGTGCTCGCTAACAGCACTTGCCCCTGCAGCCTGTTAAGGCAATACGGGGGATCTTCGTCTTTGTCTTTGGTTATCGTGCGTGCGTGTGCAGTTGTTGGTCACCGGGCTGAGACCGTCAACTTCTGCACTTGAGCACCCGGTGTTTAGCCACGAGTGTGTGGCCCGGTTTGAACACGGGGATCTCCGCGGGTTGCCGGCTCAGGGCTCCGACCTCTTGGCCACCCGACCGCCTCCAGCCGAGCTCACGTGGACAGCGAACCACTTTGACTTCGCCTCTTTAAGGGTCGCTCATGAGGTTTCAGTTTTGGTTCATTATATATATAAAATGTATTATTCATACACCCAATAGCATTAGTAATGTCATATTTTAAGCATGTGCTTATATTTTTTTTATGCCTGACTTTTAAATGTATTATAACCAGCTCCATGTCAATATGTGACACGAAATAATAATTCGCGTCCTTTTGGAAAATGTCAGTCACAATGGATTAGCAGACATTTACGTCTCGTGCATGTATCTGTCTCTCGGCACAAGGGATATTTGGGGTGCCGCGGTGGCGAGATGTTAACTACCTCGCCCGGCATACAGCAGGTCGTGGGTTTCATCCCGACAATGACCTCTGTATATTTGGATTTTGCATGTCTTTCTCCCCGTGTTCGCGTGCATTTTTTCCCTGGATCTTCCGGCCCCCCACCCCGATATTTAGAAACATGCGTTAAGAATAATTGGTTGGTATAAATTTCCACGTGATAAGCCACTTCGTTGGGCTATCATTTGTGGCCAGGTCGCGTTTGAAAAAAGAGCTCTTGTAATTAAAATATATATTTCGCACACAACCCATTGGCCCCGCCAGCCATTAATTCCAATTACAGCGCATATGAAACGTGATAGCATTTTAACGTCCGTTCTCTTAACGACATTAACATCGCATTGCGCATACGTGTCGGAACATGCCGACGAGCATTTGCCAAACGTTCCGTACGCGTTTGCGCGCGTTCGCTCCGGCACACACACAACGTCGGCTTGCTTCATTGGGCGCCGCTTGCAACAAGACGTTTTCATTTCGCCCTCGCTTGAGTTGCGGGCCCCGGTGCAGATATCTTGCCGGTAACAAATCCATCAATCCCAGAGAGCAAGGGCAACGGCGTAGCCTAACACCCCCCCCCTGCCCCTAATGTAACCCCTAACGGGCCAAAACACTTCCATACCTACACGTCAAATATCATTTACTGACCCTTTTACACCTTTGCCGCTGTTACCACGAGGCTAAACGTCGAGTCAGGGTCCATCCAGGAGTATCGTTTTGGCCGCGAACCCATCGGGCCTGGGAATAAATCAACGGAGCAGTCACTTTCTCCCTTTCGGCCTCACTTATGGAGACGCCCTGGTGGTGTTTGCCCATTGGGGGGTTCAAAAAAAAAGTTAGATTTGGGGAAGCTCACCCCCTCCCCCCCCGAATCCCTTCTTTTTGAATTGAGAGAGAGAAACTTACATAAATGCTGTATACAACCACGGAGAGAGGATGGCACACGGGATGAGACTTTCAGTTTATACACAATCCTAGGGGGGTTTGATATTTAAATGTAGACGCACAAAGACACAAATAGAGAAATGTAGACACAAAGACACAAAATTAGATGCTTGAGAGCCGTTCGATCGCTTTATTACGTTAAATAGTTTATCACATTGATGATTTGGATTTAATTTTGAGCTGAGATTTGACGCGTGGCTGTATTTTATTGAATGCGGTCACCCGCTGAGCTTCCTGAGGCCCTAAACGTGTTTCTTGGTTGGCCTGTGCCCAGTGCCACCACTGTCCATTATGAGCCCTGTGGTACCTGGAAAGCCCCTGAAGTTTGCTTGCTACCATGCAGGCTAAGTTGTCTATTAAAGCCCAAAACAGTGGACGTTGCGTTAATCCTCTTCGTGAAAAATAACGTTACCACTACATATCCCTCCTTGTTTACAATCATATTACCCAGCAGGCGTGGAATGATGGCATCGATACATTGATATGTTTTCGATGCATAAGCACATAGTAAAGGCATGGCATTGTATCTGTATGAATCACACACGTGATAAATCGTGTGGAGTTGGTTCTCATCACGCATGCAACCACCAGAGGCACTGCCATTCATCAACATGTGGGTTGTGGGTGGGGGAAAGATAGGGAGTATTCATCTCCTGGTAACTAATGCACCGCCATGGTCAATGCACCGCTGGATGAACACCTCCCCACTCCACTCTAACTCCAATCACTGCAGATCTGCTCGCGTTTTGCTCACGGCACCGCTGCTACAGGGGGCCTCGGCGAGAATCAGAAGCCCTCTCGTAGAGGGCACTTTGAACTGTTCCTCCGCAATGGCCACACGTCTGCAACGAGGTCGTGCGAGTACCCCCACTTTAGCCCCACCACAACAGCACGCCAGTAGATTCTGCGATGTTTATAGTCCGTCTTGCACATTGCGCGCAAGCCGATTTCATCGCTCCACCGCCCGCCTACTTTTTGACGAGTCCGATTCCTTGGCTGCCACTCTGTCGTAATCATCATCATCATCATCAACAATCGATCATCGTCCACATCTTTTGGCTACATCTTCTTGGTTCTTTCGGTAAAGTCACGTAGAAGAGAAATAATAAAATAATAAAAAGAAAACATTATAAAATACAATTCTCACGACGATTCGGCCACAACGCAAGCAGCCGTCCTCAGGTGAAGAACAGGTCTGTCGGAAAGACAGCGTCTGAATGAACACCAAGGCGCCCTTCCTCCTCTAACCCAGCTTAAATATACGCTGCCAAGCTTGGGGGTGTTCATTCAGACGCTGTCTTTCCGACAGACCTGTTCTTCACCTGAGGACGGCTGCTTGCGTTGTGGCCGAAACGTCGTGAGAATTGTATTGTATAATGTTTTATTTTTATTCTTTTATTATTTCCCTTCTACGTGACTGTACCGAAAGAACCAAGGAGATGAATCCCTGCAGTCACGAAAGCTTCAAATCGAAATTAAAAAAATCTTCTGGCTACTTTGATAATGCGTGAGTTGCGTCCGCAGTCCCGCACGCTGTACTCTCGACGGCGCTCCATACACGTTGCTGTATTCCGAGCAAAGTTGAAGCGGCTCTTCTCAATTTCTGTCCTCTTTTATTGGAACTCGTGCTGCCACCTGCAGACTTAAATTTGGATTGCTTGGAATCCGAGAAATACAAGGAGCATGTTCAAAGATAAACTTTGGAAATGGATTCAATTCGATGTCAATGTAACACAATACAATGTGGCCTGAAGTACGAAATTGTATATAGTGAATAAATAAGCTAAGAAATCCAGAACAGTATCAAGAATGTAATATGATGACATTCCAATTTATAAACATCTCAATGTGACCACATCACAAGAGGCTGTACATGTTCAGCCTGATTATGTTTCTTGTCAATCCGCTGCTAGAGGAGGGACTCCCCATGCCTTATGGGCCGTGTGGGATTGCTGACCATACTTCACCACGCTGGTCATCGCCGATTAATGAAGGTGGAGAGGAGTGCAGAACAACGCAAATGTCATTGCCCTCTACTGCCCACAGCGCCGATCACACCTGACTTTGGCGCATGGTGGCTCAAGCCTGCCTGGCTTGCGAGATCTGGCAGCATCTGGTGCATTCTGCGTCTTCAACTGCCGTGCCTGGAGATCGAACTGGCGACCTACGCAGTGCATGCCCAATGTGCAAAAAATGTACACATTGTGGTACTTGTCTACAAGTCAGAAACTTGGATATGGGGTTGATGGATCACATGGGGATTTAGCTGAATCCGTCGCACCTACCATGCCCGGCAACAAGTGGCCTGCAGTGGTCAGTACAGCAAGTGGGATTTTACTCATTTGTGCGGTGTTTGTGATCCCCATCATACACATGGGCACTCGAGTTGCCTTCAGATTACAATCAACAACAAGACATGTAAATCAGTCAAGCTTGCCAAGATGGCTACCCTCCTCAAAATAAGCCCTGAGACTCAATCATTCCAGCGTTTTAATCTTCAAGGGATAAAGATGGCATTTTTTTTACTTTTGCATTCAAAGTGGGTTGCCAGGATCGTGCGACGTTAACTACCCGGTATGGAGAAGGTCGTGGGTTCGATCTAGACCCTGACGCCTGTATATTTAGAGTTTGCATGTTCTCCCCGTGGTTGCGTGGTTTCCCCCTCTACATTTAGAATCAACGCGCGTTTAGATGATTCGACTGCTGTAACTTTCCACATGATGATAAGCCAATTCGTTGAGCTATCGTTTGTGGCAAGGTCACTTCTGGAAGAGCTTTAGAGCTCAGTGGACATCACAGTGACCTCGCCATTGAACAAAGACGGTTACAACATCGCATGCTTTTCAGATGCGCTTCTGCGTCCGTCTGGAACGCTCTTCCTTCCGATATTAGGAAGCCATTAATATCGGAAGGAAGCCACTAGAGCAAAGATTTCTCAAATCAGTCTGTGCAGAAATGTGAGTGGCATCACCCATGCATGAGCGGTGTGTGTTCTCCAGGCGCTCTGGTTTCCTGCCACAAGCCGAACACTCGTTAATTGAATTGCACAAGCAACTCAAGGCAAGATCTTGCTGAAAATAATCGTAAGACTGGGCGAGGGCTTTCTGTGTGAAAATGGGCATCATCATTATACAATGCATATGTAAAATAGAAACAACACATCATAAAATAAACCGTCCAGATTGCTTCGAGCCAGCGGATCACGATGGGTACCAGTGTGTGAAGAAGTCAACAGTGAACACATTCCTGCGGAGGGAGCTGGTAGGAACGTTGGGTTGCTCGGTCAATGGCCAGGGTCAACGGTGGCGTGGTGTATTCCGCAAATATGCCCGACTGCGAGGGCGGGCACAAGCCGGCGTGAGTAGGTTAAACGTTGAGTTTTATAAGGGCACCACGGGGTGATCAGCCCCTCCCCACCCCACCCAGCCCCTCCCCACCCTCCACCCAGCCCCTCCCCACCCTCCCCTCCCCACCCAGCCCCACCCTCCCCACCCAGCCCCTCCCCACCCTCCCCTCCCCACCCAGCCCCTCCCTGCACGACGGACACAATAATCCCCTGTGGGCTGGTGTAACCAGGAGGTTCCTACCAGTATAATCCCATGCGTTGACTCTCTTCTGCCATGGGAACGTGGCATTTCCAGCACTGTCTCAGCACTGTAAAAATATGAACACTGCACAACATAAATTTGAGTAGTAAATGACATTGCATGTGTGTACGCATGCTGAACTTCTTTCGAGCCGTACGTAGCCAACCGTGCTGAGCGGAGTTTCGTTTTGAGTACCGATACAGCGTCATGAAGATGCAGTCGTGTGATGAGCGGGGGGGGGGTGCCTTGCCCCACCTCTGATGGCCAAAGCGACGAGTTGGGCCCCCCAAGGCAAACACCCGAGACACGTTTTCGACAACAGTGTAAAAGGACAACAACTAATTTAAAACGAGGTTGACATTTTTAAACAATCAAAATGCTCCCATTTACATTTCCAAGTTTTATTTAATTTAAAATCAAATCAAATTTTGGGGCCCCACGTGTCCGATTGCCGCGCCCCCTGAGCTGCTAACGGAGTGAACACCACTGCGAAGATTGCGTGGAGAGACGCTGACAGAAGGACACGTGGGGACAGACACGGGTGGATGAAGCCATCCGAACTCTTCGGTAAAGTAAATGGGTTTTGGCAGGACGTGTCGCAAGGAAGGGGGGGGGTGATGGCCGATGGTCAAGATCGATGGATGACGGTTGGTAACTGATTGGAGGGAGTCATGAAAACAGCTCGCACGCAGGAGCGAGATCAGGGGTCGGCAACCTCCGGCTCCGGAGCCGCATGCTCCCTAGAGGCTTTTTGGCTCTCTCCTTGAGGCTCTTTAGCTCTCTCCTTGTGGCTCTTTGGCTCTCTCCTTGAGGCTCTTTGGTTCTCTCCTTGTGGCTCTTTGGCTCTCTCCTTGTGGCTCTTTGGCTCTCTCCTTGTGGCTCTTTGGCTCTCTCCTTGAGGCTCTTTAGCTCTCTCCTTGTGGCTCTTTGGCTCTCTCCTTGAGGCTCTTTGGTTCTCTCCTTGTGGCTCTTTGGCTCTCTCCTTGTGGCTCTTTGGCTCTCTCCTTGTGGCTCTTTGGCTCTCTCCTTGAGGCTCTTTAGCTCTCTCCTTGTGGCTCTTTGTCCGTCTCCTTGAGGCTCGTTGGCTCTCTCCTTGAGGCTCTTTGGCTCTCTCCTTGTGGCTCTTTGGCTCTCTCCTTGTGGCTCTTTGGCTCTCTCCTTGTGGCTCTTTGGCTCTCTCCTTGTGGCTCTTTGGCTCTCTCGTTGTGGCTCTTTGGCTCTCTCCTTGTGGCTCTTTGGCTCTCTCCTTGAGGCTCTTTGGCTCTCTCCTTGAGGCTCTTTGGTTCTCTCCTTGTGGCTCTTTGGCTCTCTCCTTGTGGCTCTTTGGCTCTCTCCTTGTGGCTCTTTGGCTCTCTCCTTGAGGCTCTTTGGCTCTCTCCTTGAGGCTCTTTGGTTCTCTCCTTGTGGCTCTTTGGCTCTCTCCTTGTGGCTCTTTGGCTCTCTCCTTGTGGCTCTTTGGCTCTCTCCTTGTGGCTCTTTGGCTCTCTCCTTGAGGCTCTTTGGCTCTCTCCTTGTGGCTCTTTGGCTCTCTCCTTGTGGCTCTTTGGCTCTCTCCTTGTGGCTCTTTGGCTCTCTCCTTGTGGCTCTTTGGCCCTCTCCTTGTGGCTCTTTGGCTCTCTCTTTGTGGCTCTTTGGCTCTCTCCTTGTGGCTCTTTGGCTCTCTCCTTGTGGCTCTTTGGCTCTCTCCTTGTGGCTCTTTGACCCTCTCCTTGTGGCTCTTTGGCTCTCTCCTTGTGGCTCTTTGGCTCTCTCCTTGTGGCTCTTTGGCTCTCTCCTTGAGGCTCTTTGGCTCTCACCTTGAGGCTCTTTGGCTCTCTCCTTGTGGCTCTTTGGCTCTCTCCTTGTGGCTCTTTGGCTCTCTCCTTGTGGCTCTTTGTCTGTCTCCTTGAGGCTCTTTAGCTCTCTCCTTGTGGCTCTTTGGCTCTCTCCTTGTGGCTCTTTGGCTCTCTCCTTGTGGCTCTTTGGCTCTCACCTTGAGGCTCTTTGTCTGTCTCCTTGTGGCTCTTTGGCTCTCTCCTTGTGGCTCTTTGGCTCTCTCCTTGTGGCTCTTTGTCTGTCTCCTTGTGGCTCTTTGGCTCTCTCCTTGTGGCTCTTTGTCTCCTTGTGACTTTTTGGCTCTCATTTTGAGGCTCTTTAGCTCTCTCCTTGAGGCTCTTTGGCTCTCCTTGTGGCTCTTTGGCTCTCTCCTTGTGGCTCTTTGTCTGTCTCTTTGTGGCTCTTTGTCTGTCTCCTTGTGGCTCTTTGGCTCTCTCCTTGAGGCTCTTTGGCTGCCCCTTTGCAACTCTTTGGCTGCCTCCTTTGCGGGCAGCCGTATTTTTTCTTTCTCTAAACTTAAATCTTGGAACGTAATTTTTACGTAAAGATAATTTATTGAATATGGCAGGGAATTGGGTCACCGTGGAATCTCTCAGGGGTGGGTGGTGCGGGGGCTCTAAATAGGCGCAGTTTATTCCATCACCTATTCTGTTTATTTAAGTCAGAATGTGTTGTTGTCATCTGCTGTATACCCGCTGATCTGTGTTTGTGTACAAGTAGCTGGTCAAAGGCAAAAGCTAAAACTAAACGTCTCTTCTTCTTTATCGAAAGGTTGCCCACAACCTGAGCTCGATGAATTACCACGTGGCCCTTGCGGAGGTTTTCATCCAGCAGTGGACTGACCATGGCTGATGGTGATGACAGCATCGTGCGGACGTTTTTTTTTCTACGGCTTACAATTGTCGCAACGTGTTAGTTGCGTTACATATCGAAAGGACCGCATGTCTTACGCATACACTCAATACAAGTTCTGAATGTATCGCCCAGGAATGTAAAACCAACTTTTTTTCCATGAAGCCATTGATACTCTCATCATTAGACGAAGCAATACCCCTGTTTGTTGTGTCAAGTTTAACTAACGTTGTGTATTGCTACAGTAGTTGCCAACAGCAGGAGGTTTAGCAGAGTAAATATGAGTATAATGTGTTGGCTAGCTGTAACAAGAAACTTGTTTTTCATGCGTTTCTGCCGTCACAGCACACAGGGGCAGCAGCGAAGGCCGTTTGTTCCCTTTCAAGTTTTAATTATGATACATGTTCAGCCTTTTGTCCATCCACTGCTGGATGGAGGCCTCTCCACTCGTTGTAAAACCTCATGGTGCAGCCCAACCAGCCACTGCTGATGGAAGGTCCTCGGTTGTATGTACACGTATGTTGAACTTCTTTCGCACCGTACGTGACCAATCGAAAATGCTTGGGGAAGGAAAACGAACTAAACACAAAAATGCAGTTCTAAAGAAATGAGTTTTCAATCGAGATTTCAACGTGAATAGCGACAGAGGCTCCCTAATATCATGAAGGAAGAGCGTTCCAGACGGCCGCAGAGACCGAGGATGACCAGAGTTCAAGTGATGGTTTGATGCCCCTTGACGACATACGCGAGGGCATCGTGGTTCGCATGTGGCAAGCGCTTCAGTTTGTGATGAGTGGCGACCTCGTAACGGACTTGGACACGGTCAGATCTCGCAGTGCCCGGCCACGACGCCTGCCATGGAAGGGGAGGGCCCCCCTCTAGCAGGGGACACTTTGAAGCACTCCTACACCGCTTGACGCACTGCTGGGACGAGGTGTGTGTACCCACACTTTACCCCACCACACGCGACATGCCGATCGACTAATTGTGGTTGTGCCCATCCACGCTGCTGGGCGGACAGAGGCGGGGTGGGCGGGAGATTGAAGAGACTTGCCCCATTGTTGTAACCGCCGCGCCCGGAGATCGGATTGAACCGAACAACCTCTGGATTGGAAATCCATTGCGCTAACAATCGCATCACGGCATCAACCCTTGACCTTGCGTCGCCAGCCTAAAGTACTTGACCACCATGCTGGAAGCTTTGAAGAGGCTTCTCTCTGCTCTTGACATGGGCAATTTCCCCCCGTGCTTTATTGTAGCGACGTACAGTTGTGTCAGTGACGTCAGAGGCTGTGTCAGTGACGTCAGAGGCTGTGTCAGTGACGTCAGAGGCTGCGTCAGTGACGTCAGAGGTTGTGTGAGTGAGGGTTGAGGCGCCGTGCGCTCAGTTACTTTCAGCGCTCTCCTTCAAATTGTATTTGACACTGAGCGCCTCCAGTACATCTCTCCGGGTAAATATGTCCGCAGTTTGAAGCAAATTAAAATAATTTCTGTCCCGCATGAACGAATTCTAACACCCAAATGGTCACTCCGCAAGACACTTTAAAAACCCATGACAGCTGATTTGTATGCTTTGGGTCATTCCGATTTTACGTCCCCCAAAAAACCGTCGGAGAAATTGCAGGAATTTGGAAAGGAAGCCATATTTGGTGAATGTCCAATGTTTTTAAGGCACGCTGGACCTCAGCCAAACCAAAAATGACGGCGGTTGGTGCGTCGATGAAAGCAACATTTTTTTGGCCGCTCTTGTACATCTACTTACAAATTATTGCAGGTGAGAATTTGGGAATTCTTAATTCTTTACAAAAAATAATATACGCGTATATATACGGCGGAAATGGTCTGCTCTTGTAAAGCGAGATGAATGGTGGCCCAAGTACTGCAGATCGCAATGGCATTTAAAAAAAGAATCGCATAGCATTGGTTTAAATACCTGCTTAATTACATTAAAATAATCCAATTAAATGACATTGTAATGCGTTGACTAAGCAAAGCTCTCGTGCAAAACATCAGCGAATATATGAAGCGAAACATTGTGCTTTCAATTAATCACACGAACGAAGAATTACGTGAATGAATATAGAAATTAATCATTCTGTTGTTTTCTTATCGCCTCTAGAAGTTGAGGTAAAACTCTGAGGAAACAAAATAACGTCTATCGGTAGTGTTTTTCAGAGAACGAGTCACCTAGCCTACAGTCGCAACTCAGCTCCTTGCTTTATTACCCTTAATCAGCCATGGTCAATCCACTGCTGGACAAAGGCCTCCACAATGATCCTGTGATCATATTATTACGAATTCCAGGTGAGGCATTCCCAAATTGCACATACCAGGTGTTGGCAACATTGGGCCATTTTTGGCACTCCGTGTAAAAAACAAAAATTCAATGAGTAACCACAAACAAGTCACACGCTTATGAACGTATGTCCAAACGGTTGCTAGTCGTTCACGATAAAGTGACGCATACGTTTTCCTACCGACGAGTAATCCGAGTACGGGTTTTCCGTGTCGTGCCACGTGTTGCATATCTGCGTGGCAAAAGCTTCACAAAAGAAACGTTCATCACTCGGCCTGAGCTAGCAAATCCGCACTTGGAATGAGAGACGGAAGAGGAGGAAGACGTGGATCAGAGGGCAAATGCTAATCTGAGAGACATCGCATTGCCCGTGAAGGAAAGTGAGTGGGATTGGGCTGGACACATCGTGGCAAGATGGGAGGATGGCTGATGGTTGAGATCGGTGATCGAAATAGCATCCGGGAGAATGAACACACCCCGAGAAAAGCTGATTGCCGCCGAGATCGAATGACGAGATCAATTTAATGCGCAAAGAGTGACGACGACGACGACTTGGGGAGATCTCCATCCAGCAGATCGTGGCGAATGTGGGTGGAGCGGTGGCACAGTGGTAAGCGCGCCGCCGCACGAACACATTGGTGACCTGACTTTGATTCCCAGCCACGGCTAAACATCAGTGGTGAGTGATATCTAAACAGGTATTTGGGGCTCCACTTACCAACGCGCCCCTACCAGCATTGGGAAGATTGCTCAAACAGACCCAATGACCGACACAGACGCCTCCATCCGGCAGTGAATTATTATTGTTTGAAAGGCTCACAACAAAGGGCGAACAAGCAATGAATGTGTCCATTCACGTGACGTGAATACGAAGCCGTGTTGCATTTGCAAATACTTGGGGTCATAAAAATGCACGCTTTTTCGATTCAATTCCGAAGCAATACAATATGCCCAATTAATAATATTCCCCCCATCCCAACCGCCCCCCCCCCCTCCATACCATTGCATACTTTGTCTTCATTAATTCATTAGCGCCATGGCAGGCTGCTGTGCACTGACAAAGCACCAGAAAAAGGGGGGCACTTACAAAACGTGAACGGTCCGCTTTTGAGGCTCCGATCTAATCGGAAGCACATGCTGCGGTTAATTCAAACACGATCAACGTCTCTTTCGCTCGGCGGCGGCGTCGGCAAGCAACATCGAGCAACAATAACAGCGTCAGGGCGTGCGCACGCGTGAAGCGGGAATGCGTCTTCGTTACGGCGCCACGTGTGGCGGTGGTTGTTAGAAGGCATCGGGGGTGAGGTGGGGAGAGAAACAGTCGCAAGACAAATGCTCGGGCATGTACCGATTGCAGGTTCACAGCTCCCCCCCCCGCAGGTAATTTGAATGAAAAAAAAAGCCATCGGATCGTTGACGAGGAATTGCGAAGCGTGGTTGTGGTGCGCACGTCAAATTCACTCGGTGATACGTGTTCATTAATTGCCAAAGTTATCGGGACCGTTTGAAATTACAACAAATTGTTGCCATGACCGACCGACCGAAATTGAGATATAGGTGGATATTTGCGAAGGTTTAATGTGTGACCACGTTTTCTAAACGGCAATTACATTTCACGCGAAAAGGTTACCGAGAGTGCCAACTGCTTTAAACAAAGGTGGGGTGGGGGGTGGGTAACGCTTCGATGTGTTTTAGAATTAGGCCAATATACATGAAATTAAGAATAGGTTACTGCGCGAGAAAAAGCTCAGATTCACAAACTTCCTGGCGAAATGAGAGTTTGCGGAGTGCACGAAAGCTGCACTGGGTGCGGGCGGTTGATCGGTCAGGCCTGATGTGTGTCGCTCGAAACACAACCACGTTGCACTGCGACGTGGTTGGCTGGTGTGGAAGCGTCGGATGCTAATCCTGAAGAACGTCAAATAGTTGGTGCCTCTTGTTGTTGTTGACGACGCTAGAAAATCAAATAAATACTTAAGAGAAAATATAAATAGAGCAAACGCTTGCCTTTTGAGTACACAAGCGTATTTCACGACACCAATGCACATTATTATTATTTGAGCGAATGAGTAGCACATGAGACCTCTAACCTGTAAAAACAAACTGTGGCTTGGATGAGCGCTTTGTAAATAAATGCATTCCCGTACATAATAAGATACTGTATTAACATATTTCATACATTAATTGTTTAACCTCTTGTGAATTTGCACAATATGAATGGGATGTGATTATGGGTCGGTAGCACAATGATTAGCGCACTGCGCAGCGAAACGGGGGCGACCTCAGTTTGATTCGTGGACATGGCAAACGTCTTATGCGTGAACCAGAACTGGAACCAGTCTTTAGTCCTCAATACCAAATTGTTGGCTTTGATGGATTATTGTCAGCTCGTGAACTTGACCTTGTCAGCTTTCATACAAAAATGTTGCTCGTGTTTCTCGGATTGCAATTTTTTAGATTGCCAAGAAATTGTGTTCCCAAAAGCAAATGGCAAGGAGGTGAATTGCAACGTGATTTATCCGTTTTCTTTGAAAGCGTTTGGAAGTTTCCAAACTGCGACATGGGCTCTGCTCAATGTGGTCAGCTCGGAGGCTTTAGCCTTGACTGGCCTTGATCTCAAGGCCCCTGGCCTTGTGGTTCCTGGCTTCCACAAGGAACACGGTTGGCTACGTACAGTGTGACAGAAGTTCAACATAATACATACATACATACGACCATGGCCTCAACCTCAGCCTCAGCCTTGTACGTCCCGACCTTGAATTCAAGACTGCCTGGACTCTGATCCCCTTCCACCCCCACACCCGCCCTCCACAATTCATCCGATCGCATTGACTCCAGCATGGCGAGGTATGATCAACAGCAACCGCCATGACAAACACGATCTGGGACGACCTTTCATTTTCAAGCAGTAGGTTGGCCAAGGGCTGCAAATAATTATCATGATTATTATTATTATTAGGTCATGAAGAAACTGCTTATAATTAACGTCAGCGCACGCCCTGCCGCCTCTGTGACAAGGCACACAGAAGACAGAAGACGTGGCATAAAACTTCCCCTCTGGCAATTTGCTTGAAACGGCGTCGTTACGGCAGTCGCTAATTGGATTCAGTTGGCTTCTTGTTGAACAAGACAGGGATTCCAAATTCCTCCGGGAGTCCCAGGCGAGCCACTGGAACACATTAAACCTGCTTAGCTGCACAGTTTGCATGGTGCCGCCAGAAAACCTCCCGAGGGGGCCAAGGGCGCCTCAAGCCAGGCGATGCGATGTTCAGCGGACGGAGGCACAGGCTGACATCTCCAGAGAGGGCTGCTATTTTTTAGGACAAATCGCGCGTGCACATGCAGTGACACCGTCGTCATCGGCAGCGGTCCACGATCAAGTCACTGCTGGATGAAGGGCTCCCCAAACCACCATCTCTCACGATCTTGCGATGTGCGTAACAACGCACATTGAGACATGCACTTGAGCTGATTTAATCGCTCCATCTCCGCTTCGGTCGGATCCCCTTGGACGCGTTTCAGACCTTGGCTACTGGGACTGTTAGCCATCTCTTCTGTTGACGGGTCTTAGCCCAAGCCAGCTTACTTCACTTAAGTTAAATTATGTCATGAACCTAGATACGTTCGCTAAGTCTCGTAATCCTCTTCAGTGTCGGAGTACATTCCTAGCGTGCATCTCTCCACGCTGCTTTGGACACTTTTCAGTTTGTGTTATATACGTTTTATGAATGACCGTGTTACTGAACCACGTAATATCAGGCGGTATGCCTAATAATAATCTACTTTGAAAGAGCATTGATCTCAACTTTAGCAGAGAGCTGTCTCTTAACAATGCAACGCAATGGAAAACTAAACTTCTGGCCTTTGAATACAGATGTTTGTGAAGGATGCTAGTAATTTAAAGTAAGATTGAAGCACGCGTAATGAGAACTCCGTTCTGTTTCTCCGGATAAAAGTCCACAATATTATTAGGTTCATCGACTTATTGCATTTCCACACCAATATTGTGCAGCGGCATTTGTTGAAGCAAAGCAGATTTGCTGAATAATATTGGTCTGGGAAAGTAGGCCGATGGATGGTGACATATTTATTTTCTAGGCATGCGGAGATACATATGCTGCTTCATACGGTGTATACATTTACCCATAATGCACCCCAACACACTCCGTGTATACACGCAAGGACAGGGTAAGCACATGAGACGTTCGTAATTAGAGAGTGGCAAGAAGGTGTTGTAGATACCATAAAAACAGGAAGTTGCTTCTTCGGTGGGACGTGATGTATAGAATGGAAGAGGTCAGGGTTACACACAGAGGCATTGCAGTGGCACGCAGAGGCTGTCGACCAACACGAAGACCTAATGCCCGATAGCGGGAAGACTGTAAGAGCAGACAAGTTAGGTATGCATGTAACACTTCTTTCTCACCGTACATAGCCAACCGTGCTAATCGGAGTTGCGGTGGAAGGCCAACAAACTAAACCCAAAAACCAATTCTAAAGAGACGAGTTTTCGGTCGAGATTTGAAAGTGCATAGCTCCAGTGGCTTCCTAATATCGGAGGGAAGGGCGTTCCAGACGGCCGCATGAGCCGCATCTTAGAGCGCGCCAACGTTACACCAACTAGGAGGTGATCTAGCAGATCAGAAGGAAGGCAGGAGGGAGGTAAGAGGGCAGTAGCAAACTCTGGTGGCAGCCACGGCGCGCCTTGGCCGTGATGACCTCTTGACCCTGATCGTGAGCGGACAGTTGTTGTGTGCGGAGGGCGCGTGTCTTGTCTCGAGCCTCAGCGGAATGGTGCTCAGCTGCAGCAGTGTCGAACCGACAGAAGGGAGGGGGGCGGGGGGGGGGTGTCTCAAAACACAAACAAGGCCCTAATTTGTTGGTGTGATGTCAGGGGACACTTGTTTTCCATGCGTTTCTGCTTCCCGAGCACACAGAGAGGGATCAGCGTCCGTCACGCCCGCGCAACATAAATCGCATCTTTTGCTCTCGAATTCGAACAATGCTCCCTTTCATTGAGATCGCTGAGGAATAATTAAATCGTAATCATCCTCCGAGCATATCCGATGGGGGGGTTTTGTTTCCACGAAATATTATGGGACCCCCAGTTGCTTTCTACAATGCATTGTATGTACACATACACAATGTAACAATACCTCACCACTTGCTGAAACGAAAAATATACAATTTTAACATTCCTTAATTGTGAATAATTTTGCAATGGTTTGTGTCAACACATACATTGTGACTCAATGCTACAAGCTCTGCTTTGGCTAAAGTTTACACACACACACAGGCACAAGAATTCCATACACTACAAACGATACATTTGAGCTATTTAAGAACATGTCCAGTTACTTGTAGATATCGTATTTCTAAGCAGAACTGGTTTCAATATCCACCAAGAGCAAAGCACCGTTGAGGTTAGCTGGTGATGAAGATTAAAGAAGAACATTAACTTCAAGATTGATTAAATATTGATTATTTCTATATTTCGTTATTCGCACGGCAATAAATGGCGCCGAGCGGTTGATTAACGCACCCCGCTCCGAACCTGGTGACCTGGGGGCATTACCTGGCCATGGCGAACATCAGGTTTAAGTTAAATCTGAACCAGTCCCGGGTGCCTTCCATCACCGACACACCGCCCAGCCTGTTGGCTGTATGGTCAATCAACTTGCTCGACTCGCACGGCATGGAGAGGCCTTCATCCAGCAGTGGATTGACAATGAGGATGATGCAGAGCATGCCAACGGCTATGTACGTACGTGTACGTATTCCACTGCGGTAAGACCGCTCACCCTCTACCGACTTGCACGTAGGAATGTGTGTGCCCTGAGCGAGTGACATCAATGTTTGGGAACTTTTAAAGGAATGTACAATTTAACACGTAGGCTTTCGCGAACCTGATGTTAGCCATGGAGAGTCAACCCACAACATTTGCATTTACGACTCGAAGTGTAAATGTTGTGGTTTAGCCTCCAACCCACCGGTGTGCTGAACTAGTAACGAATTGGCATGTTTTTCTTTAGTGACAAACCTTACTAATTGGCTGCGTCAGGTGGTGGCGGGTTTAACGACACGTTTATATTTACGCGATAAAAACCCAAAAACCTCCATTATGAGAATGTATAACTTTATTTGAGCTGACAAATCCACAATGTGAACTAGACTGAAACACGCCAAGATCTGAAAAATGCATATGTCTTAAGCAAAGGCCCGGACACAATAGCTCTGTTTCTCTTCTGTGATGACAGAAGAGAAACAGAGCTATTGTGGTTGGCGGTAGATGGCAACGTAATACGAGGCATAGGGGCCAAGTTGGCCACAAGGGGGCCCCAAATCAACAGATGAACAAGTAACAATAAAAAAAAATTCCAACAATTAACCATAAATGCCAAAAAAACAACATTTTTACAAATGAATAACATTTCAGAAAAATACACACAACGTGAAATATAGCAGCGCTACTGGTGTTTGTTACTGAATACCACCAGGATTTTTCCGATATGCGCATGAAAGGAAGACGAATGGCAACTTAATTGTGAGTATTGTACATTTACATATTTTTTAATTAATACTGCCAATGTGAGACTGTCTTCCTCTAAACCCATAACACGGTGCAACTGAAATAATATAAATAAGTATAGCGTTAAATATTATTGTATACGGGGTTAAAAACATCCGTAGCCATTTCAGCAAGAGTGAGTCGGGATCAAAAAAAAGGGGGGGGGGGGGGGCTCACAGTCGCATCTTGCATACCCCCGTTGAATTACGTCGCGCTAAGTGCAATCGCTTCCCGTAGGCCTTCGTGTAAGTCCACCACCTCTCTGCGTGCGTGGACGGCGACCCCTGCTTCTTGCTCCGGCCACGTGGCGGTGCGAGGACACCGATGGTCACTTGTCGACCTCGGTTCCCTTTGCGTGTCCGAACCAAAGAAGTCTCTGCATCGTTGTACGTGGAGTTTTTTTTTTCTTCTTCTTCCCCCTCTTAACTGAAATAAATACAAATATTTGACCGATCAAAAGATGTTTAGGTCACTCCGACCTCTTTACGGCACGCAATGCATGTGCTTCCTATGCCGAATGAAGTTTGGCGAAGATTGTAGTAGGGTGCAAGGGCCTGAATAAAGTCAGTGTTTCTTGTTGAAAGAAAAACATATAGAGATCTGGCATTGGAACATAGTTTTACAAACCATAAAAATGTTTTTTGGGAGTGGTGATAATTTACAAATTGCTGTATTTTTTAATGTTGTAACTGCAGTATATATATTTTTGCATTTTGAATTATAGTGTTTATTAAAGCACATTAACATTTTAAATAAAATCCCCATGTTTGGTTTAAAGAAAAACACATTGAGATATATTGTATTTGTGTTTTTTTTTCTGGCTAAGATGCCAATGTGGTCCATTACATTAAGAAGTGTGCAATAAATGTAGTTCGTACATAGGACAGCCCTATATTTAAATCCAAATCTGGAGTTTGGTACTTGTTTATAACCATTGAGGCATGTTCATTCTGAAAGAAAAATTTAGTGTGTACGTATCTTTGCCATGTTGTTACATGTTTTGAAAATGATTCCATGTTAGCCGGTTAACATTACTGACACCATACAAGCGGCGTACGTGTTTTTTAAACGTTATTAAAAACAGTATTTTACTTGGCTTGAGCGAGTACTCAAGCCAAAAAAAAACGCCCATTAATTGTTATTTCTGCATTAATTTCAAGCTTCCTTTAATGCTTCTGGCCGGCTCTGTGGAATAACAGGGGCTTAATGGGAGGTGTCAGAAATCTTGAGGATAAGCCTTGCGTGTAGCGCGCGACGGCGCTTTAAGACAAGAATTCGCTCGCACGCGTGCGCGCGTGTGTGGGGCCACCGCTACGATCCGCCCAAAACCTAATGGCAAACGTCCACGACAAAAAAAAATCCGCCTCGCCGCGTAAGCAGAACCAGTTGTGTGCCTCAATTACCCAACACACAGAGAAGCACATTTATTTTGTGCAGTGGAAGACCACGGGGTATTAAGTCATCTCCCCCCCCCCGCCCCCCACAATGCCACTGACCTTCAGCGCTTCTTAAGCGGAGAGCCAACCCCAGAACTCCGAGCCACGCGCGGGACACAAACCCCGCATTTGTGCGTCGACAGCAAGGAGCCCTTCATGCCCGGTGTTTGTTTGCGCAGGCCTAGAAGCTGGTCTCCCAGGGGGCCTCTAGCTCGGCCCACAATGCGACCGGCCGTTCGAAAATGAATGGATGGGGGGGGGTGGCGTCCCATGGCCCAACAAACAAAATTTCCAGCAAAGCTAATGAATTATGCGGAGCTGACAGCTTGCGTGCTGCCTCAAATCCACTGTGACCATTTCACCCGAGCCCACGTTTGGCCACGCTCATCCCCCCTTACCCCCCTACCACCCCCCCCCCCCGCTTCCCCCCTACCCAGTCAGCACTTTGCAAGTTGCATTATTAACTGTAACCAAGTTTTATATCCAGCCCTCTATTTGTCGTCCCATTTGTTTCCTATCCCTCACACGCTTTCCTCCGGATTTTCGCGGTGCATATCTGCATTGCATTTGCTTCGAGTGGTGGGCATTCGCCCAAGCACATGTATAGTCCCATTTTTCCATTGCGCTGCTGGATGACGGTTTGGGTTTGGTGGCATTTATTTGCAACGTAAATGTGAATTGTTTTTTGTGTATTATTGTTTGAAAGCCACGTTTGCATGTGTTAAATGTGATGCCTTGTGATTAAGTAAGTAAGTATGCCCTTGACATTGATGGTAGTGTGCTGTGATAATTAATAATTTGCCGTATGGGGGAAGTGTTGGTGCATAATTCGCGACTTGCACTATCGGCCTAATGACCTGAGTTTGATTCCCGGCCATGGCTAACATCAGTGCTGAGTGGTGATATCTGAACCGATCTTGGGCCCCAATTTTACCACCCACAACGATCAGCGTGGGTGGAGTTTGGTGAAACTACCATGACCAAAACAGCGCCGGGAAGGCTTCATCCAGCAGTGTATTGACAGAGGGCTGTAAATTATTATTTATTCATTATCACTATGCAAGTTTCCACATGTTGTTGTGTTTTAGTTATATATATAGCGCCGTTCGTGCAAATTACATGTCACAGCCGCTGAGGAACAACTGACGAGCCAGAAGGCAGTCAAGTGGTGAGCTAATGCCAACAATTGCCCAAACTCTGCAGTGCTCTATATATCAAGATCATTTCAGCCAGTTATTGAGTGTTTATACATGTGGGTGGAAACTGCAGCACCTGGAGAATACCCACACATGCGAGGGGACAACACTCTCTCATACGTGGCAGACAGATGATATTAATCTGCACTTTGCTATCCGGCCTTCTCCTTTGAAGACAGAGTATGGCATCACTTCGACGCACATGTCACATCTGAGATGGAGTGATGAAATCAACTCATGTGAAGAAGCTAAGGGGAGTGTTGAATTCTAATACCAAGAAAGGGCAACAGCTTTAGATTATTTTTTTTATCTACCAGTGGATAGATCAGGGCTGGTGCTGATTTGCTAAAATATAGAAGGTTGTATCTGAAAATACCTCATTCAGAGAATCTCAACATGTCTGGAAATTGCCCCAATATGTCACTGCAGGTAGTACACACTTTATGCTAAAGATGTTAACCTTGAATCAACCATCCGGCATTTATAAATGTCGCCTTCAACACTTGGAACATGTAGCATTAATTTTTAACACGTAGGCTTTGGCGACCAATATTCTCCAGCACACCGGTGGGCTGAAGTAGTAAACTAATTGGCGCGTTGTTTACGTGACGAACTTTACTGGCTGTGTCGGGTGGTGGAGGGTTATGCCACATTTATACGTATGCGATCTAACCCAAAACACTTTATTATGAATCTAGCATGGATTATACAAAAATATGTCATGTAAGTAATTATATTCGGTTCATCATTGCACTCACTGGTGATGGAGCTGCAAACATAAAATTGCAAAACATGACAACCCGCTTTAAATACATAGTTCTATTTTTGCCTGGGTACAAACCCAGGATGTCACGGCTCAATTTCCAGTTTGTTTTGTTTAACCAAATGGACAAATCACGAGACCTGGATAACATCACTCGCAAAAGTGACCTTGGGCAGTTTCCTGCCAGTAGTGGGCAATGCTTGCTACGTTTCAACCAAATTGAGTAATTTCTCAATCTCAATTGGCTCAGTGCTCCAACACGGCGGCTATAAACTAACTACGCCACCTTATTGCCCAATACGTGAATTATTGATTTGTTCATCTCCACTCTCCGTGCTGCCGCGGTGTAATGTCTCGCGTAGCGAACTTGCGTGACAAAAGTCACCGCTTCGATCTCTTAGCACTGCAGTCGAACAATGGGGCCAGGTTTCTTAAATTCCACCGTCTCAGTCCACCCAAGCAGCATCAACTGGGGACACCGCAGTCAGTTGATCGGCGGGTCATGCGTGGTGGGGTAAAGTGTCAGTGCTGCCACGTCTTCCACGTCACCTGGCCACCGTTGAAGATGAGGCCAAACCACTCTTTGCAAGAACTCGCCTCTGGCAGAGGTCCTTCCGCCAGCAGTGGCATGAGCGAGAAATTGCAGGGCTCCACCTTTGCCTTTGTACTCTCAATGCAGCGTAGGTCTGCAGTGTTGCTGCTAGCGCTGGAGCTGTTCATCAAGCTGCTTTAAACCCCCAGTGCATGTGAGCACTTTGCGTTACTTACAAATGTCACGTTCGCCTACAACAGCACATTATGCGTTGCTAATGGCTTGTGCAGCTGTGCGGATGGTGCGTGCTGGCTTTGTGATCAATTGCTTTTTAAACAGAAGCGGCTTACAATTTATAATAATTTATTTATTTTGAGCAAAAAAATGTTCTAGGTGTGTATAATGAGTTCTTTTTTAATCTGGCCACGATATCATCACATCCGATTATGCCACCGACGTCCCCACCATGGCATCATTTGTGTGCGTGTGTGTGGCAATGCTACTGTGGAGGGCTTATCTCCGCCAACTAGATTAACTATCGTGCGCAGTGGAATTGAAGCAGTCGAAGTCACCGCGAAAATGCCTCGGCAAGTGTGACGAAGTCCGTGGAACGGATCCATCCGGGCATTTGTGCGTTTCCAGTGACAGCTCGGCTATGGAGATGGAAAATGTTGGAATGAAGTTGCCTCGGACACGAAGAGGGCGTTGGTCTTGGAGAAGCCTCGTGAAATGAACATTATTTTCAGAGAAAAGGCTTTCTATTGTTCGTGCAGTGGAATAATCTTGGCATCGAGTAAATGGTATGAATCAATGGCCTACTGCTGTTTAATTTATTGAGAAGTGCCGTTTCTGCTATCTGTTTTGGCTTTGGCATTTGTGCCAATTTGGCTTACTGACATCAACAAATGGGGAGTAACGGGAACGCAATGGGTTAGCACATTGCACGATGAACGTGGTGACCCGGGGTCAATTTTCAGTGAATTGGCACTGCGCCCCCCCCCCCGTTCCAAGCTTCACCAACTCACCATAACTAGAGTGGTGAAGTATGGTCAAACAACCCCCCATGACCGAATTGCATGGATGGGCACTTCATCCAGAGCAGAGGATTGATAAAAGGTCGTAAATTATTATTTTATTTTATGAAATAAATACGTTGAACCATTACTTTTTGTAAAGTTGCATTGACATTATTTAAAGATATTATAAAATGTGTACATAATGTATGAAACATGACGTTTTTTAGTGACGCCTGTAATACTGTATTCAAGATCAAGATGCTATCATGGCCAAAGCCACTGACACAATCACACCCTGCCAACATCTTCGAGCCTGCACCAGATTCTGCGGCTGCTGTACAATAGACACGCGGTTACCTCCAAGATCGGCCCTGACGCCATCTCACCATCAGCACTTACTGTAGGTTCTAGATTTGAAGCTTTCGTGACTGCAAGGATTCATATTCTTAGGTTTTTTCGGTAAAGTCACGTAGGTAAAACATTAAAATTAATAAAAGTAAAATAAAATACAGCTGTCGTGGCTGTGACGGTTCCACCTGAATTCGGAAGCTTGTGTTGCCTCCGAAACGTCGTGATTTTTATTTTATTTTTTATTTTACTTTTATTAATTTTAATGTTTTACCTACGTGACTTTACCGAAAAAAAACCTAAGAATACTTACTGTAGGTCTTCCGGATCCGTGGAGACCACTCCAAGGCGCTGAAGTGGCGAGATGTTAACTCCCTCGCCTGGTACGCAGGAGGTCGTGGGTTCGATCCCGACCCTGACGCTTGCTGTATATTTGGAGTTTGCATGTTCTTCCCGTGGTCGCGTGGAATTTTATCTTTATAGCTCAATGGGCCCTACCTGATAAAATGAAAAAAGTGTCTAGGTGACTGGGTCTCCTCCATCCAATGTTGTGCTGGGTGGGGAAGGCTCAGTCACCAAGACAAGCATTGGGGTGGTGTCATACCCAGCACAACATTTCAGCTTATTCCTGTGCACAACACTTAATTGCCGCCTTATTTTCCAGACTTCTGCATGGTTTCATTTTATTTCTACACAATGTACTCGGAAAAGGTGGACCAATATCAAAGTTGTGCAACACAGACGGGCGTTATTTTGTGATTGATTTCAAACAGGGCATATTACCTTCCATGTCATTTGAATAAAAACGTGGACAATGATTAAACAATCTGAAATGGAACGAGCCTGAAGAGTATGCAACGAAGCGTAGATAGGTGCATGTTTAAAATTACATGAACAATAATACACGGAACAAACTCATGTGAGAGACATGTTGATATATGTAAATACACGTGGACAATACATCTTCTGAAAAGGGACGGTGGACATTGGTCGTCCACGTTTTGGGGTGTCACAGTTGGCGAGATGTTAACGCCTTCGCCTGGTACGCAGTGAGGCGTGGGTTCGACCCCGACCCTGACGCCTGTTGTATATTTTGAGTTTGCATGTTCTCCCCGTGGTCGCATGGATTTTTCTCCTGGCCCTTCGGTTCTTTTATCCACATTTAGAAACGTGCGTTTGGAATATTTGGCTGATTTAAAATTCCACGTGATAAGCCACTTCGTTGAGCTATAATTTGCGGCGGGCGTTACCTGGTAGAATAATTTTAAAAAAACATAGTTATAGTAACGCAAGTGGCAGCAGTAGAAGCATCAGGCCTGAGCAGAAGGTTGCTGTGGAGATGGCGATGACATTTGGAAGTCTCTCTCTAGCAGTGGATAGAGTATGGCGGCTCATGGTGGTACTATGCTCGAGTCGTGTGTGTGTGTATATATTACTTTTGTGTGCCATTGGTGTCGTGTCATAAGATAAAGAGACAATTTGGGAAGCTCTCAGATCAGAATGGCGCTGCAAGAGATGATAAGCACTGAATGACTCGTCGTGTTTGACCTCACACTCTGCTATGAGTTTACTGTTTTGTCACGTGACAGTCGAACCACTATTTTAATTCCGAGCGTTCGAATGTTTTGCCAAATTAAGTGCGATTTTTTTTTTGCACATGATTGCGTTTTTTTGTTGATGTACTCTGCGGTGACGGGGCATAGATAAATCGACTCGCTACATTTGACAACCCGGTTTAATCACATACTTTTAGATTTGAAGCTTTCGGTAAAGTTACGTAGGTAAAAAAAATATTTTAAAAAATAATCACGGTCGGGCGGCACCCGGATTTGAACCCAGGCTGGTCTCTCCCCGAGTCAAGCCACTCGCAGCTTTTGGCACTCAGTCCGCCCTGTTAACATGGTAACCGTTGACAAGCCGTAAAACACAGTAAATTTTAACTCAACTCAACCACCATCTGCTGATGACTTTTCTGGTGACGATAACAAAACGAAACTTCGCATGTTCCTCTTAGATTAATAATTCATCTTGAAATCGGCGAAAAAGTGTGCGTCGCCAGTGTCCTTGTGTCTCTCTCGGCTCTTGGCGGATTCCGACGGTCGGTGAAAAGAAACGGAGTTTTTTTTTTCCAATAAAAAAAACGGCAATGGTTAACTGTATTTCCACCACTCAGGCTCGGTGCGGAATGAGAAATGTAACTTTTAGTGATTCTGCGGTACCCCATGGACCACACATAGGGGAAAAAAATGGGTTGCTTTATCCGCGTGTACGATGTAATGCGGGCGGGGGGTGTACGGGGTGGTGGTGGTGGTGGGGGATATTGTGAGCGCATGCCAAGTGCGCAGCTTGCCAACTTTCAAACGGGGAAAAAAACCGAAACTGACACATTTGAAAAACCTCACCGTGCTTTTCCTCAATGCTCCACACAACTGTTTCAATGTGCAGGGTCCCCAGTGGGGCTCCCTCATCCATGCCAAAGTCCCCTACACTTGTGAGGGCTCTTAGCATGGAAATTACTGGTAGCCAGGCCGGCAGAACCCCAAAGACAGCGCGATCTCGTTCGCAGTTGTCGTGTTCTCCTGTGCTTTTGTGTCACGGGAAATAGAAAAAAAAGTTTTTTTTTCTCGATGGGGCGGGCTCTGTTGTTCTGATAAACGGTCACGCATGGGTATTATTTTGATGTTTCAGCGCTTTGAAAACCTCTGAAGCCAATTGGCTGAGCCGCGATATTGACCTAAATCATAATACGGGGTCTTCACCAGAGCGTAGATCCTGCGCTGCAACAATAAATGCGTCAACGTGTATTGCGAAAAGTGTAATGCTTAATGTAAAACATTTGCGCCTTAAAAGCCGCATTTTCAAAACAAGTACCCCCACTGAAAGAGCGCTGGACACGCACGCCGCTACGTCGGGGAAAAGTGAACTGAGTTTTGAAAGTGCTTGCCACACCGCACGTGTATGCACGTAGCGATATTCGTGTGTGCACGTGCGCGTTTGGGTTATTCGCGTTTGCAAGGTCCGTCATGTGCATTTGCTTAAGAGACTGCGCGTATTCTCCACCCATCGTTCTCGCTCTCACGTACCCAATTTTTCAAAGCCTTTTATACAAACCAAAACAGCCTTGTGTCGGCCCGATTCACTCAAGCCTGCCTGAGGATAAATGCTAATTCATACGTTTACCTCTTAAATTGACACAACAACAACCACAACAACCAAAACAGCCGCCGTTCGCCACGAAGCAGCGGTGACATTGAAGGCTCACTGATAGGAGAGACAGCCCAGGTGCTATGGGTTGAATAAATGAAATGACTGGCAGATGCATCAGCTGTGCCCCCTACTTTGCCAATTCGCTGCGTTTTATCTGCCCGGCGATCCACGACTTGTTGTGAGCGTCGCTCCTCTTTCCTCCGCTGTTGCTCGAGGGCGCCTGCCTTCAACTGCCCAGTAGAGCCTTCGTGAGCCTTAAACCGACACACACACACAGGCACTCCCATACACGCAGACAAAGGCGAAGACAAAGATCCCCCGTATGTCCTTCACAGACTGTTGTGGCAAGTGCTGTTAGCGAGCACCTATGAAGGCCGGAATGCTACGAGGGGGTTGGCGGGCCAGCACCACGCTCGACCACCTTTGTCTTCCCAGTGGTGATGTTTACATACTTCGCCAGGTACTCATTTGAGGCTGAGTCGACCTAGGGGAGGCCCAGGACCGGTTCAGATAATCGTCACTTGGTGCTGGCCGTGAGCGAGAATGGAACTCGGGTCGCCGGGTTCGTAGTGCAGCGCGCTAACCACTACATTCCCTCTCCCCCACACACACACTTTCAACCACATTTATTCCTTTTTTTCCCCGCTTAAGAATATAATGCATGCGTGATTGTATAATATAACATAATCACTCACTGTGTCCTATAGCAGTTATTTATGTCTGCAGGCGTTACAACTTTTAATAAATCTCTGGCGTTTTTCCGTGTTCCAATTAACCTAACGTGAACCAAAGTGTCATTCATCGATCGGCGACAGGTTTCTAGATTTTATTTTTATTTTCCTTTTGCCACCTTAAAACGCACATAACAGCCCTTTCATCAGCAACTGCAGACTCCCAGCTGCTGCTGCGGTAACGGGCATTCAATGGACTTTCTATTTGCTCTCGCGCGTCTTGAAAGCGCGCTTATTCTGTATTCCGTTACCGTTTGAAAATTTCCGACTTGGTTAATGACCTTTTATAATTATTATTTTTGTAGTCCCCCACAAATGTTGGTGGGCGAACATTTCATCAGCAAAACATTTCCCAGCTGCAAATCTTCTCCTTTGCCTTTGTGTTTTTTTCCCCACTCCCCTACCCTCCGCACATATATTGCCCGAGATGTGCACTTTTGCTTTGACAAAACTCAATTTACACATAAACACGCTCGCGTCCATGTGTGTGTGTGTCTGGGACTAGACTCGAGGGGGCATATCCATTAATGTTGGTTCCTAAACTCGTCAGACGTGCGCACATACAAGCACGCGACTCTGCGTGCACGAGGACATGTGTTTCGTGATTCGTTTCCGTGGCATTGAATTAGGTACATGTCCACCCCTGCAGCCGCTTGAGGCGTTTCCATGCACATCCATCGAAAACATATTATTGGATTCTTATCTAAATTGCTAGCCCTTGAATCGGGACAAATCCCCCCAAAAAGCATCGGGGGTAATTAACCGATCACATTCACGGTAATAGCACCGAGAGCAACGGGTTGGGCCAACCAAAATAACAAGAAAAGTATTTTTTTAGTTCTAATTCGGTCAAAAAAGAAAGAAAAAACCACTCAACATTTCAAGAGCCGCAATGCACTGTGGTGGTGCATAAGATACGGTGGGATCCTTGATAAATAACGAGTCACGAAGCAAGTCCTTAAAGAGCCACCGCACGCGGCTCTGGAGCCGCAGGATGCCGACCCCCTGGTGTCGAGATGCAGTAAAACACCAGGGGTGACCAGACTTCGTCACCCGATGAATCGTACGCGAACGCCTTCCTTTGGCCGAGAGCTCTGCATGCAGATCTGAGCTACCGTCGGAGGCCGTAGGACTGCGAGGAGGCCTGGGTACAGATGCAGCACGTGTCGTAGTAAAAAAAAATACAGAGAAAACAGGGGGAACATAGACTATGATTAGGGAGACAGGGGGTAGAGAGAGTGGGTGGAGAGAGAGAGAGGGGGTAGAGTGATAGGGAAGGGGTAAGAAGGAGGAGAGCAGAGCGTGAAATCTTTCGTGAAATATTTCATTTAAACAGGGACGGTGGGGGGGGGGTCACATAAAGCAAAAGCATTGAAAAAAACCGAAATGATGAACGAAGCAAAGTGCCGACCACACCGAGCATCTTCTTGTTTCCTCTGATCGTAAACAAGAGAGAGAAGTGGATCTCGTGACGCGTGGTGTCACGTCGCTCAGTCACGCGGGCATCTCGCTTTGCGCTGGGTTGACTGTCGTTATTAATTTAGAAATCCGCGGGAGCGCCCCGGGAGTACTCGGGTCCCCGGCCCTGCGCCGCTCCTGCTTCCGCGGATGTTTCCCCTGTTTTCCAACGAAGTTACTTTGAAAAGTTACAGACATCGTATCGCTGTCTATTTGACTGCCTGGGAGCTGACTCGCAGGCAGTGGTTTGGTCTCCCTTGCTTGGAACGATCTGTAACATCCCGCTGCCCGTCGCGTGTGGTAAGAGTAATCAACTCATACTCAGAAGCCCAAACTAAACTATTTATATTTTAACAGGTAAGACCCACTGAGGTATACAGCTCTTTTTTCAGGAGCGACCTGGCCACAAATGATAGATCAATGATGTGGCTTATCACGTGGGAATTTCTTCCAGCAATACACTCAACTAAATAATGAGATCATTTTAGAAGGCCTTAATCAAACAGATATATAAAATGCACCCCCCCCCCCTAGATGTAGGGGTAAACATTTGATCCACCCTACATACAATAGAGTCAGTAGTATCTATTCTAGATTTGAAGCTTTCGTGACTGCAAGGATTCATACTCTTAGGTCTTTTCGGTAAAGTCACGTAGGTAAAAATAAAATTAAATAATAAAAATAATAGAAATAATCATATCTGCACACATTGGGGAGGGGGGGGGGGAAGAAGAGGACATCAGTGGGGTCGACGGGCGAGGAGCAAAGGGAAGAGAAGCCCTCCGCAAGAGCTAGAATTGTTGTGTCTCTAAACGTGGAGTGAAAAACCAGAGGACCCGGAGAAAAAAACACGTGACCACGGGGAGACCATGCAAACTCCAAATATACACGACCTCATGTATACCAGCCGAGGTAGTTAAAATCTCGCCACCATCCAGAGTCAATAAAATGAGTACTAAGTTGTGGGTCAGACTGATCCCACCACCAGAGGAATATGGGATTTCTACGACTAGCTTAGGACCACTAAATATATAACCACTGCTGCAATGCTCATTTGAGCAGGGGGAACTGTTTTTAAATCCTTTATATTAAGTTCACTTGCTTGCGTGCTTGCTTGCTTAGGACCGTGCAAATCTTTCGGTCGTTTTTTAACCCACTTCCCGTGATCCAATCGAGCTGCCATTTTGCACACAGACTCGTTGTGCGTGACAATTAATTTTCGTGAAAAATTTCCCCAAATTTTACACTGTTTAGGGAAAATTTTTTAAATATTTAATTACCAATTGCTTAATGGTGGCAGACAATCATCTGACCCATAGGTGGCAGCCATCTCAAGCCAGAGGACGAGAGGACTCTAGCCGCCCCGATGCCACGCATATAGTGAAAAACTTTGTTTTTACGGGTTAATTTTTTATGCATGAAATGAGTTTCCTATACATAAAAAAGGTAAAAGTACGCAACTCTGCACTGGTTGCTAGCCTACACACTATGCTAGCCGTCTGACACTAACGTTGCTGAACGGAGACAGCCAACTACGTCTAGCAGCACAATAATGAAGTGTAGACGACAACGACGAAGGCACGAGATGGCATCAGCAATGGCGATGATCTTCAGCAGCAACGACGATGAGGATCCCACTCCAAACGACAGCCCCGAGCTCCTGCTCGGGGTCCCCTTTTATCCTGTTAGCGTGGCCTTGCTCCGCCCCAGCCACGCCCCCCTTCTGGAACCTTCTAGCGGGCTCTCGACGTGTCCCTTCCATGACCTTTACCCTAGATCCCTCTCGGTTCTATCACGTGGCCTGCTGTTAGTCAGGGCTGCTACAAGCTGCAGATCCTCTTCTCTGCCAGCAGCTAGCGCTATGCTATTTAGTGACCAATTCTATGTCACTACACTTGCATCGATTTAAAGTGCACATGTTGTACTTTTGACTCGCCCCTGACTATATATTTTTCTTAAAAATATCCATGGCAATAGTTTTTTTGCCTGTTGCATTTAGCTCTGCTTGATGTTGTTTTAAAACAACGAGGATAATTGTACAACCTTTATTGGCCAACAAATTATCAATATAATACACAGATGTAAAGTGGTAAAAGAATAGCCAATAACTACTTGGTTGAATGACACTTGTCAAATGTTTTGAGCAGCAATAATAAGGAATTCATTTATATTTCAGTGGCATAACCATTCCAGTTAATGCTTTATTTATTATTTCATTCATTTGTTAAATGTCAGTATTTTATTGATGTTGGCTTTCATAAGCAGGGAATGGTAACAACGACCTATTAGCACCTTTTGGCAGTGTAATAAACATTGCAATGTTACTCAATTTATAGTTTGCAGCATTGCGTAGTTTTCAACATTTACTAATGAGTTAATTAAGCTGTTACATAAGCCTTCTGGTGAGTGAATTGCCAAAATGTACAACTGAAATGCATCACTTTCTCGCAGCAATGGGAATGTTTGGGATTTTTGAAAAATATAAAGTTAAAGTTAACCAGGACAAATTATTTGGTGATACTGCTGCGTTGGCAGTGATGCAAGAGCACAAACAACAACAACAACAACAAACATGACAACCTATTTGTTCTGTAAAGAAGAGCCATTTCCCGATATGTCGCCAATAACATACTGTTTTTTTTAAGGCAGCATTATTGACGAATTTGTTTACATTAAATTTTCCATCAACACTGGATTATTTTCCCGCGGCATCTCTGTGTCTTATTCATATCGTGAATAGCTTTACGGATGGCTTCAGTGCACATAGTCATCAGGTTCACATTGCAATCCTGCCGTGTTTAAGTCATCATTATCAATACTTATTTCAAGTTAATGCGAGTATTTGAAATTACACGCAAGTGGCATCACCCAAGGTAACTTTTACATATTACTCCAAAAAGGAGGGAAAGGCAGAACAACATTTATACAAAAAAAAATTCAGTTAACACATATTTTAGGGAGGCCAGGCACCAGTTCATATATTACTTGCCCAAGATGTTAGTCTTGGCCAGTGGGGTGAAGTATGGTCAAACAACCCCCAGGACTGGACACGACATGGGGAGGCATTCATCCAGCAGTAGGTGGACATGGGGGTGAGAAGAAATTATTAGATAAATAAATACGTAAATAATGGCCCATTGAAACCATAAATCTTACTTTCAAGGGAGATCTGGGTAAGACTAAATATGTCCCATAAACACAGCTGTTAAACTACTGAATACCGGGTCCATATAATAAAGTACAAACACACTTTAAGAAAATTAATTACCAGTATAAACCAAACGATTCCAGTTGTAAACAAAAACAATAAAAAAAAACTGTAATTAAATAACTCTGTGCAATACTTGGGTTAATTTTCTGCCAAAAAACATCTTGCAACTCAATTGGCCTTTATCTGACAAAATAAGTCGCACTAAACAGAAAATGTGTTCATGGCAGCATCTTGTTGCCTGTAAATGTCGATGACTATTAATGTAACAGGGTCTCAATGTCGTGGTTGTGTTCATTCTATGGGGTGTTGGTCGTTTAGCCGTGTTTCATTGGAGAGGTGGTGCAACGGTTAGCGCACTGTGTCATGAAACCGACGACCCGAGTTCAATTCCTGTCCATGGCTATCTGAATCGTTCCTGGATATGCTCCTTTACCAACCCGCACTGACCAGTGCGGTGAAGTATGGTGAAACGACCCTCAAGAATGACATGATGTTGGGGGTGGGGGGCTCTGTCTGGCAGTGGGTTGGCCAAGGGCTGTAACATATTACCATATTATTAATTACTTCATCATGAATTACTTTATTAACTCTTAATGCTCTAGTGCTTGCTCAGAAATATATCGCTGAATGTTATTTTTTTGGAAAATGCTGCCGTGGTGCCATCGTTGGCACACTGGACAATCCAGAGGTCGCCAGCTTATATGCACGTTAATGCATGCGGAACTTCTTTCACACCATACTCAGCCGACCGTGCTAATGGGAGGTGCTATCCGATCTCCAGGCGCGGCATTTGAAGAAATGGGACGAGCGCCCCAACTCCTGCTCACTTCTGTCCAGCCGGCGGTATAAATGAGTGCACTGGGGTGAGTCGACCGGCAGCTCGCGAGCGTCGGAGTAGAATGTGGTCGACGGTGTGTGGCTAGCGTGGCCCGACTATCTACTAAGGGCACCGCGGTGGCGAGATGTTAACTTCCTCGCCTGGTATGCAGGAGGTCGTGGGTTTGATCCCAACCGTGATGCCTGCTGTATATTTGGAGTTTGCATGTTCTCACCGTGGTCACGTGAATTTTACAGGTAGGAACAACAGTTCCACGCTGCCCACCAGGGATTATTTGTCTGTCGTGCATAGCCCCTCCCAAACATGTACGCTCCCGGATTGGTTGAAGTGCGTCACGTGACCGCGAGCTTTCTGTCGTGCACGAATGCGCTGTCCAACCAAGTTCCTACCTGCCCACTCCGAAGGAACGTGTCTTTTTCCGGGTCCTCGGGATTTTCCCTCCACGTTTAGAATCAACGTGCGTTTAGAATAATCGGCTGCTATAAATGTCCACGTACGCCACTTGGTTGAGCTGTCATTTGTGTCCAGGTCGCTTCTGAAAAAGAGCTCTACAGCACGGGGGGCTTTACCTGGTAAAATAAAAATAAAAGTCCAAATAGTTTAATATAATTCTCGAGGTGAGCTCTTATCGAGCTTCCTGCAGTCAGTCAGAATGGGTCAGAAATGTATTTATTACTCGAGTCAGACCCATTCGGCTGTTACAGCTATCTGTCAAGGGCCGCTCGGCCAGGTAGAGAGTAGTGGCAGCGAAGCGTCGCAGATGAACGATTGAGCGTGTCTTCTTGGTTCTTTCGGTAAAGTCACCTGAGGACGGCTGCTTGCGTTGTGGCCGAAACGTCGTGAGAATTATTTTATTATGTTTTATTTTTATTATTTAATTACTTCCCTTCTACGCGACTTTACCGAAAGAGCCAAGAAGATGAATCCCTGCAGTCACGAAAGCTTTAAATCGAAATTCAATTGCGCGTGCTTAAACAAATAAAGGAGTCCCTTCCGTCGACAGTAATCGCGAGTGAGTCATCGCAGTGCTGTACTTTTACCTGTCACTTTTGCAATCCATGGCAGGGTACACCTGTGGCGATAGAAACTCAGGATGACTGAGTGGTGTTTTCATGGGTGTTGCTCTTTGGTTTGTGCTCTGGGAGCCGATGCTCAGCACGACTGTTCGAAAAGGTTGTCCCGCTATTAATAACATCTGCCATCAATGATGCATAATTGTCAAGGGAAACACGTTTAAAGTCTTAGTTTGCATTGCTTTTATATTATTTGGCGCGTGCCACAATTTGCGAATGCCAACGTTGCGTTTTAATATCGGAATTGCAGTTAAAAAGTATTTTATCAACTGCGCATACATAAAATAACGTAACTGCCTTTGCACGCATTTGAGCCACGTGTTTTCAAAATCAACCTCTGCAATTCTCACGTCCAACATTCACGTGTATACGCGATTGTCACGTCGAGACAAATGTCCAGATTTCTGCTGTGCAGACTGCACGAGCAAGTGTTGGAGGAACCAGCGGTCTGCCGATGGCTGGCGCTGCCTACTAGCGGTATTGTGGTATCAGCACTCCACACTGAGCCACCCATTTTCTTCTAGATTTGAAGCTTTCGTGACTGCAAGGATTCATGTTCTTAGGTTGTTTCGGTAAAGTCACGTAGGTAAAACATTAAAATTAATAAAAGTAAAATAAAATAAAAATCACGACGTTTCGGAAGCAACACAAGCGTCCGTCTTCAGGTGGAACCGTCACAGCCCGACAGCTGTATCAAGTAAAAAAAAAACGTCGTGATTTTTATTTTATTTTACTTTTATTAATTTTAATGTTTTACCTACGTGACTTTACCGAAAAAACCTAAGAATACCACCCATTTTCCTCTGCAATGCCGATATCCACAATTTGCACCAGGTACCCTTTTTTTACGGAAGATGCCGTGACGTATTGGTCAGCCTTCTCTGGACTTGCGATCCAGAGGTCGTCGGTTCAGTCTCCGGGACAGCAGTTGAACCAATTGGCTAATTTCTTAAGTCCCTCCGCCACTGTCCACCCAGCAGTAATGTGTGGTGGATACGACGCAGTTATTCCATTAGCAGTTCACGTGGAACAGTAGACCAAAGAACCTCTAGAGTGAGGGTTTGGGTCTTTCTTGAGCTCCTTCTAGTGGAGCTCCTTCCGTCAGCAGTGGCATGGGCAATTCATTGCAGCGCTGCACCTTTACATTTGACAATCGTCAAGGCGAAGTTAACCGAGGAGAGGCTCAGAGTGAATCGAGGTGTTAATCGCCAACGGTGTAAGTCTGCCCTGGATTTGAACCCGGGGTCACTGGCAATGTAACACCGCGGCCCGACCCCTGTGCGACCATTCTCTCGTTGTTTTTTTGGCTGTTGTATCCCCCCCACCCACCCACCCACCGACCCTCTAAACACTTTATGGTAACTGTATATTATTCTCAAATACGAAACACATCGATGGCTCTTGCGTGCCGTGCGGGCGTTCAAGCCACAGAGCGCCGTCGGACGGAGCCGGGACAAGCAGCGCACGCGGGGAGTCTGCTTCCAATTTGGGGAGCAGGGCCCCCCCCATCTCCCTCCCGTGCAGTTAAAAACAACACACACACACACACAAAACCCCCGGCGCTGGATGCAAATTCAGCAAGAATAAACACGTTTAATTGCTTGATGAATGTCACGCGGGGTTGACGGCTCCTGCTATTTTTAAGGCTTGATCTCAAATCGGCGAGGGCTGGAACGGATCTGCGGCGCGCGCGCCGGTTCGAGCCGCGGATCGCTGCACCGCGTGGAGCTCGTTATGGGGCGCGTGGCGCGGGCGTGTCACTCCACGTGCAAAGACAAAGACCCTCCCGTGTAGCCTCGACAGCCTGTTGGGGCGAGTGCTCGCCAGCGTTCAGCTCCTATGAAGGCCGGCACGGCACACGAGAATCCGAGTTGCAAAACGCCGCGCCCGGCGGCCTTTGTCTCCCCAGCGGCGATGTTTTTTTTACAGATGGCGGGAGGCCCGGGAACGCTTCGGATAATCGTCAGCGGTGTTTGCCCGCGAGCCGGGAATCGAACTCGGTTCGCCGGGTTTGTAGCGGAGCGTGCTAACCGCCGCGCCTCCGCTCCCCTTACACGCGCGCTCTGCTTCGTGCAATCAAATTGAGCGTGGCCCTCCCTCCTCTTGTGGAATTCATTACGCCGCCAGCACTGACCGGTCATTGTTTCGTGCCGGGGTTTCGCTGGAAGCGTGCCACTCGGCGTTTATTGATAAAATATTGTTCGTTGGAGTGGACTAATATTCACCGTCTAAACCGGACGCGTCGTCGGCTGAAATGTCAGGACTGTGATCATTGTCATTTTATGTCACTGAATATTTACACACACATACCGTATATATGTACACGTGCACTAATTTCCATAAGCGTGTTGCGAACGAGACGGTTCAAAGTTAGTGCTGGCGTCAGTTGTGAATCGTGTATTGTTTCAATGATAGTATCAGGGACACGAATTCGCAGTCATTTTGTCAATCCACTGCCTAATGAAGGCTTCGGCCCCTTGTCAGTCGTGAGGGATGTTTGACGAACGCCACACAACGCCAGCCGGTGTGAGTTGGTTGAAGGGGTTCGCAGGGGCTAGTAAATATATCACTGATGTTGGTCGTGTCCGGAATTGAACCCGGGTCACTGGGTTCATCGCACCCGCTGCTCCCCAATGGATGATGTGCGTCCCGTAATGTTCCACAGATTTGTGCATTTGAAACTGCATAGTATTAAATCTCCTAACGAAGGTTCGTAATTTTAAGATCGAATAGTATTACACGCATTTTTGTGTATGTATAGTAAACACATTACTTTGTATAGTAAATTCTTGATTACGTACAGTAAAACACAGTATTTAGTGATTATTTTTTGGCAGTGTTGCACAAATAACAAGAATACTAAAAACTTTTGTCAATAACACTGTGGTCTGAAAAGGTAATATATTTCATGTGACGTTTCGGGAAATTGTCCTTCATGGCACATGCTAGAGAAGGGCCGTTGTCTGAAACGTCACCCGTTACATATACACATCCATGTCCTTTTAAGACCAGAGTGTTATTTACAAGCGTGTTGAGTTTTTTCCCCTCACACAGTGTATGATTTACATGTCGTTACGTGTTTAAGGTACTCTTATAAAATACCAAAAAAAAGTGTGCTGCGTGTACTTTTAAAAATACACACATTATTAAATCACTATCAGAACAATGTGAATGATATATTCAAACGAGTAACGCTTATAACACATGCAATAAAATATTCGAAATTGATCGAATTCACATGGAAATAAGGAAAATGGTTTGTATCCCATCTTTTATTTGCATTTCCAAAACATACTGAGATAGCATTATTTCTCCCTCTTCTCGGAAGTAGAAATATAACTATTTAACTCGCACTGATTACCCAAGATTATATAATAAAGCGTTTCTAAAACGATAACTGCTGTATACATTGTATGAACGCCTTACACACCACATTTTGGCAGCGTACTCCCCGCAGTATTTTTCATATTTAACCACCCAAACTGGCCATTACCGCTGACAATTATAATTTATGTGTTCTTCAATGACCATCATTGGAAGGCCACATGCTGAATTGATTTCTGCTTTTAAATTTACATCTTTTTCCCGTTCGTAGTTTATGAGGCAGAGCGCAGTAAGGACACACTTGGCTGGCGACTACTGAGGGAGCCTTTAAACTGATTAGTGAGCCACACGACCACGCTCCCTAAAATATAAAGAAAAAAACAAAAATAAATTTCCACAAAGAGGTAAAAGAGAAAATAGAGTAATTTTCCAAGCCGCAGCAGAGCTGAAGTGGTGCAGGCACGTGGCAGGGAATGTGGTTCGTCCCCAGTGTGATTAACATCTTTACGGAGGTCAGCGTTTTGGGGTAGGCACACACTGCGCTTGGCTCAAATTGGATTATCAGAGGCCAATCCCATACGTCCCCAGTTTCCAATGTGCTGATTGACTATTATAAGTCAAGATCCGCTGCCAGCGCTTTTTCTTGCCTTGACTTCTCCCGTTATGGTGGTTTGTTGAAAAACTTACCCAATGCACATTTTACACAATATTCAGGTCCAGTTCATATGGGTTCACTTTTCCTATATTAATGACCACCAGAGGAATATTTTGAAATTACTCCTATCAAATAACTGAGTGTCTCGGGGTGGCGTTAGGGCCAGGCGAGGATTTTAAAGGTCCTTTCCCAAATGTGACTCATCCTTACGAATGACGATGTCATGACAATTTACACAGATTACTACCCTGTCTTAAATCGGTGCAGTAACACTGTCACGTGACATATTGACACAGATCTGTTTTTGTAGTTGTTGTTGTTGTTGATATTGTTTCACTTTCCGTGACATGTTTAATAGTGTGTGGGGAATTACATCATTTGCACGAATGCACGCTGCATTAAATCTCACCGATGAATGGTTTTGCTGAGTCTGAAAATCTATCACTCTTCTTCTTTAGGCCTCCCAAATTTCTACAGGAACGATCTCGCGGGATGGTAAGAATAATACTTAGACCCCCAAAAACTGCTTACTTGGCGAGTTTAATAGGAGGCCCTTTGGTGGCAACATTTCAATTATCATTGCACATGATGAACAACTACAAATGCAATTGTGGGGAACGTGTGCGCAGCAAAATGGATGGTATGAGGGTTAAGACTCAGATTTTTGTTATTACAAGGCTGACCGGATGAATACAATGTGAATAATATATTGAGTCGTTTGGCATGATTACCTGGAATGCTGTTACTAATGGAGTGAACAGATAACGGGCCACGTTTTTGTTTTTTTTATATCAGCCAATATCTCCACAAGAGTGGCTTTCTCTTGGCTCCATGAACATGGGTCAATTTCTACTGGTGAATTGTGTTTGTAAAATGTGTAGTTTACATTACAGATACTCATACCAGTCGTCCTTATTTAAATACGTTTAGTTGACATCATCGGCCGTACACATGTGCATCATGCTGAGAAAGTAGACTGGAAGTTTGATAAAGTTGCCACACAATCTCAAGAAAATTATTCTATGCTGACTAAAAACCATATGTTGTTTTCATGGTCAGCCAACTTGAGTTAATTCAAGTGCATTCAAGATGACCCGAACTTGAGTTCTTTATATATACGGATTTGTATAAAAATTCAAAATGTCCATATCCAGGTCTGATCGCCAAATGGATGTCTTCAAGTGCTGGACTACATTCCTGATACATCTGAGACGTCGTCATATCACATTTACACACGTGATCCCAGCATCAAATGGGCAAACTCAACAAATTGTTACGTGATTCACTCTTGCATTCCTCTGCCCATGTTGAGAATTCGGCCTACCAGGCATCCACACTTTGTTCAACCATCGCGCTGCAGGTGACAACACTCCTCTTTCTTATTTTTCCCTGGCACTACCCACCTTTGAAGTTCCCTATTTTCCAGAAATCTGATATATATATAAAACCTTGGCTTATTTCAAGAAACGTATTTGAAAGAGGTGGAGCGGTGATATACAGGAGGTCGTGGGTTCGATCCCGACCCTGACCACGAAAGTACAAACCACCTGGTCAGCAGTGCCCTCTTACAATGTCCGGGACCTTAAAAAACGATGTTTTGAGAAAATATGAGCTTCGTATGAGCAAACTATGATGATACATTGCCACGGTTGTAAAGTTTTTGGTTCGAAAAAAAGAGGCATCGATATTCGTTGTATTTTACCCCCAAAAAATGGGAGAAATTATCCACCATATAAACGATATGTTAGTCCCAATATACAGCAGGAATGTTTGTTTTCACGATTTTGCCCTACTATGCAGAGAAGTTCGTGAGGCGCCACGGTGGAAAGATGTTAACGACTTGGCCTGGTATCCAGAAGGTCGCAGGTTCGATCCCGACCCCTGTATATTTGGCTGTTTGCATGTTCTCCCCGTGGTCGTGTGGAGTTTTCTCCTCGTCCTCCGGTTTTGTCCTACACATTTAGAATCATAATGCGCTGAGAGCATTTTCGGCTGCTATAAATTCCCCCACACCCCACTTCGTTGAGCTCTCATTTGTGGCCAGGTCGCTTCTGAAAAAGAGATATCGAGCTCATTGGGCCTGAACTGGTTCACAAAAAGAGTTCATGAAAATGTTTTAAAAGTATTCACCGTTATCTCTTTCAACTTCAATAAGCGATGTTTGTAATTCCTGGATGCTCGTCATTTATGGTCTTTTGGCCTGCGCTCAGTAACTGTACAAATCTACGTAAAAAATAGATTTCTTTAAAAGCTGTGCTCACGTATTCAGATTGTGGTGCAAGTGCTTGGGTTTGTGAATTTATTTATTCGTACTGGAAAACAAACTTAAATGTGTCGTGTGGCTTTGACAGCGTTGGCATGAGCTTTGAGTTGGCGTACCTGCAAGTCTCAACGAGATATTTTCCATAGGCTGATTCTGCATTCCTCACGTTGAATTGACTTATATATTTAATTGTTCAACTATATAAACCGTGGAGAAAATAACGCGGCACTGTTCGTACGCGGCGCTGCAGTAGGTGGGCTCGTTTTAGAACAACGTTGCAAAGTGACAAATTGTATTTTGGTCCCTTTGAAAAGCTGAACCACCGAGGGAACACACACAAAACACCTTGTAACCTTTCCTCTGACGGGCAATTAAAAGTGACAAAGTCAAAACATTTTTTCGTTATTTTTATTACTATTATTTATTCCTTCTCGCACTTGCATCCTGTTACGAGCAAACGCTGGGTGGCATTCAATCCCGCTAAATAGGCTCGATTCACAATTCAATTTAGGCGCGTTTTGACGACGCCAAGGGGTTTTTGTTACCCAAGGATCTTTTATGATTTAGTGAATGCAGCGACCTCTAGTGGCTGGGGGGGGGGACTACGTGAGCCTATTATATACGAGGTCTAGGTCAGTGTTCTTCATTGCAAGGCCAGCGAGCCACTGGCCGTCCATGGTGGCCTTTAAGACGGCCCCTGACAATACACAAAAGTGAAAACACCCCCATCGAACGTGCTGTCAAACCCCACCGGTTTCAAATGTGTGGCGGACATCACACGCTGAAGATGTCTTATCGGCGAAAGTGCCCCTCCCCCCTCTATGAAAATTAGTGAAGAACACCGCTCTAGATGGACGTTATGTTAATAGGCCACCCAGGCCAAATCCATCGATGCCACCACCGTCACCACCACCACATCGCTACCGATCCCACAGCTGCTGCTACGTAGATGTAGTGTACTAATTCAGAGACACGAGTAGGAGCCACTCTCTCTCTCTTCTATTCCGGCCTTCACAGCCATAGGGGACGACTACACACCGGGTCAGGACAGCCAACATGCTGAAGGACCCACAGCTTCGCAGAGGCGAGGACCACGACGACGGCAGCATGACGAGTCCCACTCCAGATGGCAGCAGCCCCGACTGTGAGTCGGAGCTCGCCTTTTATCCTCCCCAGCGTGGCCAGGCTCCGCCCTCGGCTACGCACCCTTCTGGATCCCCCAGAAGGCTCCGGGCTTCGCCCACGTGTCCAACTGGTAGAACGGGCTGCTACCCCCACTCCCATTCTCTACCAGTCCCAGCTCTACGTGCTCCAGTGACTCATTCTATGTCACTACATAGACATCGCAGCGACCTCCAAGATCCGCGCCAGCAGTCTCCCACCATCTGCCCTTGGGTCTTCTCTTCTGCTTGCTCGTCGGAGTAGAGTGATCCACTCCATTGTCCGCCTCATCAATCGCCCCCCACCCCCCCCCCCTTATCCTCCCAATGAGTTACGGTTGGCTACGCACGGTGCGAAAGAAGTTCAGCATACGCATGTACATCCTGCACACGTGCAAATGCGTGGATCCCAAAAAAAAAAACGTGTTTTCTACGCGGCGTGGCGAGATGCACGTGTTGCGGTCTTCAAGACTCGACGTTAATTGACGACGTTCCCGAACGTTGCCCCGACGTAAGGGCAGCGAGCCCAACCGCCCTCCGTCTCCGCCTGCCCCGCGGGCACCTGGCCCTCGGGGTTTGTCGGCCCGCGGAATATCTGTGCCGCCTTTCTCCATTGCTCGCGCTCTGTACCAGGCCCTTGTTTAATAAAAAAATATCATAAAAAAATAATCAACGTCAAATCGACGGATGAATGCGTCGCTGTAGCCGAACTAGTTGCCCAGATAACAAAATTGCGGCTCGTTTTTGTTTGCAGCACGCCATCAAAGTTTTAATTTGAAAAAAAATGCGACGTTCTGTGCGTGACGCTGATTATGGAAACATAAATTATGAGAACCTAAATTGAAAATAAAAACAAGACGTGTTGTGCTTGACGCTGTCTTGTCGTCCCGCACGAAGTCCCGACTTCGCCGTTATGGGGTGAAAACAGAAAACACGATTCTCACTCTTTGCCTATGTTAGAATTACAAAGATCTCCTCTACATGTACTGCAGAGCCCTTTTTTGTCGTTTTTTGTCATAGTTTGTCACTCCACTGCTAGATGAGGGCTTCCCCAGGTCAAGCAGGCCATTAGGGTTGTTTGATCATACCTCATCACGCCGGTCAGGGCGGCGGGGTTGGTGAAGGTGTAGAGCGTAGACGTGGGGGGCATATTAGTACAGTACAACAATTTTATTCTGCTGCACTGCCCTTTGCTGTCCACCACGTAGCCCCCGCGAGCTTTAACAACCCCGTTGTGCAAGTTGGTCGCCCATCCGAACACGATCCAGGTTCAATGCGTGCCTACATTTAAGGTGTTATCAGGCAATTAATGAAGAAACCGGATCGTCCAGAGAAAACACACGCGTGCAAGGGAGCAACGCTCGATCCCATACAAGTGGAAACGGATGGCGATCAGTCACACTTGCTGAGCCACATTCTCCTGGCGAGCCAAAGTCGGGCACCTCTACGACACCCACTGGGGCATCCGTGACAAAAAGAGCTTCATGGCTCATCGGATTCCACCAAAATAAGTAAAGGCTCTGATTCTGACTGGAGGGGAGTTTCACAACATGCGTGGTGCGACCCAGCGAACGCTCGCCTCCACAGCGCTGGATAGCAGACGTGTGCCACCACCCCACCTCGTATAACACGAGCTTATTTTAGCTTTTACAGTGGATCACGATCATCGATGGCAGCTCGAAGACCATACGTGGATTATTTTCGCACACACCTGAAACAAATAAATAAAAAAAATTATAATGTTTTATTTGTATTATTTTATTATTTCCCTTCTACGTGACTTTACCGAAAGAACCAAGAAGAGAAATAAATAACAACTGTATTTTTTAAAAAGCTCCTTGAGCATTCTAATAATTATAATGATGACTATTATTTGACCATGTTCATATTATTTAGCATTTCCGGGTGAAAACTTTTGTTTTAACTTGGAAACTTCTACGTAAATGGGATGCGCGTCTGGCAGCAGTATGCTTGCTTACATAAAGGAATCTCTCAATTTTTTGTGCGCGCGCGCGTGTGTGTGTGTGTGCAAAATAACCATTGAGCATAGGTCAGAGCTATCGAGTTACTCAGCAGACAACAACGACACGATACGTCGCAGTGAGGGTCCCGTTGCTTACCAGCGCGCAGTTAAACGTGCGCTTGTGTTGCAGTACCCCGGCGTCTTGGGCAAACACATGCGGTTTACGGGGGAGGGAATAAGGCGAAAACAGCACCGCTGTTGTACAGGCAAAAATAAACAGAAAAAGTACGTTGGCCAAGCCTAGTGGCCTATTTGATTATGTTACTTAATGCGTTACTGCAGCGAGACTTTTAATTACTAAAGCGTTGCGAATGTTAAGCAGAATTTGAAGAAAGAAGAAAAAACGCCGTGCGGCCAAAATAACAAATGGAAATATTTTTTTGGGTAAAATCAATGTTGGTTCACCCTTGTAATGTAGACATTAGCCTCTGACCTCAGCGTTACAATTACTGTGAGGAGCTGCATTAGTTTTGGTCTTGCTTAATGTTCAGATTTTCACGCCTTGTAAGTTATGTTTTGGCGTTAAATAACGCAGCATCAAGCCAACTACTGTAACCCACTAGAGGCCCTCAGCATTACCTATGCTTGATGCAAGCCAGCGGAATGTTATTTATTTATTTCCATCTTATATATATGTTTTAGTTCTTCAATTTGTCACCCGTTCCAACCACGGTTACGATAGAGGCATAATAGAATGCAGTAGTGTGTTCATTTATTCATTATTTAGTTTTAACACATACAAATTCGTGCTACTTGCTTTCAGTTAATTCTGAATGTTATCAGAGCCTCCATATAAACCAGATAATTTAATACTATAGACAATGGTAATGTATATCATCATCATCCATGGTCAATCCACTGCTCGATGGATGCCTCGCCCCATCTCCGAGGAGTGGTATTATCTGTTTTTTGTCGATCATAAATTCTGCGGTAGTTTTCAACCACTATATCCTACCAACATTTTTGACCATCATAACAATTTAGAATGGGGGGCTCAGCCTCTATCCCTCCCCCCACACTCTCACGCCACGTGGCTGCCACCACCCCTCTCAAGAAGAAGCGATAATTAGAGAATGCGACCGCGCGATCACAAATCCCAAATTCAGCGAACGGTGAAGATCTCCACCGGACCTCGTGATGCCGACGTCAACTTAAGAAGATGAATCCCTTGTGGCTCGCGGCCAACGCCCTCGCAACTTCACGAGTGCCACTAAACGACAGGTGGTGGAGACCAAGGCAAACATGCAAGAGTCAAGAACACAGATGTTATCGCAGACCCTGCAGGCAAACCAAGTGGCTTCACTACATGTGTGTGTGTGTATTTTGAACTTGTTTCGCGCCGTACGTAGCCAAACATACTTAATCGGAGGTGCGAGCGAAGGAAAACAAACTCAGCACAAAAAGCAGTTCTCGAGAAATTAGTTTTCAATCGAGATTTAAAAGTACATCGCTCCAGTGGCTTCCTTATATTGTAAAAACAAAAAGAGCGTTCCACACAGCCACAGAAGCGCATCTGAAAGTGCGCGATGCAGTGACCGTCTCTGTTCGCTGGCCAGCCAACAACAGCCGCTGCGAGGATGACCGGAGTTCGCGTGGCGGTTTACGCTCCTTGACAAAACCGGCAAGGTGTTTGTGGTTCACTTGTGATCAGCACTTTGTGTGTAACGAGTGCGACCTTAAAGCAGACTCGTTCAGCAACCAGAAGCCAACGCAGCTGGGCGAGCACTGGACGGGCACGGTCGGATCTTGCAGTGCCCCGTCACGGTACGTGCTAGGTAATTTTGGTACACGGTGCAGCTTGGTAATGTTTTGTTTTTGCCAGACGTCCCGTAAAGTAGTGGGTTGTGATCATTGAGCCTTGTCGATGCTATGCGACCTGCCACCGTGTTGGCTTTGTCACAACTGAATAGTGGTCAAATGTGTCGTTGAGCCCTGATATGGAAATTCCAGGACCTGACGATATTTTGCACGTGGTGGTCAAACGACATATTCTGGTCGAGTATGGTGCCGAGGTTCTTGAGATGATTATAAAACGAATCCTGGAGTCCGCGACCGCCACGCCTGAACCTCCCACAAATGTTTTCACCTGAGTGCCAACCAGCAGAACCTCCGATTTTTTCTGGATAAGGCAGCAATTCGTTCGTGCAAACCACACGTGCACCGCTCGGGTGCAATCGTCAAGGTTACCGAGGCTCTCCGTATCGACCTTTGACTTCACTGCGGTGTACAATTGTGTATCATCAGCATTGCTGATGGAACTTGACGCCATGCCGTGGATCACGGCGAACCGCATTGAAACCTCGTATCGACACCGCAATCACCCGTTGCACAAATCAAGAACGAAGTATATTCTTGGTTCTTTCGGTAAAGTCACGTAGATAGAAAATAACATAAAAATAATTAAATACATTTTAAAATAAAATAAAAGACCGCTTGTGTTGCGATCGAAACGTCGTGGGGTTTTTTGCTTTTATTAAAATTTTATTTCATTATTAAATATTTTAATTTCTATATACGTGACTTCACCCAAAGACCCCAAGAATATGAATTCGCGAAAGTTTTAAGACCAAAAACTCAAGAACGAAGTGCACAGCCGCAGCCCAATGTGCGACTTTAGAACACAATCCGAATAGATGGAGAGCGTTAGTGAAACCAAATCTCCCTCTCCTTCTGCAGCAGGAACCGCCTTGATTTCGTTCGACGTCGCCGAAAGGCGCCGAGTCGATGGCACACTCGAACGTGGCCCACCGTTCAAGCGTTTGGGCTGGCGCTGAAGATGAGACTGGATGTTCTCCTCTTGCGATCCTGCGAACACTCTGTCATTGGGAAGCACTTCATTATAGTAGTAGGTTTTTACCCTTTAAACTGGTACAAAACTGACACCTTTATACAAGGCATCATGTTTGCAATAACCACAACACAAGCAGTCAAAATGCAAACAAAAAGAAACAACTCTGATAATGGTAATGATATGCACTGTCCTTGAAGTTGATTGGTCCACACCCGAGACAGCTTTTCTTAGAGCCTAGTCTCCATTGGTGTTGGACCAGATGACGCCAAAAGGCGTACAAATCAGAGTTGTTTCGTTTTGTTTGCATTTTGACTGCTTGTGTTGTGGTTATTGCAAACATGATGCCTTGTATAAAGGTGTCAGTTTTTTGTACCAGTTTAAAGGGTAGAAACCTACTACTATATTTTGCCACTGGTAAAGGAGGTCTCATAGTGTAAGCACTTCATTGTTGGTATTTTCAAGCCTCCGTTATCACATTGCTATGCGGTAAATGCTGTGGCGTTAGCGGAACACGTTAATTGATTATGAATGCCAGCTGTTAAATGCCCCCCACCCCACCTCATGCTCAGTAACACATTTGACAATTCGGCAAAATAAATAAATATGTAAGACATTATCGGCGACGCAAGAACGCGAATTTTGATTCATCGCTGCGTCACAAATAAAAGCTAGGCGCAAAATAAGATTACGTGTGTTAATTCGCAAAAGTTGAAATTATCGTGATGTAATGCAATGTTACTTTAATTTATAACAACATTACTCAAACGGAGCCGAGAGGAGGCTGCCCTGGTGACGTACAAAATGTTCCGTTGCCAGAAGAATCCGTACCTTGGGAGCACTTCGCCTGATCTGTTCTTGCCCTTGAATGGCACGCTGGGAATCCTCAGGGAATTTCCATGTTTTAAGGAAAGTTGTCCTCTGGGATTATAAAATATTTTGTTTCATACTCGGGACTTTCTTTTTTTTCTTCCTCAAGTAAAGCACGCTGGTAGGTTTGTTTTTTTGAAAGTCAGATAATAGAGGTTAGGATGTGCCATTGTTGTAAGGTTGCAAGAATCTGATAAAATGTGTATTTATTTTGTCGAGAGCTTCCTAACCAAAAGGTTGTTTCAACCGCATCCTAAACTGTTTAACCCTGACTGTAATACCAGCTGTTGGATCAATGTTAAATTAACTTAAAATATGTAGAAAAAGTACGTAGACAGTTTGGTTATATAAACGACCATAACTTATGGCCATAAAAAAATACGGTGAAGATATGACACACTGACTTTTATTCAGGTTTAAAAATCTAATGGCATCAAAAAACTACATTTGCTGTTCAATTGTGTGCGTGACATTGAAAAGGTTACGATTTCTCTATTGGAATCGTAATTACAATCTACAATTGGGTATTTAACAATTATAGAATATTCCAAGCCACCAGTGACTCCATTAGAATTAACAATCGGGCTCTATAACTTAAATAATTTAAATTATAATTATTAAAATGATATGCTGCGCTCAATGTTGATGTAAATCGAATAACATTTAAGGCTGTGTGGTTAAACATCTCTGCGATGTGTTTCCGGGTTGCACCGCACGTTGTTCCCCACGATGTCCGACGTTTCGCTCCACGTTTTGGTAGCTTCATCAGGAACTAAACAACACGCGGTGGTATGACACATGCACCCCATTGCAGAGCAACACCGCATAACCACGGCAACCTCTGCCAGTGGTGTAGTTAATTTATGGATTGCCCCAAGCCAAAGTTTCTGACATTTAACCGACAGATTTACAGGAGCGCCGTGCACATTTATACAAGACAAAGCCACGTCTGTCACGTGACTCTTAGACCACCGAAGATGGAGCCTCCCTCTTCCGTTGATGTCTATCGCCACAGCAAAGAAGAAGAAGTGCTTGTCAGAATACTTTGGTGGTCATCAAGATTGAAATCTACAACTTCCTGTCAGTAGTATTGATGGCGGTTGTTTGTCACACACACTCACACACTCGAAGATAAGCACATTAAGGACAAGACATACAAAAGGTCATTGCACGTTTCGGTGCAGGTCGCTATAGGCACAATCCAGAATTTGCTCAATCGACAGTTTTAATTGTATTATATGTATGTCATGTATGTATGTTGAACTTCTTTCGCAGCGTACGTCGCCAACAATGCTAATCGGAGGTGCGGAATATATTAAATATTGTACGTAAGTCATGTTTATCATCAGCAGCAGCAGCTATGCTCTAATTGCTGCCGGATGAAGGTCTCCAAGCCATTCTGATCACTCAGGGCCCCCGTGATGTCATTATTTATCCAGGGAAGCTTCACTGAGTCGCAGCCCTCTTTCAGGAAAGCCCTGCTACATTGGATTACAAATTTAAGACCTTTTCAGCGAATTAACGACGAGTTGTGTTCATTAAACAAGCGGAAGAAACCCGGAACACCCGGAGCAAACCCACGAGCCAACACTCTATCCCCCGCACCGATGGAAACAGGTGGCGATTAGTCCACTTGCTGTACTCCCTTCCACTGGCGAGCCAGTGCATCGGTACCACCTTGACGCCCACGGCAAGTGAGTTCCACAACATTCGTGTGGTGATCCCCTAACCCTCGCCGTTGCCTCCACAGTGCTGGATTCCAGCCGGCCACGTGCAGCGTAGCCACCACGTGCCCCGCTCGAAGGAGCAAGTCACGTAGCTCCTACACTTTAGCTGATCTCATCTCCCCAGAGGAGCGGCGGGGGGAGTCTTTTTTTGCACACAAAAAAAAAAACTGCTGTTTTCTGGATTTTCACACTTCTTTAAGACGAACGGTATCGTCCCCAATTCTCCCTTTGTCCAAACAATCACCTCGTGACATTTGGCTTTTCTCAGCTCCTGAGATACCACAAACAGTGGTTTATGGCGTCGCAAGGTTTCCTCCTACGTTAGCACGAGGCTGTGTTTGGCCTATCACGGTGGTCCTGCCCAGCTTTCCGGCGCATTTTCGGGTTGCTATCGCGCGTTGTTCGGCACGGCGTCCGACGTTCCGTCTCCACGTGCCATATTCAGCACCGCATGCAGCCCATGAAATCTGTGCAATTCCCAACAAAGTTCTTGGCGGCACGTGCAGCGCAGCGGAGGACATCGAGCTGAGCAGCGTACGCGCACAACCCGAAAACACACGTACCACGGCTGCCCCCTTCCATTGCACCTCTGATTGGCACAGTTGGTTACGTACGGCGCGAAAGAAGTTCAGCACACATCGCGCATCGGCGATTTTAAACAACTGGATTTACTCTTGACTTGAAGCTTTCGTGACTGCAGGAATCCATACTCTTTGCTTCTTTCGGTAAAGTCACGTAGGTAGAAAAAATAATAATAGATGATGACGTTTTGATCGCCACGCAAGCAATCGTCTTCAGGTGATTGCTTGTGTGGCGATCGAAACGTCGTGATCTATTCTTATTTTATCAACTGGATTTACCCAAACAATGTTTTTTAATTACATACTTTTTTTTTTTACCAGGTAAGGCCAAATTGATCTTTACAGGTCCTTAACAGAAGCGACCCGGCCACTAATGATAGCTCAACGGAAGTGGCTTATCATGATGTGGACATTTATAAGCAGCCAAATACTCTCAACCCACGTTGATTCTAAATGAACAGGGAAAACCCGGAAGACCCGGAGAAAAAATTCACGTGACCACGGGGAGAACACGTAAACTCCAAATATATAGGTGTCAGGGTCGGGATCGAACCTGCGACCTCCTGGATACCAGGACAAGCCGTTGACATCTTTCCACCGTTACGCCTCACAAACTTTGCTGCATAGTAGGGCAAAATCGTGAAGCAAACAGCGCCAAAATACAACATTTCTATCATGTCGTTTATACGGTGGCTTATTTTCCCACATATTGAGGGGGTAAAATCTAACTAATATCGATGCCGATTCAGAGTCTCTTTTTTTTCGTACTAAAATTTTACAACCGTGGCAATGTATCATAGCTTGCTCACACGAAGCTCATATTTTCTCAAAACATCGTTTTTAAGGTCCCGGACATTGTAAGAGGCCACTGCTTGCCAGGTGTTTTGTCCTTTCGTGGTTGATTGTTGTATTCGGAGACTGCGGTTTGATGTCCCATCGAGTTGTTCCCAACAACATTTCCAAAACACCGTTCCTCTATTCGTTCAACATTTTTAATAAAAAGTTATCCTTCATTTCAGTGACACCACAGCTTTTGCGAATTTTTAAGATTCTCAAAATCGATTGATGTTGAGCAAGTTTTTATTTTTTTACGCCGTTGTAACTAAAAGTGTAACCGCCACAGGCTTTTATGGTTCGTGGGCTGTCCAGTCGATGAGGGAATGATGATGAATTGTGATCGTACGAGTGTGGTTTTACCTTACGGGGTGGGTGGTGGGGGCTGGTGGGGACCTTGGTTTGGGATGTCAAGCAGAGCTTCCAGTCGAACCTCTCTCCCCTCTCTCTCACACATCTTGATTTGATCTCGTCGTCGAGATGCTGGGCTGGCTAGATAGTGCGCGTGCTAATTTCAACCAGCATCTCATTACAATTACTTACATTTGGCTTACATTTCAGCATGCTTGCTTAAACAGCGTGGGGTGAGTCGGGTTATTGTGTTCAAAAATTGAACGGTCAGCAAATAGGTTGGGCTTGTTATTAGATTACATTTTGAGCAGTATGCCAGCAGAACAAATTGGCTTTTTATGCAGATTCTTAAACAAATATATTCCATGTCTGCTTCGGAACTTATGAATGCCATTAAATCTGTCAAAAGTGTTGAATGAGATATCATTAGTGTGCCGCGTAGCCAACAAACTCTCGACGATTCTCGTGGCCCATATTGAGGGCAGGATATCCAAAAAAATCCTCATGATTCCTGCCTAAAAAGTTTTAAAGTAGCCAGCCCGGGTGTTATTTCACCCCCTCTTCTTATATTTTGTTAGTCAGCGAGCGCAATGTCATCAGAATGTCGAGAGGCCACGCGCCACGATGACGTCCCAAAGAATAACGGCGAGTATTCTTAGGTTTTTTCGGTAAAGTCACGTAGGTAAAAAATTAAAATTAATAAAAGTAAAATAAAATAAAAATAAAAGATAAAAATCACGACGTTTCGGAGGCAACACAAGCTTCCGTCTTCAGGTGGAACCGTCACAGCACGATGGCTGTATTTTTATTTAACTTTTATTAATTTAATTTTTTTACCTACGTGACTTTAAAAAACAAAACCTAAGAATATGAATCCTTGCAGTCACGAAAGCTTCAAATCTAGAATTAATAACGGCGAGGTCACGCATCAAAGCTGACACGCGTGGTTACGTTGCGTCGAGTCACAGCAATTGCAGCGAGTTCTAGCGGGGCATTGACATCAAATGTCCCCAATGTTGCAGGTGCACCTGAAGTCAGTAGCCGAAAGGATTTCTCAGTTATATGCGCGCATTCGGACTTGTTTTCTACCGCCGCACAAATTATTTCGGGAATAATTTCAGCCCTTTCGTCAAAGCCACTGCTGGTTGAGAGCCTCCCCGCACCGTCGCGAGGTCACGGGGGGTTACCTTGACCATACGTCACTGCGCTGTGCACACAATCGCACGTCAAATTGAAGTTATCTTCAACACCCACCTAAGTAGAAAATTTACGTCCGAAAACATAACAGAGCGGAAGGTCGCTACTCGCAGGGCACGTGGCAGGCCGACAAGTCCTGCAAGGGGCACGGGATCATCCCCTGCGGCAGTCTATCACGTGCCCTGGTCGTGGTTGACCCCGTGCTCCCTCGCCGAGTAGTTCAGCTTGCCGAGGTCTTACTGCGTAGGCCGCGTTTGAACGCGAGAGCTGATGAATAGGTTTTCGGGGGGGGGCTAAGACCTATAAGCCCTAGCCCCCAATCGCTGCACGTGTTGCAATGTTAACATTTGCAATGTTAGCATCGCCACTGGGGGAGACAAAGGCGGCCGAGAGTGGTGCTGGCCGGCCTTCATAGGTGCTCGCTAACAGCACTTGCCCCAACAGTGTGTCAGGGCTATACGGGGGATCTTTGTCTTTGCAGCGAAGTTGTGCCGTCGAGTGGAGTGAGAATACTCTAACGATGGGGCTGGGACACAGCTGAACAGAGACTCCGATGGAAGGCATGGAGAGGGCATTTTTCGTCTTTTTGACATTTTTTTTTCTCAAGAGGTTGGCTAGCATGGACAACTAGACCAAATACCGTCAAGAGGAGCCCTTTAGCAATGCATCAAGTGGAGTTATTCTACCAGCAGTGGAATTTCAGGGCTGCACCTGAAGCTATACTATCGGTATTTGTTGTAAAGCTCTGCAACCCTCCACGTTAGAGGACAAACCTTGGAAGTGTATATCACATATCTACTTCTGAGATCTCTCAAAATAACACCCGGTCCACATGGCAGCAGCTTCACACCCTCGCTGCGATCGTCACAATTCTCAGAGATGACATTTAGCGCGATGAAATGCGGAACGGATTGCAACGTGACAGAACATTTTGTGTTGCCATTTGGTAACTCGTCTGAGACCATCAACTTAGAAAACCTGGTTTAATTGCAGGCAGCTGCCTGGATTCTCAAACCCATGATATTAGCGGTGCCAGTCCAGCACTCTAAGCTCCTGAACGACCCGGACATCTCATAGTAAGAGCTTTTCAAGAACGCGAAGTTGTACAGCATTGACACCGAGAATGAAATGCCATCAAAACATTTCCCGAGTGTGGCCTCACGGGAGTGGTGACAATGTGGGGGAGGTATTATTGCTTCGGCTTTATGCATGTTGAACTTCTTTCGCACCGTACGTAGCCAACCATAATGAATCGGAAGTTGTTTTAGCAGTTGTCCTGTATAGCTCTACGATGTGTTTTGGGTTTCAACGTTTATAATTGTCCGGCACGATGCCCGACGGTTCAGTCCACATTCTACTCCACGTGCTGGGATCTTCTGCAGGAGCTGAATGGTGAGAAGCTCCCAGCACGCGGAGCGAAAGCTCAGACATCATGCCGAACAACACCTGGTGCAACACACGTTTGAGCATGTGGGGGAGGCCTTCATCCAGCAGTGGCGAGGTCATTGGTTTATAATAATTGTTTGAGCGCTGAAATGCTACACCGGGTGTCTCACAGCACCATGTGGTTGTGTTGTGAGTGCGTTGCCTCTCGCTAGATGAGGCTGCAGTTCCACGGGGCTCTTGCCGTGCGTTTTGGGGGCCTCCAGAGGGAGCCCCTAATGGGGCCCTTGGGCAACAATGAACTGGCAGTGTAAAATGTGATGCATTTCCTCGGCTTACTCTTTGCTGCATTTCAACGTGTGATCCACATTTATCACACCCTCGTGTAGGCCTATAACACGCAATGGCCGGCATATACTACTGCGTGGACATATAAAGTAGGAGTCGTATTCGTAACCCTATTAGCTGGGATTCCCATTATCCGCATGAACTCTCAGGTCCGTGAAAACTCCTATAGTGCATGCCCCTTCTCGTCCTACTATTACTCGCGATTTTTCAAGTTGATAAGTGAATGACATCGCGTGTATAATGGGCTCCGTGAAGTTCCCCCCCCCACATCACCGCGGATAAGAAGAGTTCTACTAAATCTTAGATTGCCTGTGGCCAATTGTACGGTTCTGTATGGTGACCAGCCCTTGTATCACGGCCTCGTTTACAAGTTGAGCAGGGGTGGCATACAAAAATAAATATATATTTAAAAACTTTAAACAAATGTTAAATCCTTAACAGAATGACTGTTTGATTTGATAGCTTTCGTGACTGCAGGAATCCATACTCTTTGTTTTTTTCGTTAAAGTCACGTAGTTATTTTATTTTTATTTGTTTTATTTTAGTTCTAACTACGTGACCTTACCTAGAGAACCAACGAGTATAGAATGACTGTTGTTTTGTTTCTGTGTATATGAGGACGGAGCTAATGCCCGTTGCTTGTCTGCCACTGGTTTAAATTCATCCGGCATCTCTAATGCGACGAAAGTGCTGTGACGTCACAGTGGACAGTGCATGCTGTGATGAAACCATATTTATTGGACTTCTTTTGCACCGTACGTAACCAACCGTGCTCATCGAATGTGATGTTATCCGTAAAAAAAAACTTCATTTTAAATTTGGTTCGCTAGTTTTTAACACTCTACATACATGTGGGGCTAAAGCGGCGGCACAGTGGAAAGCTCGCTGAACTACGAATCCAGAGTCTTAAGTTGAATCCAGCGTGCCAAGAAACGCCATGGTGTGTACATGTTAACTACCTCGCTTGGAAATACCAGAGGTCGTGGGTTCAATTCCGACCCTGAAATCTTAATAATTTGGAGTTTGCGTGTCTCTCTCCCCATGGTCGCGTGGATTTTTTTCAGGGTCCTCCGGTTTTTCCCACCGCATTTAGAATCAACGTGCGTTTAGAGTACTTGACTGCTATACACTTCCACGTGATAAGCCACTCCGTTGAGCTATCATTTGTGGACAGGTCGTTTCTCAAAAAAGAGCTATTTAGCTTCGTGTGCCTTACCTGGTCAGAAAAAAGTCGTAGTTTTAGTATTCCCGGCCATGACTAACATCAGCGGTGAGTGACGTCTGAGCCTGTCCTGGCCTTCCCACTTCACCAACCCGCACTAGCGAGTGTGATGAAGTATGGTCAGACACATCACATGACTGACACACAACATGGGGAGGCCTTCATCCAGCAAAGGACTGAGAAATCTTTTATATAACGTCACATTTATTGTATAGAATGCTGTACGTCACATGCTCTAGGTTTAAGGGTTATTGATGCAATGAAACTCATTTGATATTGCTGGGTTGGTGATGGGTATAATTTCCCAGAGCCACAGAGCTCTACTTCACGTTTAGTTTTATCCCCCAGAATTACATCGTGCTATTGAGTTGCAAAGCATGTACCTATCGGTGCCATACCATGAGTTTAATACATTCAATTTTCGAGATAACCAACGCGATCCGACAAAAGGATATCACAGATCTGCTTATAAAGTCCCTTTTTCTAAGCGTATACATATATATCCCCACGAGGGGGAGGACTTTTACGTGCGCCCTGCAAATAGCGGTCGTCTTGTGCCAATCAAACTTAAATGTGCAATTATCGGTGCTAGAATAAATCAACTTAAATGACAAACCAAATTATTCTGCTGTTTTGTTTGTGTGGTCATCGCTGGCTGGGTTGAAACGATCAACTCACTCCACTTGTGACCCAGCTTGTGGTAAAATAAAATAAAAACGTTTAATAGTAATATTTTAGTTTAATCAACATTTTTATTTATGCTAGAGAAGGAATCTGATGAGCTATGAAGCTCTTTTTCACAGATGCCCAGTAGGGGCGGGTCAGTAGGTAACATCGACAAAAATACAAAAATGACCACAACAGTAATATTAAGTCAATAAAAAAATGTATAGACATAGCATGACAGTACTTATTGCCCTGGTGCATACATGGATGAATGGAAGGATTGTTATAATGATCACTCCACGAATATCAGCAGTGCCGGTTCTGTTCTTGGCGACGATGTTACCTCCCTGAGCCACTTCACTCGCCAGCTATGTTGATGACAAGTGAGACAGTCCCCGATGCTTTCGTAATAAAACCAAGTCGTGGTGCCATGGATCACAGTGGCGTTGTTTATCCTGCTTGGCATTGTTATCCTGTGTAGCATTGTTATCCTGGGTGGCATTGTTATGCTGTATGGCATTGTTATCCTGTGTGGCATTGTTATCCTGTGTGGCATTGTTATGCTGTATGGCATTGTTATCCTGTGTAGCATTGTTATCTTGTGTGGCATTGTTATGCTGTATGGCAGTGTTATCCTGTGTGGCATTGGTATCTTGTGTGGCATTGTTATGCTGCATGGCATTGTTATCCTGTGTGGCATTGTTATCCTGTGTGGCATTGTTATCCTGTGTGGCATTGTTATCCTGCGTGGCATTGTTATCCTGGGTGGCATTGTTATCCTGTTTGGCATTGTTATTCTGAGTGGCATTGTTATCCTGAGTGGCATTGTTATCCTGGATGGCATTATTATCCTGCGTGGCATTGTTATTCTGTCTGCCATTGTTATCCTGCGTGGCATTGTTGTTCTGTGTGCCATTGTTATCCTGCGTGGCATTGTTATCCTGGATGGCATTGTTATCCTGTGTGGCATTGTTATCCTGTGTGGCATTGTTATCCTGTGTGGCATTGTTATCCTGTTTGGCATTGTTATCCTGGGTGGCATTGTTATCCTGTGTGGCATTGTTATCCTGAGTGACATTGTTATTCTGTGTGGCATTGTTATCCTGGGTGGCATTGTTATCCTGTGTGGCATTGTATACTTGGGAAGTCCACTGACATGGGCCAACGACTGCACGAAAGACTTTTTTAAAATAAAAAATCACGAGTAAAATCTGAATTTATGTCCGAAACAAAAGGTGTATAAACATTTCCATTAATGTCCAGATAAACTGCGATTGCATCACAGCCCCCGCCCCCCCCCCCCCCCCGTATCACCAGGAGGAGCATCAGGGCCCGCTGGTGGTCTGGGGACCCCACTGCCTGAGTGTGCGTCCGTTCCACGACACTTACACTTGAAAGCGTCCGGGAACACCTTTGTACACTTATGTGATATTACCACCTATCAAGATGCGCTATGCATCACACCTTGATTGTTGATATTTTTAATTGAATAATTTTGTATAGAATAGTTTTTCTAGAATAACTTTACGCAGTTTAGTGTTTTGTATGTAATATTACCACCGATCAAGATGCGATGTTAATCACACATTGTTGATCTTTTTTATTGAATCATTTTGGAAAGAATTCTTTCTCAAGAATAACTTTACGCAGTTTCGCGTTTTTGATGTAATATTACCACCTATCAAGATGCGATGTTAATCACACCTTGATTGTTGATCTTTTTTATTGAATCATTTTGAAAATAATTCTTTCTCGAGAATAACTTTAGGCAGTTTAGTGTTTTTGATGTAAACATGCTGCCACCTGCTGGTCACTACCAAAGTGAAACCAGCATGGACACATCGGGCTAAGGCGGTTATTGGGGGCCGTCCATAAATGACGTCACGCAATTTTTGACGATTTTTGACCCCCCCCCCCTCGTCACACGGCGTCACAAAAAGTCAGACCCCCCCCCCCCCTCAAATATGATGTCACAAAGCTCTGCCTCCTCCCCCCCCCAAAAAAACCAAATTTCCATTTTGAAAATAAAACATGCTTCAAATCGCTTTAAACTATTGTCACTGTAGTGCGTATTTAATGTGACGCTGCACTCTGTTGTTGTGCGAGAAAACATTTATTAAAAAGTCTATTTAATTCAGTAGAACGTGTTGTCTATATTTATTTAAAGTTACACATTTTGATGTGACGTCACATTTCTCAAACCCCCCCTCCCTCGCTACACATCGTCACAAATGTCTGACCCCCCCCTCCCCCCTAGGTGCGTGACGTCATTTATGGACGGCCCCTTAGATTGCTCCGCGTGTTGTTCGGTATGACGTCCGACGTTTCGCTCCGCGTTCTGGGAGCTTGTTCAGGAACGTCGAGCGTCACGCCACGTGACCCAACAGCGTATCGGAGAGCGCTGCGGCACAAGCGCAGATAATTATTCGCCAGGCTGCCTTCACGTGTTACCAATCTTTCATGTTCATATGCAAATTGAACCACAGCGCGCTGCACGCACCCGATGATGGGTAGTCGTGGCGAGGCATAGCACGAGAGGGCCGCGAAGCAACTGGCGTTGCTAAACACTGTGCACTAGAGACGTTAAGCATGGCGTTACTCGCTTACCTCGCCTGATATTTGATGCATTTTCACTCTTCGGGGTTGCTCATCAAGAGAGACAATATCGACGTTTTGTCTCGATTTTATAATAAGCGTTCGAGATTTGCACTTAACACAATATCGAGTGGTGACTGCAGACTGTAAACATTTTAAATTCGATCTGGCCGCTCCGTTTACACGCTATGAAGAAGAGCCATTGCCCGAAACATCGCCAATTATAGTATAGCAGGGCACAAAAGGGGGTGGGGGTGGCCAGCACCACGCCCCGCCGACTTTGTCTCACCGCACACCGCACCAGGTACACTCCTCATTGGAGGCTGCGTCGATCTAGGGGAAGGCTCAGGGCCGATTTCTCAACTAAAAATGTACTATTTTTTATTTTACCAGGTAAAGCCCACTGAGCTACACAGCTCTGTTTTTCAGAAGCGACCTGGCGATCACAAATGACACCCCAGTGAAGTGGCTTAGCGTGTAAAAATGTGCAGCAGACAACGCAGATAAGCGTCACTGCTGGTGGCCGTGAGCGGGAATCGAACTCAGGTCGCCGGCTTCGTAGCGCAGAGCGCTACCTGCTACACTACCGCTCCCTATCTTGTAAAAAAACCACCAGCTCGTCTCTCTATGACCAAGAACAACCTCCTTGCAGTGGTTGATTCTGAAACGGTTACAAATTGGCCAAAGCGCTTTGAGATGCTAATTGTCGTTATAGGGTGCCATATAAAATCTGAATGCAAATCGTCATGTTACACATTGTTCTTTTACAGAATGTGTAATTAATATACGGTTAATGTACGTTGCCATTCGGTAGGTGGTCGTCATTGAGCGTGCAGGAGCAATTGGTGGACCAGCAGAGGGCAGTAGCAGCAAACCCCGTTGTCACGTGGCACTCACTTGCTTCCCACGTCAATGCCACCCCGCACTGACCGCCGTGGTGAAGTATGGCCAAAGATAACCACCACGACCCGCATTACTCGCACACCTCCGATTAGCACGGGTGGCTACGTACGGTGCGAAAGAAATTCAACGTGCAGTACATGCGTGGGGGGGGAGGCTCTTATCCAGCAGCGGATGATGTGTCCGTCATATATTGGAATCGCTGCGCCCACGTGAACCACCAGGTGGAGGAATTGTTCACACAACGCAACGGCCCATATCGAGCTGAGTGCGAGCCTCAACGAGTGAATGTGTGCCCAGGCAATGCTGATGTGTTGTTTCGTCAGCTGACAACAACCTCACATTTACAATCAACATTGTGAGTATTTACACTATGAGATCTCTTTTACCAGTGGCAAAATATGATGGTAGGTTTTTACCCTTTTAACTGGTACAAAACTGACACCTTTATTCAAGGCATCATGTTTGCAATGACCACAACACAAGTAGTCAATAAAGCAAACAAAAAGAAGCAACTCTGATAAGGATAATAATATGCACTGTCCTTGAAGTTGATTGGCCCACACCCGAGACGGCTTTCTTTAGAGCCTAGTCCCCATTGGTGTAGGGCCAGATGACACCAGAAGGCGTACAACTCAAAAACAGTGCAATATCAGAGTATTGAGAGTTCGGGGTAAACATTTACACTATGAGATCTCTTTTACCAGTGGCAAAATATGATGGTAGGTTTTTACCCTTTTAACTGGTACAAAACTGACACCTTTATTCAAGGCATCATGTTTGCAATAAGGATAATAATATGCACTGTCCTTGCCACTGGTAAAAGAGATCTCATAGTGTAAATGTTTACCCCGAACTCTCAATACTCTGATATTGCACTGTTTTTGAGTTGTACGCCTTCTGGTGTCATCTGGCCCTACACCAATGGGGACTAGGCTCTAAAGAAAGCCGTCTCGGGTGTGGGCCAATCAACTTCAAGGACAGTGCATATTATTATCCTTATCAGAGTTGCTTCTTTTTGTTTGCTTTATTGACTACTTGTGTTGTGGTCATTGCAAACATGATGCCTTGAATAAAGGTGTCAGTTTTGTACCAGTTAAAAGGGTAAAAACCTACCATCATATTTTGCCACTGGTAAAAGAGATCTCATAGTGTAAATGTTTACCCCGAACTCTCAATACTCTGATATTGCACTGTTTTTGAGTTGTACGCCTTCTGGTGTCATCTGGCCCTACACCAATGGGGACTAGGCTCTAAAGAAAGCCGTCTCGGGTGTGGGCCAATCAACTTCAAGGACAGTGCATATTATTATCCTTATCAGAGTTGCTTCTTTTTGTTTGCTTTATTGACTACTTGTGTTGTGGTCATTGCAAACATGATGCCTTGAATAAAGGTGTCAGTTTTGTACCAGTTAAAAGGGTAAAAACCTACCATCAAACATTGTGAGTGTGTGATTTCGCCGCGTGGGGCCGCACGTGGCCGCTAGGCAGCCCAACGCAAAGCAACACAAACAGACACCGGTGACACGCCCGGGTGGGACGTATCGTAGGCACCCGATCTTTCACACCGTTGTTGTTCGAAGACGAAATTACACTCTTATGGAATGACACATTAGCCGGGCGGTGGTGGCTATGGGGTCGCCTGTAATCCAGCACTTTCAGTTTGTTGTCATTACCCCGCACCTCCGATTAGCACGGTTGGCTACGTACGGTGCGAAAGAAGTTCAACATACATATACATATTATGGAGGTGAGGGTTACTGAGGGTGCATGGACCCAAAAAGTGCGCGTCGTCTGCTTCACAGCGGACGTTAAAGATCACGTGATGTCATTTAGCTAGCCTAGGCCATTGTGTGTCGGTGCCCTGGTTCAAATTTGCAAGGTTTGTTTTTTATTACAGAAAAATCATCACTCCCTACTACAAAACACTTGGCAGACCCTCCTGAAAAGTCATAAGACTCTGTGAGTAAACAAGGGAAATAAAAAATAAAAATAATAATAGTTCTTGATTAGGGGCCACAGCCCAGGGAATTACATTTCGTGGCCCACGTAAAAATATACACTACTGCCTTACAATGATTGAAACGCCACACTGGAGGTGATTTGGTAATTAAATCAATAGCACCGCTGTGTCTAAATTAAAAGAGTTGCGTTCATTTGAACTTTATTCTATCTTTACAATTCGTATATCAAATTTCCAAGGTAAATAACAATCGAGCGTTTGGCATAAGGGCATGGTTTGTGGTAAAAACTGTCCAGGAAGGGAATTAAATCTTTACAAAGAATTGAAATACAACAACTCTAACAACCCCAAACTCTTGTCATACTTAACTTGGCCCTGGCTCAATCAGATATCCCTCGAGTTAATAATCCTGGAATCAAGTAACCTGTCTCTCCGCTCACAGTCCTGTGCCCAACCCAAAGGTGATCGCGTGCAGTCCCTTGCAGGCCACTTGGCTTACATGCTGTGACCCCTGGAAGAGACGTTGACCCCGCCACACAGGGGACTTGTTTTTGTACTCCTTTCCCGGAACAGCTGTATAAGCTTTACATTCATATCGCTTTATGTTTCTTTTTGTTGTTGTTATTTTATTGTAAAGCCCGTTTCCTTGCATTATCTTCCTGCCACCCTCCTCAGGCATCCTGTACTCAGCAAAGCTCACTTCCTGCTCACAGGAAATACTTCCTTTGTGGGCCCTTTATTCATTAATTTATCTCGCTTGCATTTTGTGAGCTGTGGTGGTTCGCGTGGTTGCGCCGCCCCATTAAACAGGGCATCATTTAAATGTTTTAGTGCCTTGAAGTAATGGTAAACTGCGCAATGCACTGCACCGCTTGTGTCTGTTAAGGCGGGCAGCAAACAACCTGCTCCTGCATAAACGTGTACTATCGTTGCCGAGATGTGATCATAGGACACATCTATCGTACGAGATAAGGTCCCGGTAAGCATGCAGAATTGGTCAAACGCTGCATGTTTAATAGGGTGGTATCAAACTCTTTGGGTCTTTCGGTACGATCGACACGTCGTGATATTTTTTAAATAATGTTTCTATCTACGTGACTTTCCTGCAGTCACAAAGCTTTAAGTCGAGGGTGGTATCAGTTTAGAAAAAACAAATCTTGTCTTGAGTACTGGTAATCGTTTAATTTCCTAAAAAAATATCCAATGTTTTAGGTTATTTCCTGTCCAAAGTTATTTATGTAACCTAAACACGGCACAAACACATTGCAATCCAAGTGTAACACACATTTACAAAGTGACAGTCGTCTTGACGTGAACATTTTATTTTCAACTGTGTCCGTGAATCTCGACATCATGTCAACCTTTGTGCGTGTGCATTTGACAATTAGTGCTTGGAATTTATGGAGCAATATAACTTATCGAGGCAGGGCACATGAGCAAAGATTGAGCTGATAATCATGATGTGCTGTCATTGCCAAGTGACTCACTGAGAGAACACCTAGTCAGGGCACATAGCCGCACCGACTCAGCTGTTGAGATCACACTCTGACACTCATTCTCGAGCGGTTTGCCAAGCGTAGAGAGAGTTTCACTGCCTCAATGCAATAAATAATGACCGCACCAACAGATCACGTCCAATTTGCTTTGCCAATGTAATTAGGCACAAGGCCGTAGCTATGGAGTCAACATTGGGGGGGAACAAATCTTCCAGGGTGTCTGGGGGTCCCAACACAGAAAAATATCTAAATTTGAAAACTCATTGCCTGCGTAAAAAATAAAAAATGCATTAACACGTGGGATGGACTTTTTGTTTAGTTTTTACAATAATGTCTAATAGTGTATTGTATTACACTACTCTGTTTTAACTTTTTTTTACCATTTCTTGTTTCATTGTATGTAATGGCAGAGATTAGGGATTAATAAAGTACAACCATAACCACAATTACATAAACAGAAATCTATGCATTGATTCATATGAAGACAAGTCCAGATATTGTGGCCAAGGGTTATCAAATAGTTTTTAGTTACATAGCATCGTAATTTTTTTTTTTGCAATATATTGGGGGGGACATTTTGAGCATATTTGAATGTCCCCCCCAATATATATTATAATTACGGCCTTGATTAGGCATATTACAGTTCCGAGAACTAAAAATGCTGGATATATTACGACGCAATGGACAGCCTTCGTTCACTTTACGCGGGTACGGTTGATGCTATTTCGCAATAATATGCAGCTAACGAATGTCAACCCCAAACATTCGCTGTGTGCAGTTCGAATTCACTCGTACGCGGCTACGCGGTCAGGCGTGGGACGACATTGCGCGTGTTTACTGTGCACGCTACTCGGCAGGCAGCTTCCTTCTCGTGCGGTTTCGCTTCGTTGCGCCCTCCTTTTCTTTATTTGATCGCATCTACAACCGCGTAAAGCGAGGCAAACCTGTGCACTCTCTGTAGCAGGGGTCCACAACCCCCGAGCCGCAGACCGGTACCGGTCCGTGGCCTGTTAGGTAACCGGGCCGCACAGCAGCAGGAGGTGAGAGCGGTGAGTCCGCGCGCGTGGCCTGCCCCCATTATTTTATTATTCACCACTTCCATCCGTGCCTCTTTCCCGCACCGCGCACAAGCTGCTAACCCCTAGTAGCCACAATGAGTAAAAAACAAACGTCGCTGGAGAGCTTCTTTGAAAAGGGGGAAAGACCCAATGATGAACTATCCCCCCACCGGTCCGTGAGAAAAATTGTCTTCCACGGTCCCTGGTGCCAAAAGGGTTGGGGGCCGCTGCTCTGTAGGACGCAGCCACCCGACCTGTGGAGTCGGCGATTGAGCGCCGCTGCCCGGAGTGCAATGCGGCGAGGAGTTCTCGATGCTGGTCACGAGGGGCGCCAGAAATTTACATTTGTTTCTGCCAGCACCCAACTTGACGACCTCACTCGCCATCCAGCGCCACCTTCCGCCGACGCTGATGAGTTTTGCTCGTCTCGGCTGCCGTGTGTCCTGCAAGGATAGGGTGTATTAAAAAGTTAAAGTGGCAAATGGTGTGCATAGGATATCTTTTTGAAGAGACCTCTTCTTGGTTCTTTCGGTAAAGTCACGTAGAAGGGAAATAATGAATTAATAAAAATAAAACATAATAAAATACAATTCTCACGACGTTTCGGCCACAACGCAAGCAGCCGTCCTCAGGTGAAGAACAGGTCTGTCGGAAAGAACCAAGAAGATGAATCCCTGCAGTCACGAAAGCTTTAAATCGAAATTTATTTGAAGCGAGTCTCGGAAATATCTTTAGAACAGTTTTTTTGTGTGTGCAGTTTGTTGCCCTTCTGGGGAACCTCCGATTAGCACGGTTGGCTCTGATATGATCAGACCTGGAGGCCAATGCTCATTAGAAATACTGCAGCATTGTTTGCTGAAATTGTATTTATAATTGTAGTTGGAAACCATTTTGCATGTCAACCATTAAAATTGTGATTGACACGTCTACCGACCTGCAGCAAAAATTGTAAGAAAATCTATTTATATAAAAAAAAACATTGGAAATGTGACATGTTAACACAGCTGGAATAGTGACATATTTCATTGGTATTGTTTTCTTTAAATTCAGAAACTATGTTGTAACGGAGGTTTGAGTTTCTAGTTAATTGTATTTTTTTTTATCGTGAGAGTGTTTATTTTTAAATATCCTCAGGAAAGTACGTGGCAATCTGTTGCGTTTGTAAAATAGTGGCGTTCCAACATAGTGCAGACAATGTCTGCAACCCAATTCTGCAAAGCATTGTGGTCGAATTTCCTGCACTGAAACAGAAAAAAATCATTCCACCTTCCAAGAATTATACACCCACGCCAAGTTCATATGTTCGGGAAACGCTTATGTATATATTCTTGTGTCTTTCGGTAAAGTCACGTAGATAGGTTCAAAGAAAATAATAATCAAGAATAACAGAAAACTACGACGTTTCGATCTTCAGGAAAGTCCCTTTTCCTGAAGCCCCTTTTCCTATAGACGACCGCTTACGTTGTGATCGAAACGTCGTAGGTTTCTGTTTTTTTATTATTTTCTTTTAACCTATCTACGTGACTTTACCGAAAGAGCCAATAATATGAATTCTTGCAGTCACGAAAGCTTTAAGTCAACACTTCTGTCTATTTAATCAGGCGAATCGCTGGGGCTCCTCCTATTATTTCACTAACCATGCCAAGCGCATGCATTTGGGCAACCACAGAAACACAAATCAATGATGTTAATAATGGCATTTCCAAAGAGCTAGCTAGTGTCGTAATGAACTTTGCGTAGTTTATAAAAATGCATTTTTTCATATAGATTGCAGGGCTTATGCTGGCCATGTTATGCTTGTGTTGTCAATTTCCGGCTATTTTCATCTCTCTGCAGCCTCTCGTGAGCTGGTTTCCCGTACTGGCTGGCTGGCTGCCTGCCAGCGACACGCTCTGTGTTATTGAATGTTCTCTCCAGGATGCAAGTAGATTCGGTCGTGCTCCAGTTTCCTGTCCAGAGAATGGGAGGGAGAGAGGGAGGTAGGGAGGGAGGGAGGGACCCAAAAATGTTGACTCCCTTGTACGCCCGATGTGCAGTGCTTTTGCTGCTTCTGGTGGAGAAGCCTCTCTCTTTTCAGGGTGGCCATCCACCCCGCCCTCGTGTGCCGGCCTTCACAGGTGCTCGCTAACAGCCACTTGCACACAAAGTCTGTTGAGGCTACACGTGGGGGATCTTTGTCGTCGTCGTCGTCTTTTCAGCGTCACTTAGCTTTGTCGTCCATGTCAGCCGAGTCGACTGGCAACCTGGTGGTGGTGGTGGAGGTGATAATACCCCCCAAAGTGATGCTGACACAGGAAATAAATTCAGAAACTGTCACGAATTTTTTTTTGCATGGATTTATGCTGAACTTCTTTCGCACCGTACGTAGGCAACCGCGCTTATCGGGGGTGCGCGATAAGGACAACAAACCAAACACAAAAGGCAGTTCTAAAGAAATGGGGTTTCACTCGTACCCCTTCTCCATTGGCATTGGTGATTTGACGAGTCGAGCCAGAACCAAACCGGGATACGATGGCCTCGCAAGACGTCTGATTCTGGTTCATTGTCGAGCAGTGCGAGTGGTGGGGTGAACAATTGTCATCGTGTTTCATCAGTCACACATTCATAGCGTGTGACGTCCAATGCCGGATTAAGCTAGTGCGGGGCCTGTAGCATGTGATGTTATAAAGGGGCCCTGAATAAAACCCACGTAAATATTAAAACACAAATGTTTAACTTGCATAGTAAAGTAATTGTATTTTTTCATTTGCTATACGGCCTGATAATACGACAAAGCGCTAACCTTAAATACCCTGTCGTTCATGAAAGTTTAAGGCAGGATAGTACTATAGTAATAGAGCAAGTGCAGAATCACTGATAGCTTGAAAGCATTTAGCGCGGGCCCTTGAAAGTGCGGGGCCCGTAGCTACATACGTAGCTACTTTTGCTACGGGGATCATCCGGCACTGGTGACGTCTGAATCATGGGCTCGGGTTGTTCAGTGGAAGAAAAAAACGATCTAGCACCTCCTGAGCTGTGGAAAAGAGCTATAGATGCGCAAAGGCAATGATTAGATGAAAATGATCAGGTATGTAACAATACATTAAGTCATAGATAATGCATGTATCAAACCATCATTATCATCCACGATCTATTTACTGCTGGATGAAGGCCACATTTAGGTTAGCCTGTGCGCATGAGGCAGATACAAATGGCAGTCACAACAATAAATGATTGAATCAAGCAATGACTCCAAATTGTGAAATTAATGAAATTGCTGGAGGTGTGGGTGCATCGTTACATACTTTAAATATTATCTGAAAGTTTACAAAAGACCTTACACGGACTTAAACCTCGCGGCCACAGATATCTCACTATGTGCTATTTTTTGAAATCTGCAACTACAATTCATTGTCTGTTGATTACATAAAATAAACAATCATTTCATTGTTGCACCACAAATATGCAAAAAAAACTCTTATTCTTCTATTGCACACGATTAGGAAAATATCTATTTCGGAACGTATGGTGGTGGCAGAGGGCCCAATTGTTTCACGTTAAACAGCGATAACATACAGGGCTGGAGCGGTGGTGCCGTGGTTACTCCGCCGACGCACGATGAACAGGGCGAGCCGAGTTTGATTCCCAGGCACGGCTAACACCAGTGGCAAGTGATATATGTCTGAACTGCCATGTTGGCTCTTTGGTTCTTTCGGTAAAGTCACGGAGAAAGAAGATAAATTAAATAATAAAATACGACGTTTCGATTGCAACACAAGCAACCGTCATCAGGTAGAACTAAATTTGAGAGAGAGACAAAACACAGACACGGAGACACACAGACAGACACACAAGCAGAGAGAGACACACACAGAGACACACAGAGAGAGAGACACAACATAGACACACAGAGACTCAATGCCTCTGTGTTGAGGCCTTAAATAGAGAGGGGGGGGGGGCAGAGAGAGAGAGGTGGGTCTGCTGGAGCAGCTGCTGGAGCAGAGAAATTAGCATGCCAATGAAAGACTCAACAAGACTGGTAATTTTATAGAGAGTTGTAGTTGTGTGAATATCCACCCCGAAGCGACTGAAGGCGAGAAAGAGCGAATGGACCTATCAGGGCCTGGTAAATTTTAGAGAGAGAGAAATAGGCGGATCGGACAGCTCAAATCAAGTCACCACACTGCCCAGCATGGTGAAGTATGGTGAAACAACAACAACAACAAAAACAGCTTCCCACGAATGAGGCACCTCGTGGTGAAGGGGGCCCAGCATCTCATCGGATCTCCAAAACAGTTGAGGCGTTTAAACTGGAAATTGACAATGCACCCACTTGTCCCGTGAAAGTGGTTAATAGCCTTCGGGTGTTATTTGACCGTTCACTCCCCTTCAATGCACACGTTTCTAAGGTGGTCCGGCTCTCCTTCTTCCACCTTAGAAACATTGCCCCGCCTACATCGCATTGTCACCTACTGACTTAGAAGGTGCACGCCGTTGTCTTATCTCGCATTCATTATTGCGAAGCTTTGTTACTCGGGGTTCCGAACCAAGGTCTTGGGCCGACTGCAGTTGGTCCAGAACGCAGCCGGCCGGCCGCCAGGATGCTCACACGAACCTCGTTCGCGTGAGCACATTACCCCGATAATAACACCTCTGCATCGGCTTCCAACTCAATTTACGGTGCGATTTAAAGTATTGCTGCTAACATCAGAGGGCCTTAAACGGCCTTGCAACATATTCTTGGGTTTTTTCGGTAAAGTCACGTAGGTAAAAAATAAAAATTAAAATTCATAAAAGTAAAATAAAAATAAAATAAAAATCACGACGTTTCGGAGGCAACACAAGCCTCCGTCTTCAGGTGGAACCGTCACAGCACGATAGCTGTATCAAGTAAATGACAAGTAAATGACTTGATACAGCGAGCGTGCTGTGACGGTTCCACCTGAAGACCGAGGCTTGTGTTGCCTCCGAAGCGTCGTGATTTTTATTTTATTTTTATTTTACTTTAATTAATTAAAAAAAAATTTACCTACGTGACTTTACCGAAAAAACCCAAGAATATGAATCCTTGCAGTCACGAAAGCTTCAAATCTGGCCTTGCAACATTTTACATTCAACAGCTCATTCACTCGCACGTACCGTCACGAGCTGTCCGATCCGCCAATTTGCATCTGCTCCATGTGCCGAGAACTCGACTCTGCACCTGGTGTCACCGAGCCTCTTGCATGCGCTGCGCCAAGACTATGGAACGCACTGCCACCTGTGGTCATAGAGTCGAGGTCACTCACCTGGTCTACGTCTTCTCTCGAGACTCGCCAGCTGCGCCTGGCCTACACTTCCCAAGTGTGACCAGTGGATTCTGGACTCTGTACTATTTATATTTTCTAACTTCGTGCATGGCGCAACTGAGATCCTTGGACGAATTACGCATTATAAATGTCAATTCATATTTTTATTAATTGAGCAATGTGGTGTCCGTCGTTAGTTGTGGCTCTCCGAACTTGCTCAACAGTTCTTCCGATGTGTTTCGGGTCCTCGTGCGTGTTGTTCGGCACGATGCCCGCGTAGCTTCCTCTTCTCCAAGAAGCTCACAAGCTCAGCGAACAACAACAACAACAACAACTCTTCAACCCGAACCACACAGCACGTCCGCGAAAATCTACACACGGGTGTTGTTCAACGTCGCTGGAACACAGGGCCTGTGTCTTCAGAGGTGGAGTTTTATGGGGGTCTATTGCTGGAAATAAAAAAAACTTGACCTGCCCTAAGCTTCCTTTTTCTAGTGTATCAACCCATAAAACGATAAGTACATGCACATTTATGTGTGTGCGTATATCGACATATATGCATGCAAGAGCATGCGTGGTGCACATTTACAATGTTATTTCAGCATTTATTTTCCCTTTATTATCTACCCAAACATTTTGCTGAAGGTTACGTTTTTCATTTAAATGTCAAGGATTATTACCCGCGTGTGCCACATCAATGGGCAGCAGTAACCGTAGGATGGGTTTTGCATTCCGTCTTCGGGGTGGATTTCCATCCGTCATCCCCTTATTTAGCGCACAGCTGGACTTCAAACGGTTCCGTTCAAAGTGCATGTACGAATCCGTTTAAGCTTTTTTTTTGTGTGCAGATGTTGGCGCTCTGCTTGCTCGGGCCGTCGCTGCGGAGCGGGTGGAGTGTGAATGCGAGCCCCCGATTTCTCAGCCGCAACGTTGACGATGATCCATCCGCGACAGCTAAAAAATTAACCCGTAAAAACAAAGTTTTTCACTATAAATCCTTTATATGAGTGGCATTGGTTTTATTTTATTATTCATTTCTGTTTTTCTTGAGTAAGAGTTTCATTTTTATCACATTGGTATTTTAAATTAAATATGAACAACAAATTTTCCTAAAAAGTGTAAAATTTTGGAAAAAATTTTTTCACGAAAATACATTGTCACGCACAACGAGTCTGTGTTGAAAATGTCAGCTCGATTGGATCACGGGGAGTGGGTTAAAAAACGACCGAAAGATTTGCACGGTCGTAAGCGCGCAAGCAAGCAAGTGAACTTAATATAAAGGATTTAAAAAGGCGTTCGGCTAAGACGGCGCTCACACTTGGCATTTGTGTCCGCGCGTAACATTTCGTCTTCACGCCGTCGCTCATTTGCACTCGCGCGGGGCACGCCGCTTGTAAAACGTGGCGACGTTTCAAAAAAGAATTCGTAACTTGTACTGCTGGACACCTGCGAGAAAAAAAAGCTTTGTAGCTCATCGGATTCCGCCGGTGAAAAGAAATATAGAAATTCTGATTCTATTCCACGTGAACGACTGCAAGGCAGAGTTTTTAAATCCTTTATATTAAGTTCGCTTGCTTGCGTGCTTGCTTGCTTGCGTGCTTGCTTGCTTGCTTACGACCGTGTAAATCTTTCGGTCGTTTTTTAACCCACTTCCCGTGATCCAATCGAGCTGACATTTTGCACACAGACTCGTTGTGCGAGACAATTAATGTTCGTTAAAAAAAATTCCCAAAATTTTACACTTTTTAGGCAAAATTTTTGTATTTTACATATATTCAAATATAACTCATTCATGGCTTTGGCTGAACGTCACAGTGTAAGAGCCCAGAGCGTAACCCCTCCACAGGCCGTGGCGGAGTAGCGCAGTTGGTAGCGCCCTCGCTTCCCATGCCAAAGGTCGCGTGATCGATCCCCGCGTCCTCCACAGGCGAATATATTTTTAAATCCTTTATATTAAGTTCGCTGCCACGCATATAAAGGATTTATAGTGAAAAACTTTGTTTTTACGGGTTTACTTGTGCGAATTTCCACATCGATGATCGTAACATTTCACCCTAGTTTAACCCCGTTTCATTTTAATTAATATGGAGATTAGCCAATCCCTCCCAAAAATCTGAGGAAATAGGGAGGTTTTTTTCCTTGTAAATGTGAAAAGTAAATAAATCTCTAAGCTGTCTGCACCATCCAAGGCAACCGATGAGTAATTACAGGTTAATGAGACATTTAATGGTCCTCCTCATTCAGTAATTTAATTTAAAAATCAGAGTGCACCATCTGCTATCGTGTGCGTGTGTATATATTAGAGACCTTAATTATAATAGTAATACGGTAACGCCCGACGTTACTCAGCAAAGCAGACCGCTGTGGATTAAACTCCTAGGCCAAACTCAGTAGTCACTAATTCATAATAATTAATTCATAATAATTGTAAATGTTGTGGTTTCACTCTTCAACACACCGGTGGGCTAAAGTGGTGAATTATTTGTCTTTTGTCAACGTGACACTTTTTTGCTGATTGGCCGTGTCGGGTGGTGGAGGGTTACGACACATTTATAAATAACGCGATCTAAACCCAAAAACGTTGATTATGAATAACATTGGTCGCGAAAGCCTACGTGTCAGTCACTAATTGTGAAAAAAAATAGTACTGCCATTACATAATTCAGTTGGCCGTGCCTCGCTTTCAAAGAGACCATTAATCTGCAGTGGCTTTCGTCTGGGTAAATTATCATATGCAAAGCACAATGTTTAATGGCGCACGATCTGTGCGCATGGTAAGTGGCTGATCTGCATGTCTGTATGTGTTTTGTCTAGAGAAGCCCTCCTTGGCCACTCCACAAATTCCATTGCGTTCTATTTCATATGCAAGCTTTTATGTGAACGAGGTGGAAATTATTAAGACGACCTCATAATTCTGCTAAGTCAGCTTATCTAATCTGCTCTACCATTTACATCAGCCTGGGATGTGATAAGAGCCACGTTTCAAAATCCTACAACGAATAAGCACATGCTGGTTTTTTTGTTTTGTTGTATTAAGCCGGATATTTGCACGTGATATTTAACCGCTACTGCAGAACTAACACACACACACAAGTGTTCCCTACCCATGGCACTCTTTCCTGTTGTTGTTGTTGCTGTGGGTTGTAAATGTTGTGGATTCACGCTTCAACACACCGGTGGGCTAAAGTAGTGAACTATTTGTCTTTTGTCAACGTGACACTTTTTTGCTGATTAGCAGTGTCGGGTGGTGGATGGTTACGACACATTTATAAATAACGCGATCTAACCCAAAAACGTTGATTATGTAAAAAAAAAAGTTGGCGAGATGTTAACTACCTCCCCTGATTAGGAGGGGGCCATGGGTTCGATCCCGACCCTAACGCCTGCTGTTGTATATTTTGAGTTTGCGTGTCTCTCTCTCTCTCCGTGGTCACGTGGATCTTTCTCCGGGTCCTCTGGGTTTTTCCCTCCACATTTACAAACGTGCGCTTAGAGTATTTGGCTGCTATATAAATGCCCACGTGATAAGCCACTTCTTTGCGCTGTGCTTTGTGACCAGGCCGCTTCTGGAATAGAGCTGTACAGCTCAGTGGGCCTTACCTGGTAGAAGAAAGAAAAACGTTTGGTTTCAAATAGTTTTCGTTTAGTAATGAGACATCACATTTGAACACACACGGCTTCGGTGAAATCTCTGCAAGTAATTTATGAAAGGGGAATCGCAGTGGACCTCCTGCAGCCCGTACTGCATTTACAAGCGCAAATGAGGCAGTGCGAAAGTGAACTGAAAGCAATGTGCACAGATATACTGAAATGATGGACCATAAAACGTATTACGTGCTTGCGAATGGCTTAACAAACCCAAGGCTAAGCAAGAGTCCACGCTATTCACCCTCAATCATCCCTTCTGCCGTTGGTGGAATGTTAATGCCATACTTAAATGCCACTATTATGCTTCTGCTGTGAAAATATACTCTGGGAAGTCAATGTGATGGACAGGCTAGGGTTAGGAATGTTGGCTCTCTGCCTGCACATCTGTGTTTTCTTATGTTAACTGGTGTTCTACTATCACTCGCCCCCACGCGCGGAGATGATCAAAACATGCGGTGGTGTCACGTGCGTTGGAATTACACTCTCCCTTCTAAAATGTGCACCGCACATTACGGGATGCGGGTCAGAGCTGAGTTAGTGTGTGTGTGAGTTATTTTAATCGCACTCTCGCCAATATTCCACCTTTCCTTTCCCCTCCGCATGTGTGCAATGCACATGCGGATGTGCGCAGAGGTATGGGACAGTGCCAACGTTTTTAGCACAACATTCAGAAAAGTAGTCAAATTAAAACACGACGAAGCTTTCTTTTTTTTTAATCCTTTATATTAAGTTCGCTTGCTTGCTTAGGACCGTGCAAATATTTCGGTAGTTTTTAACCCACTTCCAGTGATCCAATCGAGCTGACATTTTGCACACAGACTCGTTGTGCGTGACAATGCATTTTCGTGAAAAAAAAATTCCAAAATTTTACACTGTTTAGGGAATTTTTTTAAAATATTTAATTACCAATTATTTAATGCTGCCAGACAACCATCTGACCCATAGGTGGCAGCCATCTCAAGCCAGAGGACGAGAGGACTCTAGCCGCCCCGATGCCACGCATACAAAGGATTTATAGTGAAAAACTTTGTTTTTACGGGTTATACTTGTTATTGAGTCCAGTTGTACCGTCGCATCAGTGATTCACATGGAACTCGTAGTCCACACTTTCGACCGTACAGTACACCACTGTATAGGTTGGTCCAGATGTCTTGTGTCTAAAGTAAGGTGTATTTGAAACAGAAATGAATATGCAAAGGGAAAAACTAATACTGTATTAGTGATTTACAGCTTTCGTGACTGCAGGGATTCATCTTCTTGGTTCTTTCGGTAAAGTCACGTAGAAGGGAAGTAATAAAATAATAAAAATAAACCATAATAAAATTATTCTCACGACGTTTCGGCCACAACGCAAGTAGCCGGCTATTATTTTATTACTTCCCTTCTACGTGACTTTACCGAAAGAACCAAGAAGACTGTATTAGTGGTCAATTAATTGGGGGAGAGGGCAGGGGGGGCACGGGGGTGGGGGCACAAGACATGTGGACCACGCTGTAGGCTGCGTTCCTTCAACAGGAATAACAAAACGACACGGACTCTCTCCTGAAGCCTTCTCGTAGCTTGCAGACCTCGACATTGGCATGTAGCTCCTGAACACATTGCCACACGCCATAGAATACTGCCTTAAAAATACAATAAAATATGTACAGACCTTTATCCAACCGCCACTTGGATGAAGGCCTACCAGAGCCATGCCAGTCAACCATACTTCACCATGCTGGTTAACGTGGCTTGGTGGAGGAGGGGTATCCAGGGCCAGTTCATCACTGATGCGAGCCTTGGTCAGGAATTTAACTTATGTTCCCGGATTCATAGTGCAGTGCCCTCACCACTGCACCCCCCCCCCCCCTCTTACAGACATCGTCATTAAAAGCAATCAGCCATGGTCAATCCACTGCTGAGTTCATAATAGCGCAGTGTGCTAACCACTGAACCACCGCTCCCCCCCCCCGTCGTGGGTTATGGGTAATGAATGAAATAAATGTGACCTCATTCTGCCCACAAAAATCAAACATCACGTCAAATATTAAAACGGTGTGTGAGTTTAGGCACACTTTTTATAAACTGCAGGCATTCCATTTTCATCATATATATATCAGGGATATAGTGAAGTATCGATTCGTTGATTATTATTGAGCCTTGCGCTCACAATACAACGTGTAAAATTGTGCTTGTGAGAACCGATCATTTGAGAGTCATTTCTGTTCTATGGATGGTAATCGATTTACGTGACCTCTGTATCCACCTGAGGCACTTAAATGATCAACAATGGCCGAGAATAAGAATCAATTCACGAAAAAAAAAATTGTGACCCCCCGAATCGTTAAAGTTAATGAGGTCACACACGAAGAATATGCTCCGGTTTGCAAAGGCTAAAAAAGTGACCACCCAAATTTTGTGATGGATGATTTATAAATATACAAGGCTTGTTGCAAGTGATGACAGTGGCGGTCCTTAAAAAAGCACTCCTGCTCATCACCACTGCACTCTTTTTAGCTCGTGTCGAAAGATCGTTTGTAAAATATAAATATATAAATAAGTCCAACTCGCGGTATTGTACACACATGCGTGTAGCATACGACGGGCATGAACATAATTCCACGAAGTTACGTTGACGTAAATAATTTCATTTGTGACCACAGTCTGTTGAAAAGTGCACCTTTCATGGCGAGAACACGTTTAATTTTACGATTTAAGATTAGGTTTTCAATGAACATATACAGTCTAATTTCGCGATTTAAGATTAGGCTTTCAATGAACATATCCAGACTGATAACGCGGTCGTTGCGTTCCCGAGGAAAACCACGTTATGGAAAAACCTCGTTACAACAACAAATCCATAACATCGGGTAAAGCACAGTCCGCGATAGCGCGTGACACGCGTACGCAGGCTGAACAAAGACCGAGGCGCGTGGGTAGCGTCTAGAAGCATCCAGCAGCATCCCGACTCGCGTGACGCTGCGCCGAGGCAGCCGCACGAACGCCTTGTTCCTACTCGCGCGACGTAGTTCCGTTCGCTCAATCGCGTTCTATACAATTCGCGTGATGAAAACAACACGCGTCACAGGAGAACAACACTGTCCAGTACACATGCGGTGGAGTGGTGGCACAGTGGTTAGCGCAAATCAGACCTGAGAATGAAATCCGGCCAAGGGTGACATCAGTGGCGAGTCATATTTCAACTTGTCAGCCCACCCACCCCCACCCCCCCATCTATCATCCCACATCAACCATCATGGTGAAGTATGGTCAAATATTAAAACGTTCCCCATGACCGACACAGCATGGGGAGGAGGGGGAGGCGGCAGGGGGGGGGGGCTTTATCCAGCCGTGGATTGGTAAAACGTTACAAATGTAATTTTTATTCATCGAATACCAATTGTCCTTTACGGTCTCGCTCCACGCCACCTATCCATTCATCGCGGGGAAAACTGTGCCGCACAGCGACGGCTTGAGTGTTACAGCTGTTAACAAAGGTAAATCAAAATGACCCTTCTGGTGGGGTTTTTGTTTCTTCTCTCCAAGACGTTTTATTGCTCTTTTTTGTGTGTGCGCGTGTTGGCTCAGGATGCCCTTGAGCTGCGCATTGGTCACGTGGGGCTCCCCGCAGGCCGCTGACCTTTTGACTCCGCATCTGTAGCGCCTGACCACCTGCTGTGGCCCCTGACAGCCCCCACACTTCCCTTAATTAACGCTGCCCTGAAGCCTGCGGGGCTCGGAGCCTTTTAATCAAGACGTGACTGCTGCTGGCCACCGCCAATTGGCCACAGTCCACGGTGAGACCATCGATTCATTAAGTTGCTTTAAAAACATCACCGCTGAGACTCAGCGTTCCACACCAATACGCACGGCAGCCTCTTTTTAAAAAAGGTCAAACTTTCATAAAAGTCGTGTTTATTTCGCGGGTGGCTAAATGGCTTAGAGGTCAGAGTGATGGGCTGGTTCCACTGATATCCTGGGTTTGAATCGAGACAGTCGTCTGTGATTTAATCTGGGTTCTCAAGTGTCGGTGGGTTGATGGTCTCAGCCCGGTCACCCCAATGATGGTACAGTCAACCCATCTCGTTCAATTTTGGTTCTTGCACTGCATCCGTCTAAATTCCAGCTCTGAGAATAAAATATGAGTTTGACCTCTATGCTAACATTACTCTCTTGTGCAGAGTGGGTGTGAAAGTGCTGCTCTCTACAGCGTAGACTTAGAGATCATTTGAACGGGTCTCAGAAGTAGCGCTGTGATGTCCACTTCCTCGGGCGTTTCTCTAACCCGAGGAGTTGCACTGCTCCGCGAGAGATCCGCATTGACACTCCGTCTTGCGGCGTGACACGGAGAGCACTATCGGGATAAATCTGGGGGGGAAATGACTCATTTTTCATTTTTTTGAAAATATGTCACGCAGATGAGGGTTGGTTTTTTTCGTAGTGTTGTCATGCAAATTGTATCTGTGCTCAAACAAGGGGGTGATGCTCATTTTCATCGGCTGCCCTGGATAGAGTGGTTGAAATTCCACATTCACATGGCAGAGACAAGTCTTTCCAAAAGGAAAAATCACTGTTGACTTCTAACAAGGTGGTACTCGTATCACTCACTGTGGAGGGATAATGAGCTGATTTGACCCGCCCCACCCAGGATGTGATCTTGTAACCTCGCTATTGTGAGTCAAGCACTCTACCCATTGTAAAACTCGGACACGTAACGTGATGAGGGTAATTTTGTAATCATGTTTTGAAATCTATCGTAACAGATGTCGGTAAACAAGCTATGTAATCAGATTTCTTCTTTCAAAAATGGTGCACACATTTGTGATAAAATTTAATTTGCATGACAAAAATATGTCTCCCTTAAAATACACTCTCACCTGGGTATAAATAATGGTAAGATGATTGTTTGAGGGCGCTTTATACATTTTCATTATTAAGTTTGAAAATGCACAAGTACAAATGGCAGCAGCATGCATTATGAAATAGTCATTTACCGCTGTTCATTAAAGTTGCACAATTCGAGAAGTTTGTGTTCTGCACATTTTGAGTCGACATTCCTCGCTTAAAATACCTCACCACGATCACTCCACGTAAGTCTTTCTGCCTGCCACCGCTTCCAAAGCAGTTAAATTGCGTGAATGTACGTTGAACTTATTTCGCACCATATATAGCCAACCGTGCAAATGGGATGTGCGAGGGAAGGACAACAAACTAAACATAAAAAAATCGCTTCTAAAGAAACGAGCTTTCAAATGGATGGAGGGAATGTGTTTTACATCGTGGAAATTGCTCTTAAAATTAACCTGCCATCTCAGCACCGTGCTAATCACACGCCTCCCGCTACAACTGTACACCTTCATTCAAAACGCCACAAATATTGGTGCCATCAAAGTGGGTCTCGCTTGAAGCGAACTGCAGTAAAGGCTCCTCGGCACACACACACAACACATGTCACTCGCTGCGTGCGAGCTCAAGTGGCTGAATTCGTCGCATCCCCACTGAATAGGCCCTGGATGCCCTGCAGATTTGACCGTCCCCTTGAGAAACGGGACCCGTCAACTTCGTTAAGCCTCACTGGAATTGACAACAAACGCAAGCGGGCTTCCGAAGACGCTCGAAGATAATGAAATTGCGTTGTCCCAGTAATTGAGTGAAAGGGCTAATGTTAGCGCGAGTAACGACTGCATTAAATTCCGTGCCGCTTTATATTTAATTTTCGCTGAACGCCATCGAAGTCCTCGAGTATTCTGTATGCGAGGCGTGCTCTCTGTCTGCTTTGTCACGGGCACGCAGATGCCGTGCGTGTAATAGCTACCGTCGCGGTAAATAAGCCGACAAGCGAAGGGGGGGACCTGTGTTTATAGGTTAGCGAGCGGATGAACAGATGGACCATGAGATAGGCCAAGGGCGTAATTAATGGCAGACAGATGCATCACACTGAAAAGGTCCCATAATAATCATACGGTGCACGTAGATTGCCCGCGGAGATAATGGCAAGTGGCAGACACATTTATCAACATTGTAAAGTTCGTCGTCGATTATGCTCATTCCTGTTTTCAACACCGATCCGCCTGTGCTAGTCTTTAACCCCGGTTATAGATAAAGTGTGTGCGGGGGGGGGTTAATATTTCCTGCACAATTAGAACATAAGAGTAGACATTAGACAAAGTATAAATACAGGAGCTAGGGTACGGCCTTAAACGTTGCTTGGCCTTGCTATTGCTGGCGGAAAGGCCTCCACGAGAAAGAGCGCTCCAGCGAGCCCCTCCGGAGGGCGTTTGGCCTACTCTTCCACACTGACCAGGAATCTGGGAGTGTACATCTGCACGTTGAACTTCTTTCACGCTGTAAAGTAACCAACCTTGACACGTATCGGAGGTGTGAGAGAGATTGGAGTAAACTGCTGTTGAACTGCCGGTCGACTCACTGTGTGGTTGCACCCATTTACACCGCGGACGGAACAGAGGCAGTGGGAATTTAAACTCAAAACTAAACTATGTTTTATTTTGCAAGGTAAGACCCACGGAGCTTATATATATAGCTCTTTTATTTCAGAAGTGACCTGGCTATCACAAATGATAGCTCAACGAAGTGGCTCATCGTGTGGATATTTATAGCAGCCAAATACTCTAAACGCACGTTGACTCTAACTGGGGAGAGAAATCCCGGAGGACCCAGAGAAAAATCCACGCGATCACGAGGAGAACATGCAAACTCTAAATATACAGCGGGCGTCAGGGTCGGGATCGAACCCATGTCCTCCTACATACCAGGCGAGGTAGTTTAAATAAACTTGCCGCATTATTTCAACTGCTGTGCCTGAAGATCGAACCAAACCGGTGACGTCTGGTTTCTCTTCATCCTATCCGGCCAGCTACCGGTACAATGTTATCCAAGTCATTCATAACATTGGAAGAGATAAATAAATGTTTTACCACGGTACAAAACATCGTAATTGCTGCAAGTCCAGTTGAGTGTGCGATAACCACTACGCCCGGCAGCATTGCAGAAGGGGTAGCACTTAAACCTGGTTACAGAGGAAGACGGTGATTGATAATTTCCTTCACGAACGACAGAAGGGACAACAGACGAGGCATGAGACAAGCCGGATTATTGATGATCGCAAATTATCTTGAGTGCCCTCCCACCGCTCGCTACTGTAACAGCAACAGCAGTAACGGGCACTGCGTCTGCCTTTCCCTGCGATGTGAAACCGCCTCTTGCCTCCCCCCCCATCGCCTGGACCCCCGCCTCCTTCAGAGCTTTCTCTGCACCGCCACTCGCTGCCAAAGAACACAGGGAGAGGCATCGACACGTGCTTCCCGTTTGGAGCCACTCTCGCTGCTAACACCACTCGGGCTGCTGCTGCTGCTGCTCAATGCACAAGGCAATCACCCAGCAAGGTTCCATCCTCGAGCACTGAATTCTTCCCCCTCCCACTTCGCCACGGTGAGTTACAGCTTTACTAACCACCACTAACTTGCTCGCTCGCTCGCTCGCTTGTTCGTTCGTTGTTGTAGCTGTGCATTGGCGATTTGTCAGCGTGTCAAGTTCTTGCAGGGACGTCAACTGCCTCGCCTGGTTTGCGGGAGGTCGTGGGTTCGATCCTGACCCCTTGACGCCTGCTGCTGTATATTTGGAGTTTGCATGTTTCTCTCTCTCTCCGCGTGGTCGCGTGGATTGTTATCCGGCTCCTCCGGTCTTTCCCTCCACATTTATAATCGACAAACTTTTATTAGAGTATTTGGTTGCTATACATTTCCACGTGATAAGCCACTTCGTTGAGCAATGATTTGTGATCACCAGACTGCTTCTGAAAAAGAGCTATATAGCTCAGTGGCCTTGCCTGGTGAAATAAAAAGTTTAGTTTCGACAAAATGACTTATCCAGACAGAAATGCAACACATTCGTCAATAACACTGCCCTAAAAGGAAAAATATATTTATATAAACTGAACGATGTTTTTGTATTTTTACCAGCTAAGGCCAACTGAGCGACCTGGCCACAAATGTTAGCCCAATTAAGTGGCTTACGTGGAAAATTATATCAGCCAAAAACTCTAAACGCACGTTTTTAAAATGTGGAGAGAAAACCCAGAGGGCCTGGAGCAAATTCCACGCGACCACGGGGAGAGAGAACATTAAAACCCCAAATACACAGGTCGGGATCGAACCGACGACCTAATGTTAACCAGGCGAGGTGGTTAACATCTCGCCACCATGGTTTCACCTACGATATACTGTATATATCGTAGGTGGCGTTTGGGGCAATTGGCATCTTATTTAAAGAAGGGGAATTTTCTGAAATGTAACCTATTAGTTATTTGTTTCCTTTTAAGGCAGTGGTTATTAACGAATGTGTTGAATTTTTGCCATTTGTGCTTTTGCACCGCTGCCAATGCAATATTAAGAATATAATGTTTTATCTACACAAGGTGAGAGGATGATATACTGCTGGTGGTGTTTTGTGGGACGTTACATTATTTAAGTGCCTGTCTAAATCACCGTGACTCTATAATCTGCAACGAGTGAGCCAATGTTATTCGTACGTAACTATTCACGGGCCATGTATTTTTATTTTCCAGTGTTATTTTTTACAGCGGAAGATTTTGCAATGAAACAAAACGTGTCTACAAAAGTTGCAGGTGCCAGGTTATAACCATCCTTCGTTATGCGGTGCATTAATGGTTTTAACGACGATGGTGAAAAAGTTTAACGTAAGTTTACAAAGCTTTCTCAAAGTTTCGATTTAAAGCTTTTGTGACTGCAGGGATTCATATTCTTGGTTCTTTCGGTAAAGTCACGTAGAAGGGAAATAAAAATAATAATAAAAATAAAACATAATAAAAATTCTCACGACGTTCTCACGACGTTTCCCAAAGTGTTTTGGCCACCCATTGTACAATAACACGAATAAAGTATATTTAACACTTCATATCACATTCATTTCAAGTTTCACGTCATCTCTTATGAGCAATGTATCGTTAAGATGCTATTAATAATGTTGAATGTATTACTATACATTTTTGGGTGGGGTGAGAAAGCATTGTTTTCTTGACTGTACTTTGAATTTGGTGACCTGAGTTTGTTTTCTGGCCATGGTTAACATCGGTGGGTAAGTGAAGTGTGATGACAAAACTTCCATGACCAGCCCATTTGGGCCTTTATGCAGGAGTAGATGGACACGCTTATGTAAATTAATTATATTTGTTAAATCACTCATTGATGTGTGCATGTAATTAAAACAAACGAATTATCAGTGGAAGCAATACATATTTACTCAATTTATTTTATGCAGAAATATGTTTGTTTATTTGAAGAATAGTAAGTAAATGTATAATCGGGCCCAGAAATGAAGTTGATTTGGCTTAGGGAGAGACACGAGTGGGCTACCTCGACAGGATACACTTTTCGTGGGATCTCTTCACTTCAGCCACAATGCAATCGGTCTTCTTGCCATTCCTGAAGGTGGGAGTGCATTCTTTGGGAAATTCATTGGCCACAAAAGACTTTCAGAAGAGGGGCGACCCTTTGCCACTCGAGTAAAATTGTTTATAACCCAGGCCGATTAGAGGTGGCAGAAAATACTCATAGGCAGCTTTGCTTACTTTCAAGGCCACTGTTTGAAATTCTATCCTAACCTCTGTCAAGCGTTTGCCATCATTCATATGAAATGTTCAAACAAAATGTCCCCTTGCTTTTTGCCGTAAGAGTTTTGTGAACATATTCACGAGCACTGTTATTTCATGTCACAGGGAAATCAATCACTCGGCCCGTTGAGCAGTATTCCACTTTTTGTTCAACTTTATGTAATGTACTTGGACTCATATTTAATGGCGTCGTGCATTATTAAGACACCCTCTCGCATTGAGTGGTGCAAGTGGTAACAATAGTGAATACCGCTTCTTGGTTCTTTCCGAAAGAACCAAGAAGATGAATCCCTGCAGTCACGAAAGCTTTAAATCGAAATAGTGAATACAGCAAGAAGCACCTGGGTTCAATTCCTGACTCTGGCACCTTCCCGTGTGGAGTTTGTATGTTCTCCTCCTCTTACACATATGTTGTCTCTGGTTTCTCTGGTTTTCTCCCCAAAGCTAAACACGTACATTGTCGCCGGTGTTGGCCAAATAATCGCAATTCAGGACTCTTCTGGAAAAGTAATGAGACTCAGTGTGGCTTTCCTGGGTAAATAAGAAATGAGTATTATTGTTGTACTAAAAGTGTGCTGACATACATGTATGCAGTGCACAACGCATGGGGCCATCCATTTAGTACGTAAGCATGGAGGGGGGAGGGGATGGGGTTAACCCAAATGCGTACGCTTGCGTATGGGGGGTCGTACTGACAATGTACGTAAGCATAGGAAACGGGGGGGGGGGGGTGAAGCCTCGATAATAATTTGTCTACATTGGCCTTCAAATGAGCCACAGTTCAGTGTCTTCAGCTGTCAGACAACAAGTCCTGCCGGGAGAAGTGGGACTGTGGGAGAGGTGTCACTTGTATGCCCCCCTGACTGCAGCTATCACGCAGCTCAGCAAAATAAGTGGCCAAGGTACGCGACTTTATTCTTTAATGTAGCCGGCGGTGGACTATCTGTTTGCTTAAACACGTTAATATTATTCATCCTTGATCGTTTCTGCGTCGATTAAATATCGGCCGTTCTATAGGATTCGGGGGGGGGGGGGGTGTAAAAAGTACGCGTGCCTACAGAGAGGAGGGAGGGGTCAAGTTTTGACAGATTTTTGCGTACCTACTAAATGGATGGCCCCTATAGCATGCCCTGGTCCAACAGAGCAGTTTGACGTGGAACGTGGCGACCGCGTAGCGCGCGTTGTAGCTGGAAAATAAGCAAACGCACATTGGCGAGGGCTGTGTTCATGTTGGGTTGATTTACATCGGACGGATATTGTTAGCTGTAAGCTGTAATGAGTGGAGTCCCTGCCCAGCCATGAACCTCCGTGATGGATGAAGTGATAACTGATTAGCAGCAAGTATAACACGCTCGTGACCCGCCCCATACATGTGCAGCCCTCCTCCAGAACAGGGCTCGGATCACGGTAAATGCCTCTTCTATCAGATCTGGCATGAACACGGCCAACAACTTTTCCCCTTTTTTGAAAAAATATATACTGGGAGAGCATAACAACTCTTTCGCTCAATAAACATTCTCTAGACGTCGCGTAATATTTACAAAAATAGTTGTGGGAATTTTATTTTCTTTGTTTGTTTTTTTTCCACCAGACGTCCTCTGACTCTGGCTCTGGCTCAGACGTGAGCGCGACGATTTAAAGGAATTGTTTTGAAATGCGACGAAAAATATCGTAGCCTTAGGCCCGCAGTTGTAGCGGTGTACAAACACTGACTGACTATACCTCTCCCCTATAGTGAGAAAAAAGTATATACACTCGCTTCTATCCTCGAAATATTTCAGAAAAATTAACTTACTGTGTGTGATGCAAACGCAGTGCAAGTGGCTGTTTCCGGTCCGTAATTGTAAAAAATATTTAAGTTTAGCTCTTCGGTGTATTTTCCGGTTGTGACCATGACGTTGTTTGGCATGATGTCCAACGTTCCGGCCCACGTGCTTCTCCTGGAACTGAAAACAGTGAAACGGAACACGCCGGAACACCACGTCAAACAACACCCGGCACCATCCGAAAACATATCAGAGGGCAGAGCCATCCAGCAACAAAGACAAAGATCACCCGTACAGCCTGAACAGACTGTTGGGGCAAGTGCTGTGAGAAAGTAGCACATATGAAGGTCAGCACAGCACACGAGGGTGGCCAACACCACGCCCGGCCGCCTTTGTCTCCCCAGTGGTGATGCTTACACACCGCGCCAGGTACTCATTTGAGGCCGAGTCGAACCAGGGGATGGCCCGTGGCCGTTTCAGATAATCGTCACCGGTGTTGGCCGTGAGCGAGAATGGAACTGGGATCGCCGGGGTTCCTAGCGCAGCGCGCTACCTGCTACACTACCTACCGTACAGCAAACTCAACCGCGAATAACCTCGACGCAGCGGCGACGATTTATTAAGTTGTCACATCCATAAGTCGGGGGCGGGGGGGGGGGCTGGGGGCGTGAGGCTTGCCGGAGGAGAGAAAGTCATTGGCAAGTGAACAAAAAAATACTGCGACTATGCTGGTTACTGGCAGATGATGAGTAAGGGGAGAGCAAATGAATAGGGGCTACCTTGTTTTCCATGCCTCCCCCCACCCGCCTCACCACCACCACCATGTGAGTGCTGGGGGAGGGGGGAGGGAGGTCGCATTTGCCGGTGTTGCGTTACCGTGCAAGAATGCGCGCGCCCCAGCGGAGGTGCGGGCTCCATGTGGTCCACCCGTGTAATTCTGCAGATTAAAAGTGGTGGAGGGGGGTGTGGGGTGGAGAGACACGACACGACACACAGTGGGGGGAGAGCGATGGGAGGGAGACGTGGATGGAGGATGGATGGGTGGTGTGTGTGGGGGGGGAAGAGCAGTTAAGCCTGGACACCATCTGGTTCGAGTTAGCGCCCCCCTTGGCTTGGCGAGCGTCACGTCGGCCGGGTTTTGGGACTGGCACGGCCAAGCGGTGGTGATGAACACTTTGCGCGCGTCACTTGCTCGCGATCAAATCTCCCCTGGATTGGCCCCCCCCGATCCACCGAGCTCTTGTCAAGCCAAGCAGGTGCTTGGAGCCCGGTTAGTGTTGGGTCGGTTTTTGTTGTTGTTGCGGTGCAGTACAACATCGCACGTCCGACCTTCGTCACATATCTCGTCCCTGAACGAATAATTAGCCGCCCTCACCCAGCGCCGTGTTTGTGCGCGACGTCGCTGCCTACGGGATGTTTAAAACACGTCCACCGCCGTTTCACACGCGGTCGTGCATTCTTAATCTTGCGTGGCATTTGCTTGCTTCTAAAGCGCAGTGAAGCACTATCCCGCGTGTTTTTTGTTCTTTTTTGCTATTATTATTAATACTACTACTACGTGTAAAGCGGTGTGGTGCGCATTCGTTGTGTTCAGTGACATATTTGTGCACGGTATAACTGTCGTGATTGACTGAGGATCACGTATCTGGAGATGTTCCCATATCCACCTGTAAGTTCACAGTCACCAGCAGGTCGGATATCGCCACGTGGTCCTGGGCTTGGATGCGAGACCGCCACGAGAACGCACCACGTTGCCGTGCGGCTGTGGGACTCCGCCTGCCTGAGGTGGCCAGGACATGGACATTCACAGCAGTGGAGTGAATCTCTCCGTGCGGAGCTTCGAGCGTTATTCTCGCTCGTACGTGCCACGGTTTTTTTTTCTTTCTCCAGGGTTACTTTTGCTGTCCCCCCCCCCCCCAAAAAAAAAAACACTCGTTAATTTCATTTGGTCACTAGTTGATCGGCTACTTGCATTTTAAAGGCTATTCCTGATGAAGGCAAAGAATCAGTGACTCGGTGACGCCTTCTTGGATAGATTAAGGACATTGTTATCTTTCCAAATACAAGACTCCTTGTCTCAATTAGGGTTGCCAGCTCAAAAAACAAGGGCATCCCATGGGAAGGTGACGATCTCACAATACCTGAAAAAAACAGGGGCTTTCATTCTGTCACTGATTTTTGTGTCTACGTCTGTTGTCTTCCCCCCCCCGCCGCACCTCCAATTACCACGGTTTTCTACGTACGGTGTAAAAGAAGTTCAATGAACTGTACATACGTGCGTGTGAATTACTCCGCTGCAGTTCGCATCAGACGCGTATAGGAGCTGGATGTAATAATGCGAACGACTGAATCATAAGCCCCAACTTTATTACCAAGGCAATTTGCGGTTACTGTCATTTTCGTGAAATCCCTGCAGTTAGCATCGCAGTTCAAAATCGGAATATTTATTGACACTGGAGGAATCCGATGAGCTATGAAGCTCTTCTTTTTTACAGATGTCCAATGTTGTCAGGCCAGCAAGTTAGAACAGCAAACAGGACAAAAACAACGATAGGAGCGCAAAATAGAGAGAATGGTAAGCAAGTCACTAAAACGTAAGTAAATTAATAACACATTAAGTATATCCGTCTTATTTATCAAGCTTGGGCAAGGCAGCAACAACAACAACAGCAAATCAGGTATACTTCATGAGATAAAAAAGAACACATCGATCAATTGGTAAGATTTGAGCAATGGTCTGACAATAGTAGGTTGCCAGGCACGCGCAGCTAGTTTAGGTATCTAAATGACGAGTGGGCGAGCATTCGAATCTAATCTGACGTTCTGCTCCGACATTCTGACCGGCATGGCAGTTGAACCAAAGGGCAATGTCCCTCAATCTCCCCGCCTATATCCACCCAGCAGCAAACACCGGCACGCCACTGTTCGTCAATCGGTAGGTCACGTGTGCTGGGGTGTATAGTGGTCATCTCGCGTGTGGTGGGGTGTATAGTGGTCATCTCACGTGTGGTGGGGTGTATATAGCGGGCACTCTGACCACTGGCCAAGACATCTGGCCAGAATGGAAGAGTAGGCCAACATGCCCCGGAGAACGGACCCGCTGGTACCCCCCCTCCCCCACCGCCCGCACCGCAGTAGATGCCCTTTGGCCAGCAGTGGCATGAGAAAGACGCTTCAGAGCTCAGTTTTCAGTTTCATTTATTAGGTATAGCCCTGTGAGCCATTCGGCTCTTGAGCTGCACCTTTGCTTCGTATTATTCACAAGGATTGCGAGTTTAACAAGGCGCAACTGGTGAGCGCCTCCCATTTTGCGAGGTGTTCAACGAGATTGATCCAATTCATATTATTGGTTCTTTCGGTAAAGTCACGTAGAAGGGAAATAATAAAATAACACGCTTAACAAATGAACTCAACACCCATACCTGTCATACTCGCCGTTTATAGGTTGCTCAGAAACACTGCGTTCACCCAGATTATATGATCAGCCCATTGTGGGTAATAGGGCCAGAACAGAACGCTCTGTACTGAAGACAACATTAAACGGTGGCGGTGTTAGCGATTAAAAGTGCATCCGTAAAGTTGTTGCGTCCCTTAGCTTGCAGCTATAAAATAAACGAGTCTCTACGTCGGGTACGAAACTAAAATGATTATGCGAACTGACTCACGAGCCCCAATTGTATTATGAGTGCACACTAAACCATGAACACGTGTTTCTGTCGTACACTTCAGCATAGCTGAACACACCAGGTTAATAATTGCACGCACACAAACACACGCACACTGAAACACAAAACACACACACACTGAAACACAAACACAAACTGAAACACAAACACACACACACCGAAACACACACACTCAAACACACACACTGAAACACACACACTGAAACACACACACACACTGAATAACAAACACACACACTAAAACACAAACACACACACTGAAACACACACAAACACACACACACACTGAAACTCAAACACACACACACACTGAAACACAAACACACACACACACTGAAACACAAACACACACACACTGAAACACAAACACACACACACTAAAACACAAACACACACACACTGAAACACAAACACACACACTGAAATACAAACACACACACACTGAAACACAAACACACACACACACTGAAACACAAACACACACACACTGAAACACAAACACACACACACACACTGAAACACACACACACACACACTGAATAACAAACAGACACACTAAAACACAAACACACACACACACTGAATAACAAACACACACACACTAAAGCACAAACACACACACACACTGAAACACAAACACACACACACTGAAACACAAACACACACACACTGAATAACCAACACACACCCACTAAAACACAAACACACACACACACACTGAAACACAAACACACACACACTGAAACACAAACACACACACTGAAACAAAATGCCCAAAGTCTTGACGTCGGCTCTCTCTGTGTAACTTTTTCTTTCATCAACCGCACACATCCTGAAGTTGTCAAAACGCCTGGAAAGACCACAGCTCTTTCACACATTTTGCCTTTTATTTTATTCCCCCCTTCCCTGCCCGAACGCCCGAGGTCATGGTTTCATTTCACTCGTAAAGTAAAACTTTCCCCCAAACCCACACACACACCTAACGAATCTCTGACAAGCCCCTGTAGCCCCTTGTGTTACAGCCACAGTGAGAGCCCTTGTTTAACATTAACTGCTGCGGCATTAAACACACGCAACAAAAATCAGCGGTTGCGTTTCAGTTCCACGTTCCTGTTGTAATTGAACCTGCTCTTAAAACCAAAACTTTCGGGGAAACCTCCCCACCTCCGTCTGTTTGATCAAGCGCATGTGCATTTGGCTAAGAGTAAAGCCGTTTTTTTGTGTGTGTGGCCAATTAGTGCTGTCTGGGCAATGTCGTAAAAAAACACATTGCATGAAATAAAATGTATTAATAGTATCCTGTGGCTTAATGTCCATTGCAGTGCTTTTTAAAAAAAATGTCATATTAACATGCTGCACTGGTACGTAATCATTAGGTTGGGTTTTATTTGGTACTAATTGCATGTAATGTTGCATGGCCAGTTTAACATGTAGGCTTTCGCGACCAGTATTATTCATAATCAACGTTTTTGGGTTAGATCGCGTTATTTATAAATGTGTCGTAACCCTCCACCACCCGACACGGCCAATCAGCAAAAAAAGTGTCACGTTGACAAAAGACAAATAGTTCACTGCTTTAGCCCACCGGTGTGTTGAAGCGTGAAACCACAACATTTACATTTTTTTATTTTGCATGGCCAGTTAGAAGAACACAGCACGCGTGCATTTGCGCACCGTGTCCATTTTTTCGTGTTCCCTTTGCAATTTGTCGAGGCGGAACGTTTTTGTCAAAAAAGAAACAGCACGCACGAGTTGCAGTGGCTTCTGCTTCCTGTCTCCAGGAAAGCATCGAGACTCTTGTGGCTGTTGGCGATCACAATTCGGGAAAACGTACGAGGTTGGAGGGCATATTCAGAAATGCGTGCCAGTCCTCACGGAGACTCAACGTGAACGCGGTGTTGCCATCTTTGGCTTCATTGAAACCAGGTCGGGTCGATGACCAGAAACTCTTCCGACCACCCGGTCCACCACATCCAGTATACCTATCGCCATGGCTGTGGCTACTCGCCACGTGCCTGTTCCTACGAGTCAGAGTGCCTGTTACTCGTCGCGTGCCGATTCTAGCGGCGATTCAGAAATTATTTTGCGGGAAATTCATGGCTTGGTCAAGGTTCAGGGCAGTGATTCCATTCGTAAATCGACGATTATTTTTTTCTTCAGACATAGCGAATCGTGGCATTTCTAGTAGCACCAGGGGTGACATTAATCCATTACATGTAAGATATTTTAAAATGAATGTATCGTGAGATTAAGTATTGATATCAATCAATTATTCGATGCATCACTCGAAACCTCAACAATATTTGTTTTGGAGTAATATATTTTATCTTGTTTATCGAAAATACAGCATCATCGTCAGCCAAGATTAACATAGCTATATAAGAAGTTAGTACACACATGAAGCAATGTTTGAATTACATTAGTGCGCAGATTTGCAGAGGTGCGTGTGTGTAGAGTGCTCACGATGCCTACGCTACTTTGATCTATGGCTGTTGTCCAGTGCATAAAAACATTTGACTCAAATTTCAACGTTGCTGTCACCTCTACAATCACCTCTTGCCCATCTCCTTCAGGGTTGCCAGTCAAAATTAATGAGCCAGACGAAACGTGTGTTTGTTCAGACAATATGCACTTTTTTTCTCTCACCACACAGATGGCGTTGGAGTTCGCTTAAATATATAAGCAATTGTTTTACAAACTAGATTCGAAGTTTTCGTGACTGCAGGAATTACTCGTTGGTTATTTCGGTAAAGTCACGTGGAAAATAAAATCAAATAATAATAGAATACGACTTTTCAGTTGCAACATAAGCATGTAAGAATGAATGATAAAACACAGACACGGAAACAACACAGGCAGACACACATGCAGAGAGAGACACACACAGAGACACACCGAGCGTGACACACACCAAGATAAAACACTTTATTGAAAGAACCAAATAGCAATTGTTTTACTTTACCAGGTACACTGAACTACGTAGCTCTCTTTCAGAAGAGACCCGGCCACAAATGATAGCCCAGCGAAGTAGCTATTCACGTGGACATTTCTCGCAGTTTATACTCCAAACGCGTGATGTTGATTATAAATGTGGAGGGGAAAACCGGAGGACCCGGAGAAAAATCCATGCCACCATGGAGAAATAGAGAGACACGCAAACTCCAAATATACAGGCGTCAGGGTTGGGATCGAACCCACGACCTCCCGCATACAAGGTGAGGAAGTTAACATCCCACCACGCCCTATGGTGGAATATGCTTAGGATCTGTTTAATATCAAGTTCTCAGGCTCTCAGCCCCCCTATAATGCCCGCTCAGATGGTATGTGTCCTTCAAAAGAAACCCAGCCTCCATTATAGTGGGGTTTTGCCATCGAGAGCAGTGTGGTACTGCATGACTGAGAGCACCTCTGTATATGATGGCAGCGTGAATCAAGCGTTAATTTTGAGTGTCATTCATATAAGCCACATGGCTCTTTGGGTTGATGTCAAAATTCTCTCCCATGTAACGTTTGATTGGGTATGAATAAATATAGAGAAATGTCCAGAACATTAGACAGGCTTTGCGAGAGGTGTGGTTAAAACAAAGAACAGGGGTTTATATTCCCATTGCCAATGTGCTTGCTCATGGGCTGCCGAGATCCTGGGCTCGAATCTGGGCAGCCAAACATCATTCAACTTGGGCTTTCAAGTATAACGAGTTTATGATCTCTGCCTGGTTACCAATGATGGTACAAATATCTATCAGAATACATATTCTATTTGGTTTTGCACTTAATTCAATATTTTATAGTTCTGTGAATTCATAAGATATGGAGTTGGCTGCCATGTGATGAACAATTTTATTGCAGAGGTGTGGGAAAATGTAACACCTACTGTTCAAAAAATATAAAGGCCACTTGAAGGATGTTTCCTAAACGAATCTATTTTATTTTATTTACCAGGTAAAGCCCACTGAGTTACAAGCTATATTTCAGAGGTGATCTGGCCACACATGAAAACTCATCGAAGTGGCTTCTATCGTCACGTGGGATGTATACGAGCAGCAAATAAATAAAATGCATGTTTCTAAATGTGGAGGACAAAATAGGAGGACCCAGAAAAAATTGTCACACGACCACCACGGGGAACACGCGAACTCCAGATGTACAACAACAGGTCTCTTTAGGGTTGGGATCAAACCCACGATCTCCTGCATACCAGGCGAGGGAGATAACATCTCACCATCACTGCAGCGACAAGTCCCGTGAAAAATGTCTTTTGCAACCTATCTCTACTGCATCTCACTGCACTGCAAGATTTCTGAATGGATTCTCTCCCTCGTGACATAATCACGGCACGTTTGGAATACATCGGGGGGGGGGGGGACGTATCAAAGTAAGATTAAGAAAACAACAATGGAGTAGAGATGTAAAGAATATATCACTAAATTCCTAGAATCGTATGTTTTAGCTGTGGGATACGGCATAGTTCAAAAGTAATTGCATTTATAATAACCAAGCAAGGAATGTAATTTACCATTATCACCGCACTGGGAAAGGTTAGTTTTTAAATTGTACGTGATTAATAATTAGAGATAGTGAACATATTTTTCAAAAAGGAGTATGGACAATGGACATGAAGGAGCCCATGTGAAGAAATTATGGTTAGGGCTCAACTGTTTATTTCTATCTTGATTTGAAGCTTTCGTGACTGCAGGCATCCATACTTTTTGGTTCTTTCGGTAAAGTCACGTAGGTAAAAAATAAAAACAAGCGTCCGTCATCAAGTGATGACGGACGGATTTTGTTTATTTCTAACACACAAGGAGACGGTGCACTCAAAGTGCGGCACAAGGTGAAGATGCAATGAAATCACCGTGTTGGTAAGCACAATGGCGGAGCCAGGATTTTCAGGTAGGGGGGGCAACCCCTCCAGCAATGAGACATGATAGAGGAGTTGTTAGTAAGTAAGGACTTGTCCCTTGCTTTTTATTCGACGCGTGTGCGGCGATGGCGCAGCCATCGATAGAGGATCGAAGTCGAACCGCGTGTGATCGGCATCGCGCTCGCTGAAGGTGAATGCCTTCAGGGAAGTCGTGGACTGTATACGCAATTGCGCAAAATTCTGAGTCACTTGTAACTGCTTTGCCGTTACTTAATGTCAATTATGGACTCAGACTATTGTCATATCATCTCATAGAGTCCCTGGCACACAGTGGCAGTGGGGGTCGCAAAATACCGATTTTTTACTAATAAACCCCAATGATCCGATGAAAATTAGGGATTTCGATCGGATCATTGGGGGGAAGGGGCACCTGCCACCCCCCCCCCCTCCCCCACTGGCTCTGCCAGTAGGTAAACATGATAAAGAATCAGTCCATATCTCTCTACATAAATAACAAAAGGTAACATGAGAGATGTCACAGTTGTGGGCAGATTAGTTCTCATCACAACACTTTTCTTTTCTTTCGTATGGCATGTAAGAAACCGTTTGTAATAGACGCCACAGTTGAACGTTGAGGTCCATCAACCAATCCAAGGCGACAGTAAGACGCCGTACGGATTGCAGCGATGCCGCCAGGGTGGGCGCGTGGCTGATGGCGCTACTCGTCGATGATGCGTTTGACGGTTTGGGGCTTCGTCGCAGTTTCGACGATTCTTTGATTTCCCCGTTGATGGAACAACGTTTACGACGATGGACACGTCCCGTGCTGCGTCCGAGTGCAGTTCAGCGTGCTCCACAGCCGTCGTGGATCAACACTTCAGGCGGGGCAAATGCAACTCTGGTCGTGCGGAAACAAATTGTCGTGTTTTTGGCTTTCGCTTGGTGTTGCATTGTCCGCTTCGCTTGCTGGCCGCTTCTTCAAGGATGCTTGAAGTCAGGGCCTTGGAGCGAAACGTTGTGGACATCGTGCCAAACAAACACGCGGCACGAGTTGATAACACGTCGGAGAACTTCGTAGCACAACTGTGACATCCTACACAGGGATATTAAGCTGCGGTGACGAAATACCGCTGCCATCCAACTTACCGCTCCTGGATGTAAGATCTGAATTGCTGACCCCCTGCTCATAATTATAAATTATTTATTTATCCAGGAATGCCACACTCAGTCGTAGGACTCCTTTTCAGGAGGGCCCTGTCCCATTGGGTTTTTTTCGTTATTTGAAGAATATTTTCATCCGATTAATGACGAGTTGCGTTAATTATACACGTGGGAGGAAACCGGAGCACCCGGGTAGAAAACTCACGTGGCGCGAGGGGGCAACACTCGATCCCCGTACAGATGGAAACAGATGGCGCTTGGTCCACTTGCTGCACCGTTCCTTTCCTGGCTCGCCAGGGTATGGCAACCCCGACACCCACGGGAAGAGAGATTCACGGCAGCTGTGCGGTGATCCGCCAACCCTCGCCTCCACATCGCTGGACTTCTAGGCGTGTGGCCACACTGCCCAGCTACCAATACAACCAATCAAACCCATAGGGTGCTTCATGTAACGCCTGCTAAAACACTGGTGTACGTTTTTTATTTTCTTCCCCTCATAGCCGCAGGATTTCGTACCGCATTGCCAACTGAACAATGGTGAAATGCTTCGTGTTGCCAAGAAGCCACTGAGTTTTATTTTGGCTCCCAGCTTGTTTACTTCTGGCAACATTTATTGTCTCTGTGGACTCATTGCAGTTTGAGGTCTCTCCTGGGGTCAGCTATAAAATAATAAATACGCGAAATCCACACGGAGTTTCTCCCCCTATCCCCCCCCCCGCTCGTTTGTTGTAAAAGCATGGCCGTGTTTTCCAGTCAACGAACCAATTATTTGCGATAGCAAAACGGAACCACGTGTATCTTCCCTCAAGATGAACAGTGTTCCACTGTACACACAACCCCTCCTAATTGCCAAAAAGCGGCCGGGCTGTCCACCGAATCATTGTTAGTTCAGTCTGCGTGGGGTGTGTTTGGTCTTGCGATTGTGTGTCTAACACTGGGACGTTTGCGGTCAGAGGTGAAAGAGCCAAAATAATCAGTGCCCCTTTTGTTCCTCCTCCTCCTCACTTCTGAAAATTGGCAAGCTGATGTCTGCACGCCACATGCACACGGCGCCCCGAATCTGCATACGAACTGTCCAGCGCGCGACAGGAATACTACACTCGCTCGAGCTAAAGCCGGTGGGGTCAGCAGATTAACCTAAATGGCTCCATCTGTTCGGTCTTCTCGCTAATGCGGGCCAAGCCTCGGACCTCCGAAATCTGTTCTCACTTAGCGGAAGCCGAACATTTTCAAAGGGCACGACATATTTGCTGGTTTTCTGTTACTGTACGAGATTAATTTAATGGGGGGGGGGGGGCATTCTGCCGGGGTGAGGTTAGGACACTCGAAACAGGCAGCTGTGCAATTAGCTACTAATTTAACTCGCAGGAAAACTGGATTAATTGCATTAAGGAAACAATTTGCTACATCCATTACGGTAACGAGATGATGACCAGACAGGTGAATGATATATAATCTGCATGCAATGGAGTGCTCAATGTACGTTTTTAATGGCATTTGTCACGTGCTATTTGATTTTTAAATATTAGGCTCTCATCTGCTTAATCGAAGGACGTAAATAAATACATTAATCGTAATATTAATTTACATAATAATCGATTATTATTTTTGATTGCCATTTTGTATTTTCTTTCGTGCATTTTTGTTTTGGCATTTTATTAAGTCCAGATGGGCATATGTTACAATGCACAGGAAGGGCGCTGTGGAACTGTAGGTTGGTGTTCCTTCCTAAGCAAAGGCCTTCTGTTGTACGTCTCAGTCATCGGTGTATTTACGAGCTGGCATTGTTCTACATGCAGCCGTCCATCCAGCACAATGAAGAGCATTACTTTGATTGAGCACAATTGCAATTTTCCACGACAAGAGAACATGGATTATGTTTTTTTTAATCCGTCTAACGGCAGCATTTTAAAAAAATATTAACCCGTAAAAACAAAGTTTTTCACTATAAATCCTTTATATGCGTGGCGGCTAGAGTCCTCTCGTCCTCTGGCTTGAGATGGCTGCCACCTATGGGTCAGATGATTGCCTGCCACCATTAAGCAATTGGTAATTAAATATAATTTTTTTTCCTAAAAAGTGTAAAGTTATGGAAATTTGTTTTCACGAAAATAAATTGTCACGCACAACGAGTCTGTGTGCAAAATGTCAGCTCGATTGGATCACGGGAAGTGGGTTAAAAAACGACCGAAAGATTTGCACGGTCGTAAGCGCACAAGCAAGCAAGAACTTAATACAAAGGATTTAAAAACAGTCTCAAACGTAATGGCAGTGCAAATCGTTCTCCGGCGGAGGTGCAACCCTGCATTTGTTTTTTGTCGTGCCACTGCCGGCAGAAGCGTCTCCAGTGGAGGCAGCAGCAGGACCTTCAAGTGGATGGTATTTGGCCCACACCTCCACGCTGGCCAGATACAATCGACCGCACGTAACCTGCCGAGTAGCGCAACCGTCGTAAACCCATTTATACTGCCGGGTAGACAGAGGTGGGATTTATTTTAAGAAACTCGCCGTGTCGCCACAGTCCTCCTGGGGAGAACAAGCAAGTGACCTCTGGTTTGCGAGTCGTGTGCTAACCATTACACCGTCGCAATGACCCTCTTAGAACGGACATTTTCTAATCGGCGCTGCGCAGGCTGTGTTTGTGTGAGTGCGGTTTACCAGACTCATCTGTCCGTAGACATATCTCATCAGGTCTCTTGTTTCACCGCCAACATCAAATCCCGGAGCACGTCATGGGACACGTCCATGATCTGACCATGAGCTGATCTGGCTAAATCTCATTAGCGGGGACATCTTTGTATTTATCGGCGGGTTGTGTTTAGCAGTTGTGCACATTAAGGGCTAATTAAATAAATAAACGTCTGAAAACGTTGTGGGAAATGTCCGTGGCAAAGTGGCCAAATTGGCACAAGACCCCAGAGTCAGCTTTTCAACCTGAGTTTATGAGAAATGTAGAGTCAGCATACAATTGCCGCATGAGTACAAGACAAGCTTGAACAACTTTTGTTTATTAATTGAAAGTTGTGGAGTATTTATATTGTAGATTTGAAGCTTTCGTGACTGCAAGGATTCATATTCTTAGGCTTTTTCGGTAAAGTCACGTAGGTAAAACATTAAAATTAATAAAAGTAAAATAAAATTAAAATAAAATAAAAATCACGACGTTTCGGAGGCAACACAAGCTTCCGTCTCATTTACTTGATACAGCAAGCGTGCTGTGACGGTTCCACCTGAAGACAGAAGCTTGTGTTGCCTCCGAAACGTCGTGATTTTTATTTTATTTTTTATTTTATTTTACTTTTATTCATTTTAATTTTTTACCTACGTGACTTTACCGAAAAAACCGGAGTATTTATATGTGTATGCTTGTTGAGTTGTATTAATTCTGACTCTTGTCTTGTATGTGAATAAGATCAATTTGGCGCTTCCAGGCACTCTGCCGGTAACTCGATTATGCAAAAGGCTCAGATAATACGCTGAAGTCACTGCCAGTTACGGACCACTTCTCTTAACCATGAAAACAAATAAAGAGAAGGAAGAATCCGTCCATGGATAATCGGAGTTTTCATAGATCGATGGGTGCCACAGATAATATGAGTCATGGGTAATAGAGCTGTGTTTAAGAAGAGTTTCACACCATATACATAGAACGGCCCACTTCAATAAATGCTTGCTTACTTTCAGAGTAGCTCGGTTGCTCGGAAATCAGAGTGCTCAGCTGATACCGCTGAGATTCTGGGTTTGAATCCAGGCCGATGCCTGATATATTAAACCGGGATTTCAAGTGTACTGAGTTGATGGTCTCAGCCTGGTCCAACGATTGTACAAAAAAACATCTCATTTCATTTGATTCTGCACTTCATTTGGCTATATTCTAACTCTGAGAAATAACAATATCGGGTTGACTGTCATGTGACAAACGTTAATCTCAGTGGCAGGGGAATTAGCAAAGGGATGAAAGGGACCTCAGAAGTGGCTCTGTAATATCTGCTTCTGTAGGCCGTCCTCGACACAAAAATCGTTGCACTGCTCTGCGAGGAATCTAAATAGATTCTTCATCGCATGACACGATGCCGATGGCACAATCGGGATACAATTAGCGAATAACATTAACAATTAACGCGTTATTTATTTTACTCAAATTTGTATTTCCCTCTGAGAGTTGGAGGAACATTGCTGAGTTGTCAGTAGGGGGCACTACGCATAGGTCAGGTCATCGGCCACCCAATATGGGCCCTCTGCAGGGTGTGATGAGCCGCTGAATTGCTGCTGTACTAGTGAATATCCTATCACGTTCAGCAAATAAAGCCAATGAGTATAATGTCCAGTTCTTAGTTGCAAACCACATTCGGTGCTGCAGTGGCAAGAGGTTAACTACCTCGCCTGGTATACATGAGGTCTTGATTCAATCCCGACTCTGACGCCTGTATATTCGGAGTTTGCATGTCTCTCACCGTGGTCGCATGGACTTTTCTCCAGGTCCTCCGGTTTTTCTCTCCACATTTAGAGTCATGCGTTTACAAATGATAAGGATTACTTCATTGGGCTGTTACTTGTGGCCAGGTCGTCTCTGAAAAAAAGAGCTGTATAGCTCAGTGGGCCTTACATGCTTCAGTCGACCATTAAATTGTCTCTTTTTGTACACGGCTCTTCCAAAAATCTACAGCAGAATATAATATATGTAGCCATGAAAACTTCAAATTAAGATCACATTCAATAAATTTGACCGACTTAATTGTCCGATTGGAGCTATACCGATCAGGCAGCACACTTTACGATTCAAGCCAGAATCTAAAGTTCCACTTCCATGTGTGAGCCCTTTGCAAGCTTGTTGTTTTTTTGCATCACGAGCTCACTGGTCGCACCAGGGCCAACAATAAAGCACCCGGCAGCACAAACGCCACGTGCGTGGCGGCCCAAAATCTGGTGTCTGCGTACACTCTCCCCGATTGCCTCTTTACGCGTCGCCAAATGCGTTCGTGTTTCTGGCCACTCGGGAAATGTGTCACTTAAGTACACGCAGCCTCAATTGCGGTCACGCAGGCCAAAGTGTCTCACTGTTGGTTTTCCCCTTAATTGAAAATAAATAAAACAGCTGCACGCATCTATTAACTTAGCGCAGCCGTGCACCGTTGCGTGGGTGTCTCTGAGCCATATCTAAAACATATATATGCTTCAGGCCATCGCCCGTCTGCTACGAATAAAGGCCAATGCCCTTCACGTCGCCTATAATATCCGCATTTCCTCTTCAAGGGGCAGCGCTATTGAAGAACGTGTTTCGAGTACTTGTTGTGTGTGCTTGTGCACCGACTGTCAACGCCGTTCCACGAATTCGTTTTTAACACGTAGGAGGCTTTCGCGAGCAATATTATCCATAATAGATTTATTTGGCGTTAGATCGCGTAAATATGTAAATGTGTCGTTAAAACCCGCCACCACCCAACACAGCCGATCTGTTGTCCTAGTCACACCATTTACAAGCCACAACAGATTGTAAATGTTGTGGCTTGGCTCTCCAACACGCCGGTGTGCTGTACTAGTGACGAATTGGCCACGTTCTGTTTACGTGACAAACCTTACTAGTTGGCTGTGTCGGGTGGTGGCGGGTTTTAACGACACATTTATATATTTACGCGATTTAACCCACAAAACCTCGACTATTAAGAGGCAGTGTTTATCGGCCTCATTATAATCGTGTACAAAGTATGACCAAAATAAATAAATAAATCAGATCTAGGAAGCAAAAGCGACACGTTTATATATTTAGGCGATCTAACCCCAAAACAACCTCTATTGTGGATAACTCGTTTTAATTTCATTGGGGCTGGGTGTCTGGACACTCGTGCCTCCCGCAGTCGCTGCACCACTGAACTGCACCACCAAGTTCTCTTCAAGCTACAACTCCAATGGTTAAATTAGGCAACATATTCAGACTTGTGCTTGTTTACTGGAGGGGGAAGGTGGGGGGTGGGGGGTGGGGTGCTGTTTAACTAATACCCTATAAAAAATGCACATTAAATAAAAGTGCCTCTCGCGAATACAATAGTTGTAAATCGTGGCCCTTCGCCTGTCAGTGAAACGGAAACAGCTGTGCCGTGTGCCCAGCGTTCTTAGACAAAGCCCGTGTCCCACGCTTCCGATCGACTATTGTGGGGTTTTTTTGCTGCCGCGTTTCGTTATTGTTTCGATTGAACTTGGGTTAACCTGACAACACCCTCTTTTTTTTACGCACGACTGCCACGTTTCAATCTTTGCAAAGGAAGACCAGTGATCGTTATGGACGTTATGCAATTAGTATGCCTACACACAGAGGTTGCTGGTTCACTCTCCCGGCCCTCAGCAGTTGAAACGCAGGGGGGAGAAGTTACTTTAAATCCTCCACCGCACCTCTCCCTGTCCACCCAAAATCTTGCGCTACACTTAAGCAGCTCCGATTAGCACGATTGGCTACGCGCGAGACGAAAGAGGTTCAACATACTGCACGTACAATTCATTAACCCCCATTGTCAAACTCAAGAAACGTAAGACGTCCGTCTAATCGCCTTTTAACTATCCCAATAAACAAGCATAGGAATGGATGACAAAGCCGTTGCGGCAGCAACGTTTTGGAACAACCTCGTTTCCTCCCTTAACTTTGTAAAATCTTCCTTCAACAAAAAATTATCCTGAAGCAGATGGTTAGTGCTGCATGCAACTGCGTTTGCGAATGCGATTTGTGGCTTTTATCCTTACCCATGTATTGACAGTTACATTTTTATTTGCAAATTTATTGAGGGACTGTGTTGTCTTGGGCTGGTCTGGGACTCTTTTTGCTGTTGTTTTGCTGCCTTGCCTAAGCTTAGAAATTGGTATACATACCTAAAGACGGAGGCTTGTGTTGCCTCCGAAACGTCGTGATTTAATTTATTTGTTTTCTTTTTTAACCTACTTGACTTTACCGAAAAAAACCAAGAGTATGGATCCTTGCAGTCACGAAAGCTTCAAATCTAGAATACTTACACAATTTGAACTTATATACTTTACTATTTATTTTTAGTGATTTTACTTACTTTAAATCTTGACTTAAAGCTTTCGTGACTGCAAGAATTCATGTTCGTGGGTCTTTCGGTGAAGTCACGTAGATAGGTTCAACCTATTTACTTCCCTTCCCTATACTTTGCACTTATTTAGTTTTGTTTGTGTATTGTTTAGTCGCTGGAACGTTCTCATCCGCCCCGACTGGACATCTGTGAAAAAGAGCTTCCTAGATCATCCGATTCCTCCAGGATCAATCAACATTCTGATTCGGTAAACAGTAAATGTGTACACAATGGTGAATCGACTGGTCACATGACGTCTGGCCAGCGAGGAAGAGTAGGCCAAATACACTCTACGGGCTCTTCTTTCCAGCACATCCGTAAAACAAAAATTGTTGGGTTGTGAATTTCCTATTCTATGCAATAAGTATGCTTGCAGACGTTAAAAAAAAAACATTTATACTCTATGGCTGAATGACTTAATGTTTACACTCACTTTTGTTTAATGCCCTATGCGAGCACACGATTGCCTTATACTGGTTGGTTATCTTAAAATAAACGCTCACATACACACTGGTGAGGTGCAGTGGAGGGAAAAACAAAACTTCCTTCCTATCTGCCCCCCTACTGATAGAGGTACTTTGAAAGTCACGAATTATTTATCAAGAGATATCTCAAAGGAGGAATGTAATCAGGAGCACAGGCACTCCCAACTGGAATGCACCGCTTAAAGATGATAACAACAATACGTGGGGAAAGGGAGGGGGGATGTCGAAACGAACGAAGAGCTGGTGTCATGCTTGCACGCCCTGCGCTGTGAATCTTGGGCCACGTGAGTCGTTCTTTACTGGTGAAGGCTACTGGCGGCTTAGCACCGGTCAGGCGATCGGTTTCACCAACCGAGGCACTCATCAGCCAGCGTGGCCAAAGTCTGTGAATGCACGGCGGGAACGAGTGTATCTCCCCCGACCGCTGGCTGGGCAGCCCGCTTCAGCAGATCTCATACCCTCCTAAGCACGCATTGGCGTCGACGTTGATTGCAACACAACATCACCAATTCACATTCTCCCGAAGCATCCGACTTTGCCACGCTAAAGCCTGGCCTTCTCCCCCCGGTCGCCGCCACCGCCGCCCTCCCCCCGTGTCTCTTTCCTGCCTTCTGCACGTTTCGCAACGACTGCAAGGTCTGTGTAGAGCAGAGCAGGGGGAGGAGGGGGAGGAGGGAGGGAGGGAGGGGAGAGGACGGGAAGTATGATGACTTTTTTTGGGAGCTGGGGGGGGAGGTAGCAGGGGGTTTGGGGGAGAGGATGGAGGGTTGTCGTGGACGTTTCGTTCAAATAGGGGGGAGGGGGGTGAGGGGGGGTGGGAAAAGCTGTGGGGAGGGGGGGGTGAAGGTTTGGGTGCGATGCTTCCCGTTGTTGGATCGGAGCCAGGAGGGAGGGGCCACGGACGCTTGCTTTGGGCTCCATCTGGAATCGTGGTGATGGACAGGCGTGTCCTGTTTTCTTGCTACCGTTTACGAGGGAGCAACCGAACCCAGGGCACTGCTCCGCGAACTCGGCTCCAACGAAGTTTTACTCTTCAGCTAAATGCTTCGTTAGAGTACTGCTAAGGTTCTCGTTAACGGTGGGAGGGGGTTTATATATTTGTTCGTTTGTTTTCAAGAAGCGTTTGGTGCCAAATGTGGCTTTCGCGTGTTCGTAATTGACCCGTTCGTTTTAGGCGATTTTGGTTGTTTTCAATCGACCGCAAGGTAAGAAGAGATTACGTATTTTGTTGTGCTTGGCTAGGAAGCTTCAAACACACACGTGTAATTTTTTTTAAAGTTCGGCCAATGTCGGATGAGAGTTAAATCTCTCACGTATCGTCCTAAATTGTTGCGGTGTTGTAAAAGTTGTTGTAGAATAACGCAAAAGCATACGTCAGTGTTTAGAGATATTGCTCCTTAATATTGGCCTTATGCAGTATTCAATGTAGGCTGTGGCATGTGTATTTGCTATGAGTCTAGCTTGTAGCATATTTTCTTTGCCTAAACTTAACGAAATAATATACATTTGTATAATATCCCATACCATGAACTGAATAAAATTAATAATGAACTGAATACTTTATCTACAATATATAATTGTCATCGAGTGTAATCTTTCTTATTTTGTCTGGTGGGAAGTTGGTTCTCAGGATTTATGTTATCTTTCTAGATTTGAAGTTTGTTATCTATTAAGCAGGTATAACACAATATCAGTCCGTGTTGTGTATATTTTTTTCACCGTTAAAATGAGTACACTATTTCAAGCGGGTTTCCGGTACGAATATATTCGTAGATCTATCACTCTGCCATGTTCTCCATTTGTTGTCTCTCTCTATCTCTCTCTCTCCGTGCGTACATGAGAAGGACATGCTGTGTCTAGTAGACTCATGTCTCGTATTAAGGGAAATGAGACGGGGGCTCATACTGATTTGATTGCGGTGGATAAATGATGCATTTGGCCAAAGCACTGCACTCGAGTGGCTGACATCAGTGGCTAGAGATATCTGAACAGCAGGTCCCGAACTCCCTCGTTCACCAACCTCCACTGGCCATCTTGGTGAAGTATGGTCGAACAACTTCCATGACCAACAACAGCAGTGGGTTAGGTATAAGTCGCCGCGGTAGCGAGATGTTAACTACCTCGCTTGGTATACAGGAGGTCGTGGGTTCGATCTCGACCCTGACGCCTGCTGCTGTATAATTTGAGGTGTGTATGTTTCTCTCTCCGTGGTCGCGTGGATTTTTTTCTCCGGGTTTTCCCTCCACATTTATAATCAACATGCGTTTAGAATATTGGGCTGCTTCTGAAAAAAAAACGATATAGTTTAGATGTTCTTTGGCAACCAAAAAAAAAACTCACGACGTGTCGACTGCAACACAAGAAGTTTTAACTTAAAACTTTCGTGACTGCAGGAATTCATATTCTTTTGTTCTTTCGGTAAAGTCACGTAGATAAAAATATATATCATAATAAAAGTGAGCGTACTGGCAGTCTACAATGTATACTGTAGCCTGGTAGACTCTAGCCTGGTTTTTCTGCTGGTGAGCGTATTGGCAGTCTATAATGTAAACTGTAGCAATTGTTATCAAACTGAACCTGAGTGAGCGTATTGGCAGTCGACGTTTCGGGCACTTGCCATTCCACATGCAACTAGAACACTTTGCAGCAGTTAACGTTGAGCGGAATCAAGTTGGGGGGGGGGGGGGGCGCTAGTCTCTTGCGTTTAACAAGCGAGAGATGATGTTTAAGCGCTGCGGTGATGAAACTGTGTTCACCGTCATGGCGAGAATCCCTCGCTATTAAAGTCGTCACCGTAGAGCACGTCCCGGGGACAATACACTTCCCTGTCTCACACGACTCTGGCTCAACAATACCCTCTCCCTCCCTCCCGCTGTCTCAGCCCCCCCCCCTCTCCACCAGCAGTCTTGAAAACGTCCACTTTGTCGCAATCCTTGTTTTTACGCAAATGAAAACTTGTTTTTACGCAAATTGTAATTTGCGTAAAAATTATTTGGCGATGCCGCATTGGCACAAACGCACACATTCGTTATTAGTCCGCAAATAATTTGAATTTAATGGGTCCTTGCGTCAGGGTCAGATGATTGATTGAGCTGTACCCTAATGTTCACGATTTTTCGGGTGGCGCGGTGGTTGACGCGCTGCGCTGTGTGAACGAACCCCGCGAGCCGAGTTCAATTCGCGGCCACGGCCAACCATCATTGGCCAAGCGGCACACGGTGGCGAGATGTTAACTGCCTCGCCTGGTATACAGGAAGGCGTGGGTTCGATCCCGACCCTGAACTCACGTATATTTGGAGCTTCGCGTGTTTCTCTCCCCGTGGCGGCGTGGATTTTTCTCCGGGTCCTCCGGTTTTCCCCTCCACGCTTTGAATCACCGTCACGCGTTTAGAGTATTTGGCTGCTGAACATTTCCACGCGACCATACGCCACTTCGTTGACCTATCGTTTGTGATGGTCAACGTTGCTTCTGAAAAAGAGCTACATTGCTCAGTGGGCCTTAGCGGGAAGAAACAAAAAATAGTTGAGTTTTTATCAGCCTACCCTGCACTGAGCGATCAGCATCAAGTCTGGTCACACAACAACAACACCCCCCGTCTGGCTGACAAGGAGGCGTGGGGAGGGAGGTCTTCATCTAGCAGTAGGTGGATTGACAAATGTCTGTACAACAGAATCAACATAAAACAACACGACTGCTCTCGCCCCCCCATCGTCTGCCCACCTCTCTCGCCTTGAGGATTCACTTGGCAGCGAGGGCATTTCAGATGATGGTGATGACGACGACGACTGTAATCTCCTCTCCTAGTGGTAGTTAAATGGTCTCACGAGTAGAAACGTTGGGAATCATTGTAATGCGGGGCTTCTGCAACGCCTTCCAAAGTGTGTGTTTGCCCTAGGAAGTATTTAATTACGCAGTATGGAAGCCAACGGGCGTCTAGCGTTAATAATGTGTAATTAGTGTACACACCTTAGTCAATCCACTGCTGGATGATGGCCTACCAATGCTCTGTCGTCCGTATTGGATGTTTTGTTTACATACTTGACCACGCTGGTCAATGCGGGCTACATGAAAACAAGTTCAGGTATCACTCGCCACTGATGCTGCTCGTAGTGTCTGGGAATCGAACTCGGATGTAGGGCTGAACGATTAATCGATTTCAAATCGAAATGGCAATTTGAAACAATGCGATTATTAAATCGCAAAAGCTGATATTTTTTTCGATTTGAAAAGTCCTCTTACTTTCTTATTGGAATTGTTTATTTTATTATTATTATTATTATAACTTTATTTAACTTAACAATTGTTCCATGTTTGATTGTTCTATTTCAATGAAATTTTTTTTATAAATACATGTTGGAAGCAATTCTTATCTTTTAAGTTCTCATCCATGCATTAGAATATATAGAGCAGTTCATATTTCGATGGTATCATGTGGTAATGCTCCATCACATGTTTTAAATCTATTACACAGTAAATATTGAACTGAAGCTAGACTTAATTTTTTTTTATCGCAAATCAAATCGCAATCGCAATGTCTGTCAGTACAATCGTAATTAGATATTTTCCCCAAATCGTCCTGCCCTGCCCGGGTATACCGCGATCAAAGTGCAGCACCACCGCTCCACTCCATTGGCAAACGCAGTCCAGTACTCGAGTCCTTCTCTGTTTCTCGGGGTTTTGGGAATCCCTTCTAATAAACGTGATCAATATCCAATAGGCTGAGTCCACAATGGCGACTCGACTTTTAATTCTCGAATTTCGTTCAAATTGTATCAACTTCAGTTTAGGCTTTCGCGAACAATATCATCCATAATATAGGTTTTGTTTGGATTAAATCGCGTAAATATAAATGTGTCGTTAAACACGCCACCACCCGATACAGCCAATTATTAAGGTTTGTCACGTAAACAGAACGTGGCCAATTCGTCGCCTGATGAAGCTAGTTGTAATTACTGGTGAAACGTCGTACTCAGATTGTCAATGTTGTTGATTTGCTCTGCAACACACCGGTGTGCTGCACTAGTAACGAATTGGCACGAATTGGCACGTTCTAACCCCCAAAAAAACCTTGATTATGGATGACCTTCGTGAGAGTCACCATGCCCCCTCCACCCACCACGACTCCACCCCACTCAGCCACGGACAGACGGGCGGACGGAGATATTCCGCAATGCATAAACGCGTGCATGGAACGACAGTGCTGCAGTTGGAAAGCGATGGTCAAGAGGGGCTAAGAGACCCGACGTTTCGTTTACGAGAGACACCGCTCCTGATCAGCTGCACGGGCGGTTCAATGGGCGACACGGCAGAGAGCAGCAGGCAATGCTGTCCAGAGGGTGGTCCAGATCTCTTGTTACCGCCCCCCCCCACCCCCCATTTCTGTAAAAGTATTAATATACGTTTGAGCCAGGTTCATTTAAAACAGAAATTAATATGCAAAGGGAAAAACACGTGAGCGGTCAATTAATTGGGGGTCACGAGACATCTTGGACCACATTTAGAATCGACGTGCGTTTCGAGTTTTTTGGCAGCTATGAATAACCACGTGATGATGGATGATGATGGGCCACTTCGTGTCGCTTGTAATGGCCAGGTCGCTTCTGAAGAAAGAGCAGTGGGCCTCAACCTGATAAAATAACAAACACACTTTTAGTTTTGTATTGGACCGCCCAGGAAAGTTTAGAGCGTGACTTTGTTCTTGCAGTCAGTCACCCTGCCATGGGTTTACCCAACTTTCACTGTTCACTCACGATAGGTTTAATCAGTCCCATACTGCATTTGGAGGGGGGGCAAAGTGGAGGGTGGGGGGCAGCTAAACTCCCCCACCCCTCCCTTTCTCGTCTATTCTATGAGTATAATCCCTCCCCGGTCTATTTTATGAGTAGAACAAATTTCTATCCACGAGTGTAAGCTCAAGTAAAGTGATGCGCATCAGAGTCTTTCTTCATACACTGTACATGGGGGGGGGGGGGGGGTGTGATAGCCGGAGCAGAGTTCATGACAGACGCAAGAAGATCATATCGCGAATGATTCTGTTTGGGCGTTTGACAGTTTTTAAAAGTTTGTTTTATATTTAATGTTCTGCACCACTCCCTGAGGTTTTCGTATACCGCCCCCACCACCACCACCCTCCCCCCACCACCTTTAAACAAGGTCATGCTTCAAGGCTTGCGTTTCGTCTACACAGTGTGGAGCTGGAACTTACCCAACGTACTCGTCCTTAAAATGTGTGACGCAGTTTGAATTATCACCGTAACACTGTCACAGCGCCACCCATTGTGGTTCTTGAAACGCGACACGCGTCCGACTTTCACGCTTTCGGATCTAGTTTGCTGGTCGATTTGGAAATGTGGCCCCGCATCAAATGAAATCTATCCCCGAATAAATTTTGCAGAAATATATTTGTTTTTGGTAAGGATTCATCATTAAACGCATCTGTGATAGAATTTAGAATATTTGTGATGGCGTAATGGTGCTTTTAAATATTTCTGATAATCCGATCTGCCTGAGTGTTCAGACACATTAGCGTGCCCTCATTTGGCGAATTTTTCAGATGTCTCATCGTCTGATGTTGCTGCATTGATTGCCAAATCGACGCCAACAACCCCCGTCCACTCGATTCAACTCCTTGGACCCTTTTGTGTGCGCCAACTTTGCATTGTTAACTTCAATTGTTGCATTTATCTCTACCCAGTTGTTACTTCGCACAGGCAATGTTCCATCTCCTTTCTAAATCGCCACCATATTTCCTCTCGAAAAAAATCCCCCCCCTCTACAAAATTTAGACCCAAATACATTGAGCAAACTTTTGACCAATCTTCGTCCGTTCGTTTCTCAATCCCGCTTGTGAGAGTCGCAGCGACAGTGTGTTGAGCAGGACGGTCCAGACCTCCCTTGCCCTGGCAACAGATTCCAACACTGCATTACTATACAAGTACTACATTACACTATACACTGCTAGACTACACCATACACTACACTACTGTACACTACTATACACAGATACAAAATTAAAATTACTTGATACAGCTATCGTGCTGTGACGGTTCCACCTGAAGACGGAAGCTTGTGTTGCCTCCGAAACGTCGTGATTTTTATTTTATTTTTATTTTACCTTTATTAATTTTAATTTTATTTTTTTACCTACGTGATTTTACCGAACCCCCCCCCCCCCCTAAGAATATGAATCCTTGCAGTCACAAAAGCTTCAAATCTAGAACTATACACAGACTCTAGCTCTTCATGGGGAATTCCCAGGCGTTCCCAGGCCAGCCGAGCGACGTCGTACTTCCAGCAGCAGCGTGGTCCTGGCCCTGCCCACGGGTCTTCGCCCAGTGGGACGTGTCCGGAAGAGTTTCCAGGGGGAGTCTATCTGGGGGCTATCCATCCATACAAGGTGCCCGAACCACCTCAACTTTTGACCAATCTAAAATGTTCAATTTTTTTCGAAGATCTTTGAAAAATGATCGCAGGACCATTATTTGACCTCAAATGTTTTTTTTTAGAGCCCCTTCCTTCAGTCTGAGATTTGAAGCTTTCGTGACTGCAAGGATTCATACTCTTAGGTTTTTTTCGGTAAAGTCGCGTAGGTAGAAAATAATAAAATAAAATAATAGTTAATGAAAATAAATCAATTAAATCACGACGTTTCGGAGGCAACACAAGTCTCCATCTTCAGATGGGACCGTCACAGCTAAATTTACTGTAATTTACTGATTTATTTTCACGTATTTTTATTTTATTTTATTATTGTTTACCTACGTGACTTTACCGAAAAAGCCTTGGGTTTTGCATAGTACAGAGATAGCCCTGGTCTAGGACACAAACAACTCGCTCATTGCTGCTGACTGGGGCATTGTCCATTCTCGCTCTCCTTGACCTGAGAGCAGCGATTGGCACGATCGATCACGGCGTCCTTTTGCATTTCCTTGCCGAGTCGTCCACTGTTGGGGTGACCGGCTTGGCACTTATGTGGATTAGGACATATTTAACAGGCTGGGGATGATGATTTTAATGTGATGCCATGATTTTAAAACGATAAATGTAAATGTTTTGTTTTATTTTACCAGACGTTAAACACCTCGCCTGGTATACAGGAGGTCGTGGGTTTGATGGCAACCCTGACGCCTGTATATTTGCAGTTTAAATGTTCTCTCTCCTCGTGATCGCGTGGATTTATCTCCAGCTCCTCCGGTTTTTTCACCCTACATATTTAAAATCAACGTGCGTTTGGAGTGTTTGGCTGCGATGCATTGCCACGCGATAAGCCACTCCGTTGAGCTATCATTTGTGGCCAGGTCGCTTCTGAAAAAGAGCTGTGTGGCTCAGTCGGCCTTGTCCACCTGGTTAAACAAAAATTGATTTAGTTATCTTCTTGGTTCTTTCGGTAAATTCACGTAGAAGGGAAATAATAAAATAATAAAAATAAAACATAATGAAATAATTCGCACGACGTTTCGGCCACAACGCAAGCAGCCGTCCTCAGGTGACTTTACCGAAAGAACCAAGAAGATGAATCCCTGCAGTCACGAAAGCTTTAAATCGAAATTTGATTTAGTTAGTTTAGTTTTAGCTCTGCGGTGACCGGTGACCCCTGCGCATTTCCCGGACGCGGCTGCCCCCTCCGCACGGTGGCTCTCGGTGCCTCCTGTGCAGTGCTGCCCCTCGCTGCGTTGCCATCGCCTCGCCCAGTGGTGTCTGCCGCTCGGAGACGACCGTCGGCGTTTAAACCCCGCGCCTCCTGTTAGCGCCGTTGGCTACGTACGGTGCGAGAGAAGTTCAACGTTCAAACGTGCATTCATAGTCCCTTGCTTTTTGGGTTCTCTGACTTAGCGTTTTTACTGCTTGGATTGTTTTCCCACCTTGGCCAATGTTTGTGTGTGTGTGTGCGTGTGATGTAAATTGCCTTGAGTAAGTTGTAGTTGTACGCAGGGCGCTTTGTAAGTGTAATTTTTAATGAAAACCTATTTGAGTATGAGGATTCAAAATATGTTAACTTTTAAGAAATATATAAAGTGGCGGAATTATAACTGTTAATAAATCATCATATTGATGTTGCATTGTTGTTCATATTTATTTCCCGTTGCTTCTACTCCGGCAGATATGGTTCTGTGTTTAAAGACATTTGCTTTTAAACGGAGATTGACAGCTCAATAGGTTTCTCACTTGCCTTTAAATTAAGCCAGTTTGTCAATTAAACTCTTTATGAATACGCGAACGATCTGTAACTCGATGCTGTATAAAGGCCTCCTTATCCCATCTCCGTCGTATGGGTTGCACGACTATGCTTCACCACGATGGCCAGCGAGGATTGGGTGTGGTAGAGGGGCCCAACGATCGGTTCAGAGGTCATTCACACCGCCGGTGACATGGCCGTGGCCAGGAACGAAACCGGCTGGGCGCACCATCTATTTCGTTAAATAAATAAAACATCCACCATTGTCTTCTTGGTTCTTTCGGTAAAGTCACGTAGAATGTAAATAATACAATAACAAAGCATAATAAAATAATTCTCACGACGTTTCGGCCACAACGCATGAGAATTGAGAATTATTTTATTGTGGAGGAGGTTGCGAATATTTTTTTATATTTTTCCATTCTACGTGACTTTACCGAAAGAACCAAGAAGATGAATCCCTGCAGTCACGAAAGCTTTAAATCGAAATCCATCATTGTGTGAGCCCCGAGGTTTTTGGTGAAGCGAAACATAAATGGCCGGGAATGCAAATGAGGATCATCCCCTCGCTTGCTTACGTACCCGAGCTTCATGCGGCGTCTGTGTCTGTTCCAGAGCCCAACGCCAAACGCTACGATCCAGGATTCCCTACCGGCGCTGTCGTCAGCATGGAGGGGACATGCATGAGCTGCGTCAAGTACCTCATGGTGTTCTTCAACGCCCTTATCTTTGTAAGCCACAACCCTCGCGTCTGCACAGACTTTTTAAGCACGTAAGCTTCCAAATACCTAGGCTTAGCAGTAACACCTCCTGCTGTCCATAATCCTTTAGAAGTTTCCTTATTGGTTTCAAGTAAATCAGCTGGCAGGCCATGTGTTAACATTACCTACCATTTTCACGTTTACGATGGATCATATAGTGCTAATGTTCCGTGGCTTGCATGACTGAGCAGTGTACTTAAACAGAATTTATATGTCTCAGTGACCTTGCCCCAAAGGCATTTAAGAAGTTTCTAGAATTGTTTTTGTTTTGCGAGTCACTGTAAAACGTTTAGAGAAGAGCTGACTGTGACCTGAGCAGCAGCAACAACAACATAAATCCCTCTCCTTGCAGAACTGTTTATCTTTTTAAACGATGTTTCTTTGAACGGCAGAACATAAAAATTTTATTTTTTTACCAACTGCCACTCAACTTCACCCAGAACATCGGAGCAGCCTACGCCAGGCTAACAACAGCACAGAAACACACAAATCCCAAATGACAAATTTTTAAAATAGTCCCCCCCGCCCCTGCCCCCGTCCACCAGCCTCACTCCCAACTAATAATATTTGCAGTCCTGGAATACCACGAGGCTGCTGGCGAGCATTCCTGGCTGCCAGGCTCTGGGTGTCTGCAAGCCGCTAATTGAATCCCGTCTGACAGCTGGCGGGACTCTGCCTGGTCGCGGTGGGCGTGTGGGCAGTGGCGGACCCTGGCGGGGTCGCCGAGGTCGTCTCCTCCCATCATCCCTTGCTGCTGAGGAGCGTGCACGTGATTTTGGCCGTGGGGGCCGTGTTTCTGCTGCTGGGGCTCCTGGGCTGCTGCGGAGCTCTCTGTGAGAGCCGGAGGACGCTCACTTTCGTGAGTATTTGCGTGCGTGCGTGTGTGCGTGGGCGTGCGTGTGTGCGTGTGGGCGTGCGTGCGTGCACGGGAGAATGGGGAGCGGTAGTGTAGCGGTTAGCGCGCTGTGCTATGTACCCGGCGACCCGGGTTCGATTCCCGCTCATGGCCAACACCAGTGACGATTATCTGAACCGGTCCTGGGCGTCCCCTAGGTCGACTCAGCCTTAAAAAAGTACCTGGTGCGATGTGTAAACATCGCCACTGGGGAGACAAAGGCGGACGGGCGTGGTGCTGGCCACCCACCCCTTCGTGTACTGTTCCGACCTTCATAGGTGCTCGCTAACAGCACTTGCCCCTACAGTCTGTTACGGCTATACGGGGGATCTTTGTCTTGTGCGCGGGAGAGAGAGTGGCAAGTTGACACCTCTCCCGAATGGCTGGGTAGTTTAAAGTGTGCGCTCTGGTGTTCATTGATGTGCCACCTTTTGCACTGAATCTCAACTCGTATCTTCCGCCATGCCACTGTTGAATTATTCACAGGTATCGGTCATTACGCTGGTAACTGGGGGGTTGCCACCGGCCCTGGTTTACCCAGAGTCGTCCCCCTTTTTGAGGTAGTTGCCTTGGGAAATGTGTAAGTCTTCCTGGGGCACTACAAGCCCCATTTTATGTCAGTTGCATAAACAGGACCCTGCGGGGTGGGCTGGTAGGAACGAATAACCAAAGAATATAAACATAATGTATTATTACACTTGTTAAGCCAGGAAAGCCCCACTGAGTCAAAGGTTTTTGTAGGGTCCTGCCAAGTGTTTGCAGTAGGGGGCGATGTTGATACACGGACGGACGGACGGACGATATAATCTATTGGTGGTCTGGTCCACTTCGTTCCTACCAGTATAACACACCCCTGAAGACAATGCAAATACATGCAGTTGCCCCTTCTTCTGCCATTGTCAGTTATTCCTCTTCCCGCGATATGTAATGGGGTTTGATGAAAAATCAGAGGTGGCTATATGACTTATAACTAAATAACCAAAAGGTAGGAGCAAGGGCGAGGGATGCGCCAAATATCGGCAAAGATAAATTCCATTTCCGAAATTAAAGTGTGTGCTTTGGAAGGGAGCGGCCTGATTCGGAGAGTGGGCAAAAATGTTCCATGAAGAAGATTGACAGCTCCACAAACACCGCCTCACTGCCATCTGCGAGTCGCAAAGCGGTACATTTTGAGAGATATATCAGAGATTGGCCAACAGTGCGTGTTTGGAACAATTCAAAGGCAGAGTAGGGATTGAATTCCATTCATCCACTTGTAATAAAGCTCTTTGAGACGACTTCTGGAATCTGTCTTTTATTCACTTTGGGTTACATCTACTTCACGCTGCTGGTAGGCAGCGTGAAGGGAACAGATAGACCAAGAGAGACGCACTGCCACGTGGCAACTCGGAGCCCCGCTCCCACAGATAGACCAAGAGAGACGCACTGCCACGTGGCAACTCGGAGCCCCGCTCCCACAGATAGACCAAGAGAGACGCACTGCCACGTGGCAACTCGGAGCCCCGCTCCCACAGATAGACCAAGAGAGACGCACTGCCACGTGGCAACTCGGAGCCCCGCTCCCACAGATAGACCAAGAGAGACGCACTGCCACGTGGCAACTCGGAGCCCCGCTCCCACAGATAGACCAAGAGAGACGCACTGCCACGTGGCAACTCGGAGCCCCGCTCCCACAGATAGACCAAGAGAGACGCACTGCCACGTGGCAACTCGGAGCCCCGCTCCCACAGATAGACCAAGAGAGACGCACTGCCACGTGGCAACTCGGAGCCCCGCTCCCACAGATAGACCAAGAGAGACGCACTGCCACGTGGCAACTCGGAGCCCCGCTCCCGCGTGGTCCCTTCCTCCGTTGGTTCCCGTTCTGACCCCCGTGTCGTTCCTCTCTACCCCTATTTAATACCCGGGTCACGTGGTACGCTTCCGCCAATCCTCGTTAGCCTGCATCGAATCTTCCAGGCTCCCTCGTCAGCTCCCGGGACCACGCCCCTGACTCATCTCCCCATTGGCTGAGGCCAAAGCCAGCAGAACCAATCTCCATAGCTGTCACCCTTCCATCACGTCAGGGCCATGCCCCCAGGCTTCCCCCCATTGGCTGTAAACCAGGACCGGCAGAGCCAATCACCATGACAAGTTGTGATACGTCAGTGAGCCGGATATATTCTCATATTACACACTGAATGCCATTGTCCCCTTTCTAGTTCCCTTCTTGCCCATGTCTTTGTGTCGCAACTCCTAAGTCCATGCCCAGGTCTGATGGACCAGGCACAGGAAGCTGTGGGATGTCTCCAATGCCTCCACTGAACTTAACCGAGAAGTTCACACCGGTTCACAAATGTGATCCACGGTCTGCTTATGATTACCATCGTTGCACGCCACCGGGATTTATCTGACTTTCTACGATATTTGGTGGCTACATCTGGAAGAGGGTGCTGCGGATTATTAGATTTAGAGGGGAAGCATTGTTTTGAAGGCAGGACTTAATCCAGTGTGTTAGGTTAAGATGAGACATTTATTGTTTCATCTCGCATCCTGCTTTTACACCATTTCCTAGGTGAGACAATGCATGTATGTATGTATGTTGAACTTCTCACACTTAGCCAACCGTGATTATCGGAGCCAACCATGCTTATAGGAGGTGCGGGAGAGGGGAAGGACAATAAACTAAACACAAAAAGCAGTTCTAAAGAAAGAAGTTTTCAATTTAGAATGTCTCATCTCGCATCCTAATGTCACACCAATTCCACTTCAACATATGCCTGTGTATCATAGTAGTCGACATTTTGCGGCTATTTTAAAATGTAACCATTCGTAAAACTACGACAGGATTAGGAATGAGAGCCATTGTCACTTTGATCTCCACTGCGTTGCCAACCGCTGTGCATGATCGTTTCCTGGATGCATTTATGAACCTGGAGTCCACGAGTCACATTGGCATTGAAGTAGAATTGTCACGCTTTAAACAAATCTGCTGCCATGGGAGATGAAAGATCGCTCTCTCTCTCTCTGCTCTTAGAGAGCGTTTCGAAGTGCTATTAGACGATTCCACCATATGTGCTCCAGGATGTAAGATGAGCTCTTTATGAGGCTGCACGTAATGGCATAATAGAGAATATATATATAACAAAGACAAAGATCGCCCGTATAGCCTTCATATATTGTTGGGGCAAGTGCTGTTAGCGAGCACCTATGAAGCCGGCCACGGCACACGAGGGGGTTGGGTGGCCCGCACCACGCCCGGCCGTCTTTGTCTTCCCAGCGGCGATGTTCACACATCGCACCAGGTACTCATTTCAACTGAGTCGACTTCGTGGAAGCCAAGGATAATCGGGACTGATTCAGATAATCGTCACTGGTCTTGGCCGTGAGCGGGAATCGAACTCGGGTCACCGGGTTCGTAGCGCAGCGTAGCGCTAACCGCTACATTACCGCTCCCCCTCACACTACCGTAAATACATATATACACACACTCATATATATGTCAAGGATTGGTAGGGACTTCATAGGCTCTGTTTTGAGTTTCTAATTAAACCTCTTTACATGTATCAAATGTATGTACTGAGCAGTTGTTATTTGTAACTAATAAATCGTTACCTGATGAAGATGAAAGCAGTTTAAGAGAAACGTACGTTGATGTGGAATTCAGTCATGAAATCTGTAAACGATACCTTTGTAAACGTGACAATCTTTGTCATGTGGTGGAGAGCTAATGACAAGAATACTGGCATAAAATGCGGAGACATTGTTGGTAAGGTATAATCTTACAGGCCACATTCACGTAACGTGATTAAAATAGAGTAGAAAAACTCACTGAGCAACTGAGTCGAGCATTTTGGACAATACATATATCCACTTCCATTCTGTATTCGCACATATGAACAACATTTTCTTTTAGTTCCGAGCCAACTGGTCCGCTGTTAACCAGAGAAAATGTCTAGAGGCGTGCAAATTCTGAACCGTTTTTACCCATCAGGTGCTCATCAGCAACCAGGCTTTCGAAATAACTGCTGCCGCTTTACCGGACCTTATTTGGCAAGCTCTTCATCTCGCTACAACACGGGCCCAATAGAACGATAGGCTTTTAAAATATACCTTGAAAATAAATTGGCAATCTAAATGTACTCTGTTAGACGATTGATTGATACTACAGCAGAGTTATTTTGAAGTCGTGGTCTATAGCTCTCCAATCTTTTCTTAGGGGTGCACTGCATTGTTGTAGGGCATGGCGTCCGATGTCTCGCTGCATGTACTGGTAGCTTATTCAGAAACTGAACTGTTGTCCTTCCCCCCGCACCTCCGATTAGCACAGTTGGGTACGTGCGGTACGAAAGAAGTTCAACATACGTACACATCTCTCTCTGTGACCCCTCCAGGTGACTCGTGTCCCCTGGTTCTGCCTAGGTGAGAACAAAAACACGTGGGAGAGTGAATCATTGTTGACCTTTGTATTTTCAGCCACAACGATGCAAGTGATTGTTCTGGTGTGTGTTTTCGGTTCCAGTTCTTCATTCTGCTGCTGATCATCTTCATGGTCGAGTTAGTTACGGCGATCGTGGCATTTGTTTTTCGAGAACAGGTACTGTACTCCAAAACCGTGGCTTCTATCCATCGCAAGCATTGAACCCAGCCCCTTGTGTTTTAGACACGGAGTGGATCGTTCCTGATTTCTGACAGTGGCCAATGCAGCAAACGATTTAAACATAACATGACCCTCCGTCCTCACCGACCTGTCGTTTATGTATTGCCATACAGGGACTCCTCTTCATAATAAAGGTTTTTGGGTTAGATCGCGTTATTTATAAATGTGTCGTAACCCTCCATCACCCGACATGGCCAAACAGTTAAAAATGTGTCACGTTTACAAAAGACAAATAGTTCACTACTTTAGCCCACCAGTGTGTTGAAGAGTGAATCTACATCATTTAAAATTTGAGTACGACGTTTCGCTGGTAATTACATCCAGCATCATCGGGCAATTGACGTGTTAAAGGGACTCCTCTACTTTCAAACATTCGACTCACGAACTTTCAGCGATACGAACAAACCTGTCCATATGTCCAGTTGCCTGTTCGGACCGAGAGACGTAAGTTCAACCGCCGCGCAATAGATGGCGGTGGTGGCATCTATATCTGTAGAACATGAAGAGCCAGTGGCATCTACATCTACAGATAATGATACAACTTTTAAAGCCTTTCCCCGTGTTTAGTGTACATGCCGTCCAACATGTTTGGAATCGAGAGGAGTAAAGTTGAACTTACGAACAAATCGACTTCCGAACAGACCTCTGAAACCTAACTCGTTCGTGAGTAGAGGAATCCCCTATACTTATCCTGCCTGATGCTGCTGTTGTGTAATGGTCAACACAACCAAATTTTCCACCTAGAGGTCATTAGTTCGACTATCTGGCTTGCAAAGTCAGTGGTCAAGTTTCTTAAATCCAATAGTGTAAATTGGTTACACACCCACAAGTTAGTTGATCGGCATGCCGCGTGTGGTGAGGTAAAGTATGGGTACCTCCACCTCTTCTACGGTGTCTGGCCGGTGTGGAAGAGTAGGCCAAGTTACCCTCTATAGGGACTGTCTAGATTCTAGAGCGCCGTCTGTTTGAGGCCATTCTGTCAGCAGTGGCGTGACAAACATGTTACTGGGCTGCACCTTTACCTCTTCACGCTCACCTCTTCTCGGAATAGAGGATTAGTTACGTATTTTACGTGATTCAATGCCACATGTATTGCCTATTGCGATTTGCGTACCCAGTTTATTGAATGCAGGCTTCTTGAAAAAAGCTTCAAGATTTAAACTTGATTTGAAGCTTTCGTGACTGCAGGGATTACTCTCTGGTTCTTTCGGTAAAGTCACGTAGAAAGAAAATAAATTAAATAATAATAGAATACGACGTTTCGATTACAACACAAGCAACCATCATTAGGTAAGAATGAATGAGAAAAAACAAACCTAGTAAACTTAGCAATATAATGCAATACAACACAGAGAGTCGGCTAACACAACAGTCAACACCCCACCTGGTTGATTACGTTCTTCCAAAGATGGCTAAATTTGAGAGCGAGAGAAAACACAGACACGGAGACACATAGACAGACACACACAAGCAGAGAGACACACACAGAGACACGCAGAGAGAGACACACACAGACACCCCCCCCCCTCTCTCTCTGCCCCCCCCTCTCTATTTAAGGCCTCGACACAGAGGCGTTGTTTCTCTGTGTGTCCCTCTTCAAGTTTGTTTTTGTTTCTTACAACACAGAATCATTCTCATCGTATTCATAAAACACAATAAACTGTACGGTACATTATGTGGACATTTTCACAAATTAGTACCATCTAAAAATAGCAATGCTTTCAGACAAAAGCTCAAACCATTGGCCAATAACTTCCGCTCAAAAAAATGGAAAAAAATACAAGAGGTCATGTTTTTAGCAATGCCCCTTTCTTCATAGGGGTGAGCTAAAACGATCCTGAGAGATTGAGTAGAACAATAGTTGGACACTGACACCATGGGACCCTGATCGACATAATTTTAGGGAGGAAAAACAACATCGATATTGACCGTTCTTAAATTGGAAGATCAACAGTTACCCTTTTCATTCGCAAACACTTACTCACAGACAAAGCCTTCAAAAGTCTACAATATACGCATAAACGCATTATGTGTCAGGAGTTGGCGATGCAATGCTTCCATCGGTAATTCCGTTGTGCTCGCTTCCCCCTTAACCCTCCCTCTGCGTAGTTAAACGAAGATTATTTTGCTCTCGAGCTCAAGATGCGCTATCAAGGAGACAACGCCACTGATGTTTTCTCAAGGTTTTGGAATTCAGCTATGAAGACGGTAAAGAGTCCTTTTTCTCATGGGACCTGTTTGTTGCTGTTTTTGTTGTCAATGCCGTGCCCTTGGAACATCCACCCATCCCTCGGTTTTGTTGTTGTTTTTGCTGCCTTGCCCAAGCCTGATAAATCGGACTCATTTAATTCATTTATAAAAACACTTTTATTAATTTATAGTTAGCGACTCGCTTACCTTTTTCTCTCATTTGCACTCCTATCGGTTTTTGTTGTTGCTGTTGCTGTACCGTTTGCTGTTGTCGAAACTCGCTGACCCGCCAATGCTGGACATCTGTGAAAAAAGAGCTTCATAGATCATCAGATTCCTCCTCCTCCAGTCTAAACAAAGATGCTGATTTTGATGTTGTAAAATCTCCCTCCCTCCCTCCTGAACCTCTTCCAACTGACTCCCTCCCTCCCTGTCCTCCTGACCTCCTCCTCCTCCTGAACCTCTTCCTCCTGACTCCCTCCCTCCCCATCCCCCTCTTCCTGACCTCCTCCCTCCCTCCCCCTCCCTCCCTCCCCCTGCCCCCACCACTATCTCCCCGCTGCATATCCAGTTCGGATGCTGTGGGGTGCGAGGTCCCTCGGATTTTTGGGAAGGAACCCTCTTCTGGCAGCTGTCCTCGGGCAAGATAATCCCAGAGGCATGCTGCAAGGGGGACATTCACGCAGAGAGTGAGGCCACGATGGACAGGCTCAGATGCTTGCTGGGGGACCCCCGACACCGGAATGAGCAGGTACATGAACAGGTACCTCCACAGGCACCTCCAGAGTGGAAGGGGAGCAGTGGAAGAGCCTGGCGGATATCCGTTATACTCTTAGTGCTTTCGGTAAAGTCACGTAGGTAAAAAAATGAAACTAAAATTAATAAAAAATAAAATAAAAATCACGACGTTTCAGAGGCAACACAAGTCTCCGTCATCAGGTGGGACCGTCACAGCCAGATTTGCTGCATCAAGTGAGGCAGGGATTCCAAGATGCAAGCTCTTAAATACAAGTTAAGGGGGAGGAGGGGGGGGGGAGCTTATCAGAATGTGGTAGCCAATGAATGGAACGTATCGGGAGGGGGGGCGGGGCTAAAAGAAGGCACGAAGTGCTCGTAGGCGTCGGCGACGTGGGCGTGTTTGTGCACAAGTAACTATTGTTGCACATGATAACGTATTGGACGAGGAGGGGGGGGGGCTAAAATAGAGTACGGGGTGCAAGTGTACGTGGACATGTCTATGTACAAGCACCTGTTGATACACATGATAGAAAAGAACGATATCTGTTACTTAACAAAACATATCTCGGGATACATTTCCAAGAGGACCTGCAGAACCGTGATGAATGGCTATGCCGTGGGGAAACCATTTACCGGACAGTGGCTCGAGATTTGAAGACAATGTTCATACTGGGAGTATGACTCCTCGTGATGATATCGTCATAGTAATACGATTCAGAGCCACAAAACAGATGGCGATATAAGTTTCGAAATTTTGGAAATTCAGTGGAACGATTGTTAAATCTTGCAATTTTATCCGAATGAAGGGGAAGCGGTGGTGCAGCGGTTAGCGCGCACAGCGCTATGGAAGCCTGAGTTTGATTCCTGGCCATGGCTGACACTGGAGTTGAGTGACTGAGACAACTGTAAATGGAGGTGGGGTGATGATTATTTTTACAGCATCTACAGTGAGGGAAAAAAGTATTTGATCCCCTGCTGACTTTGTACGTTTGCCCACTGACAAAGTAATGATCAGTCTATAATTTTAATGGTAGGTTTATTTGAACAGTGAGAGACAGAATAACAACAGCAAAATCCAGGGGATCAAATACTTTTTTCCCTCACTGTATTCATTACCCGCAGATATTGTTACATCTGGCAGGCGTGGTGGCGAAGTGGTGAGGGCGCTGCATTATGATCCTCGCGACCCACATTTCAATTCCTGGTCATGGCTAACATCAGGCCCACACATCACCAACCCACATTGACCAGCATGGAAACAATCCCCTTGGCCAGCATGGCTTATGGAATCCTTTATTCAGCAGTGGATTGACAAAGAGCCATAAAATAATTATTGTTATTGATATGTCATACTCGGAATAATAGCGACCACTCCATTTTGAGAATTGCATTAAAATTTATCATTTTGTAGCTCTTGAGGTTAATTTTCTTATGATTGTTTTAGGCATATGCTCTGTACTAATTATGGAATTATGTCCCTGGCCATTGTGTTTAAAAAATACCACGTAAAATATAAAATACAGAAGTACAAACCAAACACACACTTTCATTCTAGTGCCTGTCAAGTATATATTTTTCTATTGCTAAATTTGTCTCGTTTTTTTCAATTTAACATTGGTATTTCAGGCATGGTAAATTAGAGTCTTATATTTTCCATACCTATTATAATGATTATCATTATTATTATTTATAGCATCTTTCGTCCAATTGCATCTCAAAGCTAAATACAAATACCTCTTTCATATAACTTTGCTGTTGGCTATTAACAGGGCCTCACAGTTTAGCAGAGGTGTGGACTCGAGTCATGTGACTTGGACTCGAGTCAGACTCGAGTCATGAATTTGATGACTTGCGACTCGACTTGGACTTGCATAACAATGACTTTGTCCCACCTATGAGATGTGGACTCGAGTCATGTGACTTGGACTCGAGTCAGACTCGAGTCATGAATTTGATGACTTGCGACTCGACTTGGACTTGCATAACAATGACTTTGTCCCACCTCTGCAGTTTAGGTGGAGTGCTCTTACTAATAGTACCTGCTAATCCAACAGCAATTGTTTAACAAGCCTGGCTCTGCTATTAAGACGCGGACAGTTGAAACTGGTTCACGCTTTGCTCACTTAAACAAAGGCTGCTTGATAACATGGGCCTGGAAAGCCAAATAGGCTGATTTAATAAAAAATATTGTTTTTTTTATTTAAATGTGGGGACTGGGTGGTCGTTATGCTTTATGGTTTTTCCATTTATAATTTAGTGGGACGCTGGACAGATCCTAATGCAGCGTGGCTGCGCTAAACTGTGAGCAGCTGCAAAAAGCACAGCGTCATGGTTTAATTGTTTAATTTCACTGACAGACATAGGTCTGCTCTTCCTTAAAGCCCCCAGGGTAGCAGTGGTTTTTACGGAGCCGCACCAAGGGAGTGAGTTGGGACCTGTCAGCAAAAACCGGGTGGCAGATGGTCTCACGGTCAAGTATTCTTAGCGCGTAGAATGCGCACACGATTTTTGTTTTCAGGTCTGCCGACGTAACGAAGCAAGATTAGCGACGAAACTAATTTCTGGTGGAAATGTTCCTTGACAGGGATGCTACACGAAAATTATGCAGTCCCTTCACAACTACATACTGACTGTGGGAGGAGTGGTCATAGGGTTACTCCTAATACAGGTATGAAATGCACAATTATACTCACTCAATGTGAAGTCAATTTGTTTGTGTTGAGAATATCAATTCACTACACCATCCGATGTAATTTCTTCAGTAGCAGAACTTTACATTGAAGGTAATGGCACCCGTTAGTTGATCACAATGTTTACTGAATCTGTAGCTAGCATGTGCACTTCACAAGAACTCGTTGGCCCCACGATGTTTGTTTTAACGCGTGCTTTCAATCACTTCATGCAAGCCACTGGAGATGTCCTTCTGTGACTGTTGCCAGCCAATAGAACTCAACACGCCCATCAACCAGGGCCGTATTATCCAATAGGCACAGTGAAAACTAAAGGGCCTACGAAAAAAAATGTTTAACCATATTTTTTTGTTGTTTGTATGATAACAAAATGTAACCAAGATATATTGTTGAATAAATATATTCATTTTTTTTCGATTTAAAGCTTTCATGACTGCAGGGATTCATCTTCCTGGTTCTTTCGGTAAAGTCACGTGAAGGGAAAAAAAAACGTAATAAAAAAAAATACATTTAAAATTTTATTTTATTATGTTTTTTATTATCATTTATTATTTCCCTTCTACGTGACTTTAGCGAAAGAACCAAGAAGAAATATATTCATATAACTAGGAGAGGCACAGTGTATATACTAAGAGGCAGAGTCATGTCAATGTTAATGTTTTTTTCACAAGGTGAGAGGAATTAACACCAGAGATTAATTTTGTCGAGATATTTTCACGTAAAAATTAGCAATGACATCTTCAAATGGTGTTTTTTGCACAATCTAATTCTCAATAGAGAGTGGTGCAAAGAAAGACAAGACATTATCACTGAAGTTATCACTAAAGGCCTATGAAACAGAAGTGCCGAAGGCCTATAAGAACCTTAATCCGGCCATGTCGTCAACAACACTTCCTTCAAATAAAGGAATACGTGTGCTTATGCACAGTGCCAGCCTTTTGGGCCACCCTGTATATAATGGGTGACATTTCTGGCAATGACCCTTCTCCACAGCACGTGCTATATGTTGCGCTATGAAGCTGGAGGGCAATTGCCCAAAATGTGGCCGCTTCAATATTTATTTCGTTAAGGCCACACAGTGTTGGTCACGAGTGTATGTGTGTCAATTGTGCTAGTGCACCACTGACAGCCAGCGCAGCATCACCAAATTTGTTGCCACACAAGGATAGCTCTGTCGGCGATAATATCTTTCAGTCAGCAAGCCCACCGCGCACAATATTTTCGATGAATGAATGGTGAAGTAGGTCAACGTAATATCCAGAAATAAATTGAGACTGCGGATAATTGTAATGCTCTCAAAACACCGCCCGCTATTATGCAGAAAGCCATTAAGGATTGGCAATCAAGGTCACGTTTTGTTTGCTGCGATGAAATTTCATCTTGCGCCCGCATCCCCCTTTTCCTCCAGGGCTGTAATTAAAAGAAAATGCAAAATTGAAACCACCCCACGGAATTCTAATACCATCCTGTGTGCACACATTGTAGTTGAGAGGAAACAATTCCAACGATTGTTTGGCTCAATGCGTCCTTTAGGAATCAATTTTAGCAATCCATTCCGGAATTGTTTCTCTCTTTATATTTCTCTTCTGTAATAATTTTTTTACATCAGCAACCAAAGCCCACTGAATTATTAGCTCTTTGTCAGAGGTGACCTGGCCACACGTGATAGCTTATCGCAGTGGTTTATATCATCGTCATCATCATCATCACGTGGGAATTTCACGCAGCAGCGAAGTAATGTAAACGCGGGTTTCTAAATTCGGAGTGGCAAAACCGGACGAGAGGTATTCAAATCCATGCGACCACGGGGTAAAACACGCAAACTCCAAATGTACAACAGGCATGCGTCGTCAGGGTCGGGATCGAAGCCACGAACTCTTTCGTACCGGCGAGGAAAAGAACGTCTCGAACGGGGACGAATAATTCCTGGGATTGATTGTTGAAATGGTTCCTGAATTTCCACTCTGTATATGTCCAAATTAAATTGTGTAAGTGCATTGATTCTCTTCGCGGGACAGTACAACATTACTTAAAAGGTAATTTAGAATCCTCCTGACGTGGCCGTTTAGACCGCTGGCACCCCTTACAGGTTTCCAATCATTACGAAATGAAAACAGATTGTTCCAGGGCACACATTTATTATACTTATGAAAATAAAGTATACAAAATCAAACGTGTGTGATTTATACCCAATATATAACAAATGTAGTGCCATTTTTACATATTTTTAATGTAAAATGTCAAATATACAACAAATATAACTTGAAGTGTAGCTTCCTGGAAATTGAGTTATATGTACGTAAAAAGTATACTCCTTAATTGTTTTACATTGTTAACGTATTATTTATTGTTGCTTAAATGTTTATACAGGTTTCCGTTCATTACGAAATGAACACATTGCTCGATGGCACACATTTAGTAAACTTATTAAAATCAAACTTTAGGTCACATATATGGTTTGTACCCAATATATAACTAATGTAGAGCAATTTTATATTATTATTTTAAAATGTCAAATGTACAACAAATATAACTTGCAGTGTCGCTTACTGGAAAATTAGTTATATGTCGATAAAAAAGTATACTCCCTAACTTGTCAAATTGTTAACGTATGATTTTCTGTTGCTAAAATGTTCGCTTAATGCCAATGTTGATATCAGGATTATGATGCTGTTTATATATCACATTGCTTTGCATCACATGTCTCCCCCAGGCACTCCTTAGGTTTCATATTATACACAAAAATCATCAATAACACAGTGTTTTTGTGTGTGTGTCTCTCTCTTCAACAGCTGCTTGCCATGTCCTTCACCCTGTGTCTTTTCCGAAGAATGATATGATTTATTTCGTTCGTATCCGACAACCAGATTTATTCATTATCATCATCATCATCATCATAAAACCCAAGAACCTACAACTCCTCTTAAAAAAAAAACTCCAGGGAAGCAAACGTTCTCCTGACGTTTAGCGGTGCGTGTGGAAGTGGACAGTTTCCCACCACGCGCAATTGTACATCTGTAACATACAAATTGCAATTTATGATTTCACTTATGAAGGAGATGAAAACGTCTCCCGCTAATGATCACCTTTTCTACGCAGCACGTGTACATATTGACTGTACTGTATGGTGTGTCTTAATTTTTTGCTATTACGTGTTTCTTATGAAATCAAAATGTAAGATCTAAATCATTTTTGTCGACGTAGTGGAGAGATAACAGCTTGCTGTGGAAGATTAGACACCTGCCAGTTATTAAGAATGCCGCCCATCAACGTATGCGGTGAACACGTCTGTTACAAATATCTTGTAGCTGATATTACTTTTGTATACTGTGTAATTATTCGCCCCATTAATCGTGTCATTAAACGAAGCGATTAAACTCCTGATCTCTCAGTAAATGAATCCATATACTGTATGTGCACTAAGTGTGAGCAATGTGTTCAAGACTTGTATTATTATTATTCCGTAACAACTGGGTTGTTTATGATAATTGGTTTTTTACCCTTCTATCTGGCAACAAAACTGACACCTTTTTACAAGGAGTCATGTTTGCCTAGACCACAATATCTGCAGTCATAATGCAAACAAAAAACATAACTCTGATAATGTGCACTGTCCTTGAAGTTGATTGGTCCACACCCGAGACAGCTTTCCTTAGAGCCTAGTCTCACATGGGTTGGACCAGATGACGCCAGATAGAAGGGTAAAAAACCAATTATCATATTTTTACTGGCAAATGAGGTTCCCATAGTGTAGATGGGTTGTTTATGTTTATACATTTTTACAAAATTTTGATTACACCACGAAACTAAAATGTGCAGCTGGTGTAGATTTCATGAATCTTGTGTAAACGTTCATGATAAATCTATTCTGTACCCTTCACAGGAAAACTAAAGTGCATTGCTTTTGAAAAAAATTAATAAAGTTGTCCATACTCAGCCTATGCATTGAAGACATTGTTTAGATTTGCCGCTTTGCAATACACACCACGTGTGCTCCTTGGATAGAATGCGAGCTAGTTATGGGTGCAGACGCTGCGGGTGTCTTGCGTCTCCGCAATACCCCCAACCTCCCCCCCACATGCTTACATTGGACTAGAGACAAGGGGTTGACAACCTTTTACGAAGGAGACATTTTTTTTTTCGACCAAAATAGCCCAAGAGCTTTGCATCACACGCAGAGCTACTTGTACACGTGCACAAACATGGCAGGTTCTACGACAGATGACAAAGAAACAAATTCCGACTGAAATCAACAAAATAGGTGATGGAATAAACTGCGGCCATTTTGTCGTTGTCCCCCCTTTAGATGTTCTTTATGAATACAATTTGACCCTTGTACATTTTGGTGTCACCAAGACAATTCCATAGTGACTTTTCATTTTATAAAAAAATTCAAATTATCTTTGCGTTAAATTTCGATTTAAAGCTTCCGTGACTGCAGGGATTCATTTTCTTGGTTCTTTCGGTAAAGTCACGTAGAAGGGAAATAATAACATAATAAAAATAAAACATAGTAAAATAATTCTCACGACGTTTCGGCCACAACGCAAGCAGCCGTCCTCAGGTCCTCAGGTGAAGAACAGGTCTGTCGCTGTCTTCCCGACAGACCTGTTCTTCACCTGAGGATGGCTGCTTGCGTTGTGGCCGAAACGTCGTGAGAATTATTTTATTATGTTTTATTTGTATTATTTTATCATTTCCCTTCTACGTGACTTTACCGAAAGAACCAAGAAGATCTTTGCGTTAAATAGTGTTTAAGATTAGGGTTGTTTTTCAACAAACGGCTGCCCACTTGGTGGCAGCAACAGATCCGCAAGTAGCCGCCAGGGGTTTGAAAGCCAAAGAGGCGTCACATGCGGCTTCGGAGACGCAGGCCGCCAACCCCTGGACGAGGAGACAGGTTGTTTCTGAACACGGGGCGATAGCAGTGCCGGATGATCCTCGTAGCAAAAGTAGCTACATAATGCTACAGGCCCCGCACTTTCAAGGGCCCCGCGCTAAATGCTTTCAAGCTATCAATTCCGGTTCAACAAAATGAGGGTACCCCAATGGGTTCTCTCTTATCGCCAGTGGTAGCGAATGCTTTCATGGAGAAATTTGAGACAGATGCCATCCAAACATCCACCCTACGTCCTTGTGGAAGAGATACGTAGATGACACGTTCGTCATCTGGCCACATGGCCTGCCAGCACTGAACCGATATCTCAACCACATCAATTCCATACACTCATCTATCAAATTCACCATGGAAGTGGAAAAGGATGGCAAGCTACTATTCCTGAATGTTTTTATCGAGAAGAGACCTGATGGCTCATTGGGACACTCTGTCTACACCATGAGCATCACCTAGCCAGTGAGCTGGAGCACATACACCAAGCTCTCAGGATGAACGGATATTCTGACCGTACAATCCGCAAAGCTGTCTCCCCAGCCATGGGGAGACAACCATCTGAGGATTCAACAAATACCATCACTTTGCCATACATAGTAGGCGTTACCAAAAATATTATACAAAGTCGGTGATTTAAACCCATCTGTAAAGGATGTGATTCCTGATATGCAATACCCGGGTGTCTACAAACTGAGTTCTGGCTGCGGCAGCAGTTACATTGGGGAAACTAAACGACATGTCTCGGACCGGGTTCGCGAACACAAGTCAGATCTGAAACACGGTAGGACCAATACTTCTGCCGTTGCTGATCATTGTTTTAACGCAGTGGGCTCACACGAAATTGACTTTTCTAAGACGAAGGTACTCTGCAAACCCACCAGCTATTATCAGAGATTTGTTCATGAAGCCATCCAGATATATAAACACAGACACAACTTCAACCGAGAAGATGGGTACAAACTGAGCAATCATTGGAAGGACGTTATTAACCAGGTAAAGTCTTAACTGACTGTGATGTATACATCCTACCTGCCTATGTCAGCTGTTATTTCCGACACTCTGTGTGTCTTTCTCTCTCTCTGTTCATCTCTCTCCGATCTCTACTCCAGTGACCTGGGTGCTGCCGCGGGGTCCATTTTATGCCCCCCCCTCCTTCTCTCTCCCCGCCCCCTTCTCTCTCCCCGCCCCCTTCTCTCTCCGCCCCCTTCTCTCCCCGCCCCCTTCTCTCCCCGCCCCCTTCTCTCTCCCTCCCCCCTTCTCTCTCCCCCCTACTGCCGAGGTCTATATAACCTCGTGCCACGGCAGATCTTTCGCCTACTTCAGCAGCTTTTACTTGCTGTGGTTGTCCACCTGATGACGATTGCTTGTGTTACGATTGAAACGTCGTGATCTATTATTTTTCTACCTACGTGACTTTACCGAAATAACCGAAGAGTATGGATTCCTGCAGTCATGAAAGCTTAAAATCAGATTAAAAGACATTGGCTAGTGCTAACTCCGTGACTTGTGTTATAAGACTTTGGCTCGTGTCTCGGGTTAGCTGAGCTTAACTCTGTGACTTGTGTTCGAAGACAGCAGGTAGTGTCTAGGGTTAGCCGAGTTAAATCAGTGGCTATAGCTAGAAGAAAGTAGGCTCGGGCCTATGGAGGCGAGGCCCCATTATGAGAAGAAGTTAAGAGCCTGGCTTACTTCGTTGAAAGAAAACGGTGACATGAGTGATGCCGAGTGCTGTTATAGGCTCCAAATGTCTTCCAGGCTTGACAACGCGTTTACTTTTTGGGGATTTTATCAATGGAGAAGTGCATGCAGCTTAGCCGACTAGTGTGGGGAAAACATGAAGAAAGGATAACAATCACAGCTGGAAAAAAAAATATTGCTCAATAAATATTGCAAAGCATTTGGCAAACTTTCGAGACCTGACTTTGAGAACAAAGGGATGGACATCAACTTAGCAGTGAACATAATCGTGATACGTATGGAGTAAACCCATATATTAAGCTATATTTTAAATTTATAACCTGTGTAGCAATAAATAATACGTTTTACTTGTCCAAGTGAAAAGTGTTGTCATGCATCACCAACTCGTAAAAATGCCAAAGGTCTTGGTTTTATTGGTTGTGCTTGCCGCGCAAATGTATGCCCCAGAGTGCAATAATGCAAAGTACGTTGTACTTTGGTACGGAATTTCCCGGCAACGTATTATCGCTTAGTTTCAGTGAAATCTTTATTGGCCAATTCACTCGTTTATCAACACTCTTAATTGTTTTTTCTTCAAAAATATTTGCATGCATTCAAAAAAGTTTATTGCATGGATGTGTAGTGAGTCCAACTGAGTCACAGACCATGTTCTTGAGAGGCAACAACATTTATTTCACAACACGTATATACAAAAGGGATAACTGCCCCTTTACCAGATACAGCCGAGGGTGGTGACCACCCAGCTAACAACACAACCATACAGGAGTTATGGCTACGATGGACCGGACTCTCACTCGCGTCTTCAGACGTAGGACATGGAGCTTCAGCTTGTAGAACGAAGCGACCCCGGTCCCTCCAAGGGACCCACCTTATATCCTCCCGGGTCGGGGCCGGCTCCGCCCCCGAAGAGTATGGATTCCTGCAGTCATGAAAGCTTAAAATCGATAAAATCGATCCCTCTCAAGAGCTCTCCCTGGACACGTGATCACCCCTAGCCCCCCACCTGGGGGCCTCTCTGTGGACCCTCGAGATCACGTGTCTGCAGGGTCAACCAGAGTGCCATGGCCCTGGGCAACCCTGCCCCTGGGCTGACACTCTCCCGCTCCCCCTTGTGGGAGCCCGCACTGCACGCTATGCGTGGTGCCCTCGCTATCCCAGCGCTCACCAAGCCTCGCTAGGGCTGGTACTACACCCACCTACGGGGTGTCCGCGTTGTAGGGACATCGCACGCCACGGCCCTCCAGGGCCGGCACCACACAGTGACATCCACAATGTCACTGTAGATGTATAATTCAACTGCTTCGACAGTTCTGCTTATTGCTACCCTCTTGGCATTTTGGGTTCTTTTTCCATAAACTGATTTAAAAGAAAAAATCTCACACAAACGAACAAAAACATTTTGACAATAGACACATTTTCTGGCACAGGGCTGCGTCTCGAGGTGTCTGAGCTGTTAATGAAATAACTTCGATAAATCTATCAACATGTCTCCCATTCAAACAATGTGTCCAAAGCCCACGGATAATTGGTATATATTTTAAATAAGTAAACATTTTTTACAAAGGGGAATGGTTTACAATCAGTGCATTATTTTTGCTCATGGATTAGAAGCAAGAACAATGACAATGAAAGTGGAACAAAAGGCTGAACAATACACAACCATGCATGGAGAGATAAATATGCTTCGTCACATGCACCTGTTAAGGAAAATAGGTGGGCTTGGTTAGGACACGTTGCTGGTAAAATGAAACAAAATTGTTTAGCTTCATTTGTATATATGTTTTAAGTGATTTGTTTACCTTTACTATACTTTGCGCTCCAATCGTGTTTTTTTCTTGTTTATTGTTGTAACATGCTGACCCCGTTCCTCGACTGGACATCCGTGAAAAAGATCTGACAAGCTCACCGGATTCGTCCAGGATGAATAACGATTCTTATTCTGCTCCGAGAGATGATGCCTAATAGACAAGACTGGCAGAATGGAAGCCGCGTGGAGCGATGAAATCAGTTTTTTTTGTGCAGGGATTAGATGGGCTATGAGGCATGGTGAGAGTGTTGGGGAGTTCTTCATCCAGCAGTGGAAAGATATTGGCTAATGATGATGATGGTGATAAATAATTGTTTAAAGAATTCACTGTTAATCATTCACATAGTAAACGTTTACAAACAATTGAACATTTATTTTACATTGTGATCATCGATAAATGTTGGACTTGAATGTGCCACGAAGAATTGGTGGTGTAAGACGCTTCAATAATTACAATTTAATAGAATTATAGTCACTCATTGTACAGTGTGAATCTCACATTTTAGCAACAATTTCCATTTGCCGCATGACACATCAAATACCTATTTTCTCTTTCTGAACAGTTTGGTTGAAATTATAATTCATTAATAATTAATAATTCCAAGCTTAACTATTTATTAAAACACATACATTTTACATGTCAGGCAGTTTTTAAAACATTTATTTGAATATCTTTGCCAGATGTTTTTTGTTTGTTATAGAGCTGTGACCGCCGTGGAAAGGGAGTTGATCGATGTAAGTTTTCTCGTAATAGCAGTTGCCTCAATTACTTGTCATTTAATCACTTGGTTCACCAATTGTTATGGCATATAGTGGGGAAGACACACGCGTTCAAATATAATGTACTACATCAACAGAGGGTGCCATGGTGGCTGGATTTTAACTACCTCGTCTGGTATACAGGAGGTCGTGGGTTCGATTCCGACCCTGATGCCTGCTGTATATTTGGAGTTTGCGTCTCTCTCTCTCATCATCATCACGGTGGCTAGGATATGTTAACTACCTCGCCTGGTACACAGGAGGTCGTGGGTTCGATTCCGACCCTGACGCCTGCTGCTGTATATTTGGAGTCTGCATGTCTCTCTCCCTCCTCGTAGTGGCTTGGATTCTTCTCCGGGTACCTCCGGGTTTTCCCTCCGCATTTATTTGGCTGCAATACATGTCCACGTGATAAGCCACTTCATTGAGTTCGCATTTGTGGCCAGGTCGCTTCCGAAAAAGAGTTGTATAGGTCAGTGAGCTGAGCTTACACGTCGTGCACACGTGGACGCAATATGAAGGAGTGTATTCGATACGTGGTTTGGATCTGATCAATTATAGATACAATCGTTGTCCATGAACGTTGTGCACGCAGACATGCGCTCTATTGTGTGGGCTATGTTGGATACAACGTCCGTTGCTTTTTAATAAAGCGTTACAATGCGAAGAATATGTGACGTCAGTTGCCTCTAAGGGAGTGTTTTATGGACGAAACACATGTGTATCACTTTAAGAGTGATGCACAAGCACACATAGCAAAACAACTCAACACACTCACCAACAACCCTGCCCCATCATGACGCCAGTGTTACAGACTCATGTGTTAGGTTGTTTTTGTTATATGTAGGAGAAACTTACATTGGAGTGACATTAATGAGATAGAGAGTAATTGCATTTGCTGTCATTCACAAACGGATTTAAAACTGAAACAAGTCATTATTAATAGTCAGATTGACCGAGTAAAAAAGTACAAAAATATACATATTTAAGAGGTATTTGTACGTGGTATTCAGGCAGAGTGCTATTGAGTAAGAATTTCTTTATTTTCAGTGTCAAGGTTTAAGTAAACCTGAATGGCTGGATGTTTTTTTTCTTTCTATCTGATCATATCGTTGTCATCTTGGACACAAAGTTGCAGAGTTGTTAAAAAGTTGCACGTTCCGCTCAGTTATCCAGAATGTGATTTGTGAAAAAAACAATTGAAGTCAACTGATGTTTTGAGTTGATAGTTGTGCAAAACCAAGCTGAACCCATATTTCACGTTGTCATTCATCTTCCACTCGTTATTTGGTGCCTTGAGCTGTCGAGGCGTGACCGTTTCCTTCGCTCATCTCTCCTTGCCATGCTCTCCCTGTCCCCATCGCTGCACCTGTCAACTGAGCCAGCTTCCATCCCGTCCAGTGTCCCGACGAATGACGTCCATTCAGATCCCGGTCTTGCTCCATCACCGCCTTCCTTTGCAGCCGGTCACCATTCACCCCGGACCACCGTCGCAGTCTTTGTCGTTCGTTGCACGCTCTCTCTATCTCTCTATCTCTCTCTCAGGGGTGTTTTTTGAGAGTTTTTTTTTTGTCAGAAGGCTTTCATATCGAAGGCAGGTATCTTCTCGCTGATGCCATTGGATGACACGTTCGGGCAGCTTCGTGGACGTGTGGCACTGCCAGCCGTTCGTGTCACGTCCCTCTTCTCCACACACGTGGGCCTCAATGCATGTCAAGGCAGACGCTTGCTGCCGATGATTGCCTTCAAAGTCGCAGGGGGTGGGTTTATTTTGGTTTCCATACTTTGCGGTGTTCAGTGAACATGTACACCTTCGTCGAGCAGTTTCACCTGTGGACTTTCTAGGCAGTGCAACCACACCGCATCCCAGGTGTTCCGCCCTACAAGGAGGCAGGAGACTGTACAGGAGCCTCCAATTGATGATTTTCATCAGAGCCCACATCTGTGGTCTTGTTGTCCGCGTCTTTTATGCTTTGAAGTTACTTCCGGCAATTCAACAGATTGAAGAGTTTGATCACATGTGCTGGGCCTTTCACCAGTCTCAATTTCCAATGCTTTATGCCGAGATTGCTGTTCCCCTGAAGTCCTTTTCTTGCGCCTGCCATTCCAGACACAACGCAGTTAAAATTTTTGTTGGCGTATCGTTCGACACACAATGTGGGTCATTACGTAATTACCTGGCTGGCCATTTAATCGAGTGTTTACATCTGTTTTCAGGTCAGCTCAAAGTGTCTCACCGTTTAAGCAAACAATGAGGCAGTGCATATCACCGCTGTGCAGCCCTGTACCACTGGTGGAAAATCCACATTCACATGGACACTGCCAGTCCATCCGGAGTGCAAACGATGCTGTCTTCCTACACACTGATACTTGTACCAATCCTAGAGTCCTGATACGCTCAATTAGGCCCCAATGTGGCATTCTACCCGCAACGGTCTGCGATTAAATGTTCTTGCCATAGCGCCACCTGGATACATGTGTAGAGGAGTAAAATGGGGACGTGACGTCAGGTGTGCCGTTCAGTGCGATGACGTCACGTCTCCTAGGGTACTTAAGGGAGTACCCATGACGTGAGCGGGGTCACCGTGGGAACGGGTAACGTAAGCAGGGTGAAGAGGGAACCAGTGGGTAGAGAGAGGGATCGAATAGGGAGTCTGGGGAGAAGCCGGTGGTAGCCGTAGAGCTGCTTCTCTCTCCGGTCGGTGGAGTAGGCAGAGTCCACGATCCGACACGAGAGAGAGACCGGAAATTTGAAAAAAGTGCTTTCACTTTTTTCAAATTTTCACTTTTTTAAATGTTTATTTCTGTGGATTTCACACCTGATGATGATTGCTTGTGCTGCAGTCGAAACGTCGTGAGAATTTTCATTGTTTTATATCAATATTATTTTATTATTTCCCTTCTACGTGACTTTACCCAAAGAACCAAGAATATGAATCCCTGCAGTCACGAAAGCTTTAAATCACTTTAACATTGTTAGTCGTGTGGCTCAGAAGTCAATGTGGTTGAACGTGGCTCTCTAGCGTAAGGATTCGATTGTCTCCGCCTGGTCACTGATGACTGCACGAAAAAAAAATAACGAAGTTAAGAATTTTGCTTTGCACTTCATTTGGTGAAATGTGACTGTCATGCACCGATCTCATTGCAGAATGTGTGGGGAAAGTGCACCTTCACCCCCCCCCCCTCCCCCCTGGCCTAATTGCGTAAATAATAGAGAATTTCACATAAGTCCTGTGACAAAAAATCTTCCCTTGCAGGCTTTCTGTGACACTTAAAAGTTAAATTGCTGTGATATTTCCTCATGGATTCCTTATCATACGACCCGATGTCGATATCACCATTAGAATAAATTCGCAGCTCGTTAACATGAGGATCCCGTGTTGCTAAATCGTGAAACTGTCTGAAAGATTTACAAAAAAAACTCACGAATATACAAGATGATAACTACAAATAGAAAGTGGAAGATTGCCCAGCAACCCACTTGCTGTCCAACCCATATGCTGCCCCACCTTATTGTCGAACAGGTGATAGTCACACACACGTTTGAGTGATCCACCTACCCAACCTCAAAAGTGTTATATTACTGGCATGTGCCACTGCAACAACCGTCATTCGCCACTAAGTGGCGGTGACGTCACCACGACGCTTGTGCCAGGCCATGTGCACCCTGAGGCCACGTGAAGTGTGTGCCACTGCACACAGCAGTAAACACATCGTGATGGTGGAGGATTTTAATTATTGATGGCAATGCTGCCATGGAGATCGCTGCAATGTTACCGGTGGCAATATGAATCAAACACAGCTGCAAACAAATGTAGTTGCGTTCGTGCCGCTATTACCTTGCACGATACAGAAGATATGAGACTATTATCAATATGATCAATAGTATAAGTATTACGATCGAAAATGATGTATTCGTTGCAATCAAGATGCTTTTGTATGCTTTAATATCATCTGACGTTGTCAATGTCCCTGTTTGTGTTTCCGTGTGAGGACCGCCACCTGCAAAAACAAAACGAAAAAAAGAGTGGATTGTTAACGTGGGAAATTATTTCGACCTCTTCTTTTTGTATTCATTGCTGGATGAAGGTTGACCCATGCCACATCGGTCATGAGAGTGGTTTGACGATACTTGACCACGCTGGTCCGTGCGGGTTGGTGATGAGGAGGGGTAGAGGGAATCGAACTCAGGTGGCAAACATAATAGAGGTTTTTGGGTTAGATCACGTAAATATATAAATGTGTCGTTAAAACCCGCCACCACCCGACACAGCCAACTAGTAAGGGTTGTCACGTAAACAGAACGCGGCCAATTCGTCACTAGTACAGCACACCGGTGTGTTGGAGAGCCAAGCCACAACATTTACAATCTGAGTACGACTAACTTCATGATGAAGCTAGTTGTAATTACTGGCGACACGTCGTACTCAAATTTTGATTTAAAGCTTTCGTGACTGCAGGGATTCATATTCTTGGTTCTTTCGGTAAAGTCACGTAGAAGGGAAATAATAAAATAATATAAATATAAAACAAAAAAATTCTCACGACGTTTCGACTGCAACACAAGCAATCGTCATCAGGTGTGACATCCACAGCAAAAAAAATTTCTTGCTGTGGATTTTTATTGTTTTTTATTTATATTATTTTATTATTTCCCTTCTACGTGACTTTACCGAAAGAACCAAGAATACGTGGTACTCAGTTTGTAAATGTTGTGGCTTGGCTCTCCAACACATAACCGGTGTGGTGTACTAGTGACGAATTGGCCACGTTCTGTTTACGCGACAACTCTTACTAGTTGGCTGTGTCGGGTGGTGGCGGGTTTTAACGACACATTTATATATTTACGCGATCTAACCCAAAAACCTCTATTATGGATATAGGTCACGAAAGCCAACAACGTGCTAATCAGGTGGCAAGGTTCGACGCAGCACAATGCACGATCGTCCCCATCACTCCCCGCAATTATATTGTATGCCTTTAATTTATAGGATAGAGCTCTTGTGTGTAATCGTGTATTTACGAGCACAGGACAGGACTGGATTGGCCAGTGCTAAAGCATACGCACACATAATTAATATAAACAGTTTAGATAGAACCTTTGTGTAAATAAGCGGTTCATTATGGTACAATAAATTAGTTTATGTCCACAAATGTCATGAAATCGGAGCAAGACACTGGAATTTACTTTGATGAAACCCAACAAAATACTCTCGGCGACAATTGATGGAAAACTTTTAGAAAATGGTTATAACAGTAACTCGAAGGCCTGTGGCCGCATTTGCGGAGCTAAAGCCACCGCTGCCTGCTTGCTTAGCAGCACGTGTTTGATTCTATGCTTTGACCTAAACTCAACGGGGAAGTTCAACCTCTCTGTACGCCCTGCCTCACGCCACTTTAAAGCCTGTCCCCTGTACCCCCCAGGCCTCAAACCCACCCTGATGAGGCCACAACTTTTGGCTATTTTGGCTCTAAGCATTCTATTTTTGTAGGCCCCCACCTCCATAATCGTTACGCCCCGCCCCTTAATGTTAGCCCCGCCCTTTCCTTTGTTATGCCCCGCCCCCTTATTCATTAGCCCCCGCCTCTTTCCGTCAACATTACACTCGCCAGTGAAACACCCATTGCAATCAACTTGTGTTGTGGTCTTTTTTTTTTCAACACCTGACGTTGTCAATGCCACTGCGTATGTTTTCGTATACGTTTCCGTATGAGGATCGCCATCTGAAAAAAGCAAAACGTCACCGTTGATGTGGGGAAATTATCTAGACACGTTTTTTTTTCATTCATTCACTACCGGATGAAGGTTTACCCATGCCCCCCCCCCCCCCCACATCGGTCATGGAGAGTTGTTTGATAATACTTGACCACGCTGGTCAGTGCGGGTTGGTGAAGGGGAGAGGGTGGACGGAATCAAACTCAGGTCGACAGGTTCGTAGCACAATGTACGAACCTCCCTGCTCCACCACTCCACGCAATTGTACGTTATGACCTTTATTTATAAGATAGAGCCCTTGTATGTACTCGTGTATTTACAAGCACAGGACTAGACGGGCCGTAAAAAGTAAATAAGCATATACACAAAGAATGAACACAGACATTAGAAAGAGCCTTTGTTAAGTATAAATTGTTAATAATTATAGTACAGGAAATATGTTGGCGTCCACGAATCTCAAAAGATGGCGGAAAGTACTGGAATTTAAATCCAATTATTTACTCTTTGGGGAAATTAATGGAGCACATATAAATATAACTATTCCGTAACTGGGTGGCCTGTGGTTGCATTTGCGGAGTTTAAGTCATGCTGTCTGCTTGCTTGCACGTGTTTCATTCTACACTTTGACCTTAACGCAACGGGGAAGTTCAACCTTGCGAAACTCCCTACCTCATGCCACTTTAAAGCCTCTCCCTTTACTCCCCAGGCATCACCCCATCCTGACGAGGCCACGACTTTTGACTCTTTGGGCTCTGGCACCTTTAATTCTTTAGGCCCCACCTTCTTCATATTTATGCCCCGCCCTTTTAATATTTAGCCCGCCCTCTTCATGGGTATGCCCTGCCCCTTACTCACTAGGCCCCACCTCTTTATGTTAAGCCCCCCCCCGTCCCTTCCTCTGGATGCGTTTTTTAGGTCGTGTTGGGTAATTGTGGAAGTTAGGGGTTGGGGTGGGATGGCATCATGGTGATCAAAATTCTTCTTCGAGCGACCATATAATAATCAATGCTTAGTACATGGAGTGCTGCAAACTGCAGTGATGTGGTGGCAAATTCACAAATGGGTGATGTTGAAAATAAAGGACCAGTGAATGCATTGTATAGTTTTAATTTAAATTTTTCCAGCTTTAGAACGTGCATGATGTTTGATGCCATAGGCACATGATCTGGTTTAAGTGTTTGTGTGTACGTGATAGATCAGTGCTGAATTTTGTCATTAGCTTGTAATTGCCTCGTAAATAAATTACTCACCTATAATTACTGTGTACGATTCTCTAATTAACAATCACCAGTGCAATTGGAACAAGTGTACATTTTACATTTGTGCCGACAAAAGTAATATCCGCTTACCGGTAGTTACTCGCATAACATTTGTGCAAACAGCTTCATTCTTTTTAAGGTTGTCTGGACATCTCTTCAAGAATTCTTCAACTCTCTCTATTGTTGAGTTAAAGTGGACCATGAATTTGTCCAGATTTTCTTCAACGTTAGTCAAGTACCTGCTGTTCATTTCCTGCAAGCCCGGCTACAGCGTTGACACGTATTAAATTCAACATTTCATAATTGATTACATAAAACCAACATTACTACCAATACCATTAATGTATCTAAATAGATTCCTTATACATTACAAATTCAGGTAGCTAACCTTAGCTGCAGAACTAAAAAAAAAATCTTAGAAAGTACAGCCCTTTGCCAATCTATGCCCTATGATGGCTTCCCCATACCATATTTCACTACGCTGGTCAGCATGAGTTGGTGAAGGTGGGGGAGGTCCAAGACCAGTTCAGATATAACCAATGGTGTTATCTATGTGTCCAATGGGTCAGAGCAGAAAACTGGTACCACCTAAGGTAGCACAACTTTTGCAGTATTGTTGAATTTGCATGGCTAATGAGAGTGATTCATTTGATAACCCACTCATTTAAAATTGTCATCACATAATTCGATGTTCTTGGCCACATAATAACGTTGGAACTACTAAAGTTATGCCACCTCGGAGTAATATCGGCGAGTCAGAGATGTGTTCTGGGCCCATGTGTAATAACAGCCATAGAGGTTCACGTGGGGATTGGCTTGCCGGTCCTGCTTGTAGCCAATAAGGGTTGAGATAGGGACCATGGCCCAGGCGTGATCACGACAGGTCATCAGGAGTGATTGGCCTAGCCATTCGGGGCCCCAGCTAATGGGGAGCCGGATGAGGGGCGTGGTCCCGGGATTGGCAGGGAACCATCGAGAATGGTCGAAGCTGTCCATGAACGATTGGCTGGGGGGACCACGTGACGAAGGTATTAAGAGCGAGTGGAGCGGAACGATCGGGAGCAGACTGAAACTGACAAGAGCAGGGTCACGCGCGGACGGGGGCTCGGGGTGCCACGTGCGCGGTGGGGACTTAGTGCGTGGTCTGTCCTCTCTCCGTTGTCTGCCAGCAACGGAGAGTGAGTGAGCAAAGTGTATTGTGGAGTGGAAATAAAAGGACTGATTCCGAAGCCGTCTCAAGAAAGATTATTACACATGGACTCACAGCGCAGAATGTAACTCAAGTCACAGGGTGCGTAGAACAGCGCTCGAATCACAGTGCCACAACTCTATCTTTAGACGTGACTTAACCGACTTTGCCGAAAGAACCAAAGAATAATTCCTGCAGTCACGAAAGCTCCAAAATTAAATCTTTACACCAATAATAAACTATTTAAACATGGAAAGTTGATTGAAATGTACAATTATTTAATATAAAATAATTGTTCTTATACATCCACATGTTGCATACATTGTGTTGATATATGCATAATTACTCACAAACATGTACTAAAGTCACGTGGTAAACTGGGCTCGAATTTACAAATTAAATGGGAAGGTGTTTGGTAAAAAAACAAATAGTTTTAATTTTTTGGACATGCTGGTACAGCTCAGATAATTTAATATCAGCTCCTGATGATTTTTTTTTACATTGAATCCACGATGAAGTTGTTTTCATTTAAAATGATGCTTCAAACTTACCAATTTGAACGTGTTGTTACAGCCATCATTTAACGCTTCAGAAATGTAAGATGTGATTTCATGAGGACATGACCCTTCTCCAACATTTGTTTTGTATTCGTGAAAATATATTCTTATCAAACAAATATTGATGATGCTCTTACAGTCTTTCTCCTATAAATGTAAAAAAAAGAATCGATTAAAATATTTGCAAAAGTCAAATAAGGCAATTTCAGCAAACAAACATACAGTATATGTGAATGTCGAATTTAAATGCGGTAGTGGTTGCTTACCTCATTTGAGAATGTATAATTTACTTGAAGATAATTTATAGGACGTCTTTTATCGTGGCCTTTGCTCTGAAATAATACAACGATCCAGTTTTCACAACGTTTCATGATTATTATTGACATTAAAAGCACATTGGCATAACATGTACAAGGCCATATACATTTTTATTTATATAGACATTGCAATGAATTTCAAAGTCTCTGCTATTTAATGTATTTGCTTACATGGTTAACATAAAATTGGCATGGAATTCAACATATTTCATTATTCCACTGAATGTGTTCACTATCAGTTTAACACGTAGATTTTCGCGAATGTGTTCACTATGTTAATCTGGTATTTCATTCATGTTATATTTTATATATATACGCTTTTATGTAACAATGTATATTTATATAATATATGCTTGATCTGAATTCATATACTTACAAATTCATCAATATATTGTCTTGCCTTGACATCGATCATTTTATTACAATTTAAATTTCTCTTATCAACATTTCCCTGAAACAAAACAAGTATCATTATATGTAGTTGCATAAAACATGTGGGGTTTTGTTAACAATTTGTATCTCATAAATGTTCAGATGTAATTGGAGCAATATCCTTTCATTGATTCTTACCTTTATGACATGCGTGCAAAGCAGAAGCATCAGCATCTAAAAATGTCAATATCACAAGTACCGTATTACTTTTCAGGCTCACACGCAAGACAGACATTAGCAGACATCTCAACAAGCGTCAACGTTCATTGCAATCGATCAACACTGCACATTTGGAGAGCTTTGAGAAATCTCGAATTTCAAATGACAATACAGCGCTCAAGCTGATAAATGGGCACCCATGTCCGATGACCCCACCGTTAGCCTTTAAAGGAAAAGCATCCCACAAATCACTGCACAGGACGCCAAGATATGACCTGAATTAAGTGCATAGGCAGGGTTAGAGTGGGCCATTGGGCAAACCAGGTCTTTGCACAGTAACCCAATCGTGGTGCTGGCCGAGATATTATCTCCTTTTCCCGGTATGCGGGAGGTCGTAGGTTCAATCTCAAACTTGACGTGTCTATATTCTTAGGTTTTTTCGGTAAAGTCACGTAGGTAAAACATCAAAATTAATAATAATAAAATAAAACGTCGTGATTTTTGTGTTTTATTTTATTTTTATTAATTTTGATGTCTTACCTACGTGACTTTACCGAAAAAACCTAAGAATATGAATCCTTGCAGTCACGAAAGCTTCAAATCTAGAATTGACGTGTCTATATTTGGAGTTTGCATGTCTCCCTCCCGTTGGTGGCGTGGATTGTTCTCCGGTCCTCCGGTTTTTCCCCTCCACATTGAGCATCAACATCACGCGTTTAGAGTATTTGGCTGGATGAATGGTGACTCAGTCCAACTCTGTTTTGAAGTTGAATTAAAAACGGGGTTAGGATATATATATTCACAACATAGTTACTGACGAAGCACAAGCGATTGTCAAACAACTAAAGGCAGCACACACTGATACAAAAAAACGATAGAATCAATGCGCTATAGCACTGATACTAGAATCAGTGCGCAATAGTTTTTTTTTGCTTGGACAACGTTTTTTGCCAAAGAAGGTATGCAACAACTGGTTTGGCCACAACGCCATCTAATTCTTTAAATATACATCAGCCAGTGATACATCAAAATCTTGACACTTTTGAAAAGCGCATTTTGCGACTTCCATCAAGCCAAGCACATGTCAAGTAACATATTAGTTTTTTTTTTCATTTAACATCGTACATTTTTATGTCTTTGCTACATTTTCCACTCTTAGTAGAGTACATATTAACATGAGTATATTTACAAGGCTCATTTGTTACACAAGTAACACAACCGTGCTTGCAATGTTTTGTTCATGAGAGAAGCTTGACGAATGAGCCACGGCACGTTAAGGGAAAAATAAATCAGAGATGAACGATTTGGAGATTTTAAAATAGATATAATGTAGAGTCTTGCAGCAGTGGTGGTTTGAGGATATAACCAAGAAAACAAAGCAAAAGCTGAGGGACCTAAGTCGCTAAAAGGGTAACAGGTTGTTGAAAAATAAAATAAAATCCGAATAAACTCATTAGCCAAAGATCAAATCCCCTCTCGTACCTTTATCTTCCACGTATCTCCGATAAACACGGTTGGCTACGTACGGTGCAAAAGAAGTTAAACATACATACACCTTGCATCCATCTCTCAACTCACTACATCTCCAGCAGAAAATTCTGGTAGCATGGCCCTTTGAATTTTTTTCCCATTGTTTAAAGCAAATTCGTTTAACTACGATGACAAATATGCCTGAAGCTGGTGAGTAAAAATACAATTGCGGACAATCACTTACAGCATATAATGGCCGTGCAGGTGAAGATATTCTCAATAAAGTCCGAATACGCATGTCTTGTTTCTTGATCAGAGCAGTCGGGGTCTTCTCACACTCGCATGCTTGTAAGCCCACTTGGAAGGCAGTGTGAGCTTTTTGATGAACGTGCAACACAGGAGGGGAATCAAACGTACCCGATTAAAATACGGACTTTGACTCAACAGCTTTGCGTCGACAAACAAAATGAACAAAAGCACGCGTCTTTAAATTCAACACGCGGTCCAATACCGTCCACGAAACGCTCGCACAGATGCGTACAACAAATAATTGCTCACTTTGCTCCTTTCGACGTGGGAAAATCTGACAAATTCACTCAACAGTCCCACTTCGCCCTCTCCTCGTCCGACAAACGCAAACGGGTTAGCGATGTACTCCCGACACACTCCCGTCTTGCGAGCGAGCTCGAACATTAAAGTCACATCGTGTGTCCGCGCTTGCCTCGTGCACACGAACGCTGACGAGTGCGTCTCGCCTGTGGGTTCTGTGTCTCGAACTTACCGCTTCTTCTTCTCTGTGTGTGCGTGCTGATGTTACTTAGAGGGAGGCGTGTTTTTTTTTTGGGCTGTTGCTACAAATCATCCCACGTCAAGACTCCTCCCACACGAGCCGGCAGATTTCACTTCTGCACTGGCAGGTTGCGTTGCTCAATGCAAACAAGACAAAGCGCCGTTCCGTTTCGAGCTGTGTGCTTACCATCGATATATTGCGAAAGGTTCCTGTCTAACAACTCACGCACAGGCAAATGATATCGGGCAGAAAAGAAACCTGTCCGCAATAAAATTGCGTGGAAGTACATCGGCCCTTGTGTTAGTTGGTTTCGTAACACTCTAAAGGTCGTTGAGATTGCACAGAACATTGTTTGGCAAAAGCCGAGTTAAACAAGTTTGCAGACCTGAGGTACTTTCCGTTATCAGCCGTGAACAATCTGTAAATGTCGCAGCAATTTTACAATTGCCTGCGCTGCATTCAAGGCCCGCTTTGTAGAACATAACTGGAGAAAATTTTATCCAGTTTTTTTATATATAGTGTGCAATGATATAATTACCCTATATGTGTGCATATATTTAGTTTAACAAAAGTAAAAACGTGAATGTTCTAGCACAGTGTGTTGATTGACTGATGCCTGTCTATGTAGTCTGCTATACCTATTATAATCACCCAGGAATATCCTTAACGCTCGTGACGTCACTCCACATCGACCAGCCCCCCTCATTAATATTCATGAGCAGGTGACGTCCTCCAAATGTACACCCCCCCCCCACCCCTCATTCATAATCATGAGCAAGTGACGTCACTCCACATGGAACAGCCCCCCTCATTAATAATCATGAACAGCTGACATCCTCCACATGGACCCCCCGCCCTCATTAATAATAATTAGCGGATGACATCACTCCACATGGGGGGGGGGCGAGGCGCCTCCTCCCCCCTCCTCGGCGTCAACTCACAACCCTCACTACAAAGGCAGAACCCTCACGTCACGTGATCTCCGTAACGCTATTGAGACATCAAAGTAAAAAGGACGTCATGATGAACAAGGGATTATAACCTTTAAATGACATAGGTCTGTGTCACCGCGCCCTGACAAATTGCACACGAATGGATGCAATGAATATCACGTCGAGGTCTGCTTTTCGCTTGCAAGTTTCAGATTTACTGCAATGCACCCCCGTCCTTGGACGGGCAAAAGGCTCGTGAAGTATAACGTGCACGTGCAAGCACTTTGTGAATCCACGGCTGAATGGTCTCCCTATATTCACCGTGTCAGTCCTGGAGGTTGCTGGGCGATATTTCATCACGTTGGTCATTGCGGGTTGAACGGCCTTCGGCCAAGGGTCTGCTTATGCATAAATCACCACTGATGTTAACCGTGATTTAGGATCGCCAGGTTCACAAACCACAATGCTTCACTCCCATGCATAACTACACACTAAATGTTACACATCTACATTGATAAGATACGTATCTTGAAAAGGTATGCATCTCCAAACGCAGTGTATTCCTGCAGTGTGGTATTATACATGTTCTGATTGAATGCGTTGAAATACAGCCAGCGCATTCCGAAAATACGAGGAAATCGCTAAACTTTGTGTCTGGATAGTTTCTGAAAAATAGCAGTGGCCCGTTAATATTGATTGAGTGGAACTGTTGAAGGAATCTACCAGCAAACCCATTCAACAATATAAACACAACGTAGCAGCCATTGGGCTTCCCACGCTTCTGGACAATGTCCCACGTTGATTCACTTCTCATTAATAGGACAGTGGATCTACACGCGTTGTTAATCACAATTGCAGCTGCCCACAGTTGACACCAGATGTGTTACATCGCCGTTAATAAAGGCAGAGCTATCACTGGACCTATGGATTTTCAGCGTTCAGTCAAACGCGGTGTTGGTGAAAGGCAAGTGTTCTAACTTCGTGGAGTTTCATCTTCTTGGTTCTTTCGGTAAAGTCACGTAGAAGGGAAGTAATAAAATAATCAAAAATAAAACATAATAAAATAATTCTCACGACGTTTCGGCCACAACGCAAGCAGCCGTCTTCAGGTGGAGAACAGGTCTGTCAAGTATTATTATTTCCCTTCTACGTGACTTTACCGAAAGAACCAAGATGAATCCCTGCAGTCACGAAAGCTTTAAATCGAAATTCGTGGAGTTTGTTTCTTGCAGTCGTGCCGTGTGTGCCTTCTCCGATGTGTTGTCCCCTCTCTTGCACGTGCCGACAGCTTCTTGGACAACGCACGTCCTGAAGTCGCCTCGTCACCCCAACGTGGACGAGGCTTGCAACTCGATCACAATCGACAATCGTCGCATGCAGAAGAGCAAGTGACTTTGCAGCGCTGCCTTTTTTTGCATTGGTTTCATGGCTTTATTTTGGTGATTTCGAAAAGTGTATTGGTTGAGCCATGTTTGTTTGTTGTAGTACAGAGTTAGACTGATGGCCTTAATCTAAGTTGTTTTATGGTTGTTGTTGTTGGTTGTTTGACTTGCATCCCACTGGGATTTTTGCACACAGCGTTGGTGTACGGTGATTTTTTCTGCAATATTTTGCTGTCTTTTCTTGGATTTTCTGTTTGCACTCAGTCACATATTCACTTTAAGATGTTTTTTTGTTCATGTTTTAGTTTTTTGTTTGTTGCGGTTGCACCCGATTCAAGAGCCGAATGGCTCACAGGGCTATACCTAATAAATGAACTTGAACTTTTTTTTGCAACAACGAACTTTGCCGGAATCTCACGAGTAACATCGGCTGCCTTCACACCAAGACGTCGGAAACGAGCAGCGGCGGCAGGCCACGACATCATGGAGGGAGAATATGAGCCCATTCAGTTCCTGAAGAAGCTCCCAGCATGTGGAGCCAAAACGTCGGACACCGTGCCTGAACGACACGCGGTGCAAACCCGTGAACGCATCCGAGAGCAAAAAAATACCGGAGGGCGACACAAATGCAGGGCCACAGAGATGACAAACGAAAGTCAGGAATTTCTAAAACACAATCCGGCTACAGTGATCAACTTTGAACAACCTAAATACCTTGTTTCATCGGTATGACTCTTAACAATTTTCGGCGTTTCATGAACGCTTAACTCTGCACCTTTAAAAGCAGAGCAATGTGGCTCACAGGTATAGTCCAGCACTTTGGACGTAAGAGTTGGGGGAATCATGCAAGGCAATACAAATACTTGAGTTTATGCACCCACCTCTCTAAAACGTTGAGTGGTATTTCTTAATTGCCGTGGTTTTTATTCGCACCTCCGATGAGCACGGCTGGCTACGTACGGTGCGAAAGAAGTTCAACCTACACACATACGAGGTATGTTGCCATGGTGTAATGGTTAGCACACGGGACTTGCAATCCAGAGGTCACTGGTTCACCCTCTCAGAGATGGGGAGAGTTGTCTCAATACTCTTTGGAAGGGGCAGTGAATTAAGAAAATGCCGCAGATCATTATTTTTACTTCTTAATAATAACTATTGGTCTCAAATGTATGTTTTATTCGATCTGTCGATCAGCCTCTATTCCCCAAACCGAGGGATTTCGTAACGTGCATTGGACATTAACATGGTGGCATTAAAACACACAAACTACGAGAGAAAGTGATGTGAAAGATGCACTTACACATTCGTTCACTGAAGCACAAAAACCGTATAAAGTGCCTCGTTTCAAATATCATGAATTGCACATTCATTCCACTATGATATATAAGACCTAGCCATGTTTTAGACAGTGGTGCATACTTTAAAAATAATGAAAAACTCCAAGGCAGCTTTTAAGACGTCTTCATGTTACACGTTCTCTTGCCTGTTCTGAAGTTTCTGCCGCTCAGACTTTGACATGACCACGTATCCTCACGTCCGTCGACATACAAGTGAAATGTTTGTGGTTCATTTCAATCCCCACAAGAAAGGAAAAAAAACCGCAGCTGTCATGTCAATGAAATACTCTTTTGGTTATTTTTTACATGAAAGTTGTCATATCAAATGCAAAAAGTAACACCGTATGACGTCCCTGGCCAGTATCAAAATATTAAAATAGTGTTTCACCCTCTCTGGCAATCAAACAACTGTTAAGATGTTAAAACACTAAACAACAACCTTTTGCAAGTTATGTCTGCATTAACCACATATACTTGTGGTGAACATGCAAACAAAAAAACATGCTCTGGTGGTATATGATGCATTATCTTTAAACTGAATGGTCCACACCAGAGACAGCTTTCTTGAGAGCCTCGTCTCAAGCGGTGTTAGACCAGAAGACGCCAAAAGGCGAACAGCACAAAGACAATGCCACAATCAGGACATTGCGAGCTCGTGGTAGGCTCTCCAACACACACCCGGTGTGCTGTACTAGTGACGAACTGGCCACGTTCTGTTTACGTGACAACCTTTACTAGTTGGCTGTATCGGATGGTGGCCGGTTTTAACGACACATTTATATATTTACGCGATCTAACCCACAAAACCTCGACTATTAAGAGGCAGTGTTTATCCGCCTCATTATAATCGTGTACAAAGTTTGACCAAAATAAAATAAAAATCAGATCTAGGAAGCAAAAGCAAGGGTGGGCCTCCTAAGCCCTTGGATGTAGGACTGCCTGGGAAAAGCAGCAAGCGCCATAGCTTTGAGCTGCCAGATGGCTATAAGGCAGATGTGTGGATTCTTAAATATATCTGTGTGAAGCGTTCGAGTGTTTACACCCCTTGTATGGAACGCAGTTTTTTCTTTCAGAGTGATCTTGTTGCCCCACGACCACAACACTGGAACTGGTTCGAACATCCAAAATGTAGGATGTACCTCAAAACAAGTATTGAGAATGAGTGCGGATTGCTTCGATAAATAAAGGCCGTTAATGAAAATTAATATAAATCATCTCTGTTGCTAGCCTGGCACCAGTGGTGGAAATTCCACGTTCCCATGGCAAGAGCCACGCTGTATGTATAGAATGAACACTGGTGATGTCCCACAAAGCAATACTAACTTTTTTTTATTCTATAGGGATGATGGGCTGAGCCCAAACTCTGTCGATTAGTTTTACTTGCAGCGATCCAAATTGTGAGTAGACTGTGTCACCTGGCGATTATGTAACATGAGTAGAATTTAAATTCAGGACTGTATTCACATAGGCAACCTTCCCAAGTGTCTGTAATTTAAAAGATCGTGTGATTAAATTAAAATATTTGAAGTCTCTGGAATTCCCAAAAAATAAAAAATGACAGTATTCAAATCGTCGAAAGCAAATGATTATCAGAACATGTAAAGTTGAAACGTACCTCAAAAGAAACAAGCCTACCCGGTACTTAACGTGCTAAAACAAAAGACGTATACTGAGTGACAGGATTCAGCTGACGCCGTGTTCAGCAAAGGTATCTTTATTAGTTGACCCACAGGTAACGCCCCCGGTCATACGGCAGGTAACACGCCACGCTTCAGCAACTCCGCCGCAGTTAGAACTCCCCTCCCTCGCTCTCTCCACTTTGTCACCCAGGGTTCCAGCCTTCCTTCCCAGCCAATGATTGCCAGGGAGCTTTATCCCCGAAGGCGACTCCCTCTGTCCGCGGATGTCTTAAATCTTAAACTAATATCTGCCCAGGGATTTGACCCCCCCCCCCCCCGCTTATCATGAACTGGCCAGGTGTCCGAGTGTCGCATTCCTTGCCAGTCACTCATTGTCCCAGGGCTCTTGTGCCAGGTTATAAGTAACTGATTCTCCCACATCTACCCCATTGCATTGCGTTTGCTTGTCTGGAATGCATAGATGATGTGTTCTTGAATCTGCTCACTGATTTGCCCGCGGGATTTTAAAAATGCGGATGGAACAATTATTATTTGTATAGATTATTCATTGCAATCTTTCATAATGTCCGATTTCATCTTAAACTGTTTCGCAGTTAGCGATCCAAGTGTCCGCAAATATTTCATGTCAGATTTGATCGCATCACAGGCAATGAAACACGCGGCAGCGGCCCAACCTATGGTGCATTGATGCGTTTGGTCAATACAATGAATGGGTGATTGGCACGCCAAAGGAAATTGATTAAAACCCACATGTCGTCAACGTCATTCACCATGATCTACCCACTGTTCGATAAAGGCCTCCCCAAGTCGCGACCACTCCTCATAGCCATTCACTGAAACAATCCATCTCGATCCTACACACGAGCTGCAGTGGATGTGCTCTGAGGGCATGTTTCCCTCCTTTGGCTCCTATTCCGTAGTTAGTCTCGACCACCGGCCGTCATCTCTTCTAGCCACGTGTCCTGCCCCAGCCCACTTTTGTTTTTATTAATGGTTAAGAAGATGTCTCTAACTTGTCGTGGTTCTCTGTCTCGGCTCCGGCTGGAGCACGCGTACCACACACATGTCGGTGATGTGCAGCGCGTCTTCTTCGAACGCTGGGGAGCCGGAAAAGCCCCTCTCTGTACCAGCGTGGAGGGCACCCTCGTGTTCACCTTCTGAAGCGCTCGCTCGTCACCGTGGCGTGCGCGATGACCACCACCACCACGTGACTTTTCTCTCGTGTTGTGCGCACTGCATTTAGCGCCACAGCGCGTGGATTTGTAGCGTTTATTTGTTTGCTGGTGACTTTGTGTGTTTCATATCGGAATCGCCTCCAGTGCTGTTGCTGCTGGCGGCAATAAAAGCTGTTTAAAAGTCTGTCTCAAGAACAAAGACGGTCACTGCATACCGTGCGCTTTCAGATGCGCGCGCTTCTGTGGCCGTCTGGAACCCTCGTCCTTCCGATCTTAGGAAGCCACTGAAGCTGTACACTTTTAAATCGAGATTGATTTTTTTTTAACTGCTTTTTGTGTTCAGTTTGTTGTCCCCCCCCCGCACCTCCGATTAGCGCGGTTCGCTACCTACGATGCGAAAGAAATTCAATATACATACACCTTGCATGCTTCTCTCATCTCACTACATAAACGCGGACACCTAGTGCCACTGCGGCTATTGACAACAGCCCATGGACCGTGCACTGCCCGACAAAAGAACGTGAAGGTGGTGGTATCAGCAATTCACCAGCTCACAGACAAAGCATCACTCAGCACTGAATCTCTCAAAAGTCACTCATTTAGTCATGCAAACGAAGATAATATATGGCTTGCGCATTGCAGTATCGGCTTTTCCCTTTGTGCGAACGTGTGTTAACGATAGCAGTGTTGCCTGAAGGAAGCCAGCCAAAGTGATGTTTGAGATACAAGACGTTTAAAGTTCAGTGGCCTGTAAAAAAAAATATATACACTTACGTGCATGCAGGGGCGGTTTCTTCATTAGGGCGATTGGGCGACGCACCACCAATGTCATTCAACCACAGAGTCACGCTAGCCGTCACTGTGCCTCTGGATATAGTCCAATCAGCGTCATGCTACGTTCTGTGGAGTACCGCCTCTTTTTGGGCGATTTCCCTCCAGCTGAGAATCGCCCCGAGTGGTCCCATAGACTTATATTCAAAGATGGTTTTTTTTCGAACGGGGGCGCTGCAATGCATTCTCTATGGCTTCCGGGAGGGCTCGCCCTAACGTGCTTACGTCATCATACGTGCTTACGTCATCATACGTAAGCACGTTTCATCCAACAATATAATTTGTCGCCACCTAGTGGAATCTTTAATAAAATAAACTTGAGTGGTTTGTTTTAATAGTGAGTATAGAAACAAACAAGATGTATTGTAAGAGTCACTTTATTTTTCATTAATATTAAAGAAGTGAAGTTGCCTTTACATGCTTAAGCTGTTAATTTATCCATTGCATGGGTGGACCTTATCCTTATCAATCATCCAGACATTTGCCCCCCCTGAGAGATTTTGCAGGAGCCGCCACTGCGTGCATGTAATAACTTGAATACATCTTAACGAAGTGTGTCGGCGGAGGGGAGTTTGACTTCACGTGAACTCTCTCCCTCACTGCCACACCACCCTAAAGACAAAGATCTCCCGTGTAGCCTGAACAGACTGTTGGGGCAAGTGCTGCTAAGCGAGCAGCACCTACAAAGGGGGTTGGTGTCCAGCACAACGCCCGGCCGCCTTTGTCTTCCCGAGTGGCGATGTTTACACACAACGCACCAGGCACTTACTCGAGGCTACGTCGACCTAAGGGAGGCCCAGGACCGGTTCAGATAATCGTCGCTGGTGTTGGCCATGAGCGGGAATTCGAACTCGGGTCCCGCGCTAACCGCTACCCTACTAAGACCATCCCGACAGCAGTTGTTGACCTCCAGTGTGCTGATGATGCTGTGGTGTGTGCCCATTCGTCATGCAATCGTCTAAATTTTTAACGAGGCATATGAGAACGTGGGACTGACGCTTTAAAAACTAAGGTCGTCCATCAACCAGTTCTCAATGAGCAGTCCCCAGTACCAATAGTCTACTTCCACGGTGAGACTCTGGAAAATATTGAGCATATATCCCATACCTCGGAAGCCTTCTTTTTTTTTTACTTGATACAGCTGTCGGGCTGTGACGGTTCCACCTGAAGACAGAAGCTTGTGTTGCCTCCGAAACGTCGTGATTTTTATTTTATTTTTATTTTATTTGACTTTTATTAATTTTAATTTTTTACCTACGTGACTTTACCGAAAAAAACCTAAGAATATGAATCATTGCAGTCACGAAAGCTTCAAATCTAGAATTCTTTCTCAGAATGCTGACGTCGATAAAGAAATCCAAAATGGCCTGAAATGTGCAAGTGCAGCTTTCGGTCGGCTGAGGAAAAGTGTGTTTGAGGAACGTGGCCAAGATCATGGTTTATCAAGCAGTCGTAATCTCTACCTTACTGTACGGAGCGCAGACGTGGGTAACATCCAGGATTCATCACAAAGCGCTTCACAGCTCATCCTGTGATTTCCATTTGCAGCCGTTTCAACAAATGTATCTTCCTTTGTTAACATTCAGCTACAACACACTCTGTGTGTATTGCAGGTGAATTGTTGTGTTATGTTTACAATGTAGCGGAATGCTGGGTTCAAACCACGAAACGTCTGCAACAGGCGGCGAATGAGCCAGCCATGGGCCAGGTCACCGTCCAATCAGAGTAATAAAATATCCTTGGACTCTCGTTCAATCCGGACAACAAAACGTAATCTCTCCTCTAGCACGCAACAAACTTTCGAGCGTCGATTAACACCCTGTAAGTTTATGGATAGTTGTCTGCAGGTGCAAAGTGCATTGAGAATACGTGTGTACGGTTTCTTAGACCTGTGTGTATATACATGTACAGTACATATATATTTCCTCCAAAATATATTTTTAGCCGCAAATGTTGACAAACGTGTTCAGACTGGTACACGCGGGTGGTTCAAAAAAATAAAATATAAGTGCTGGGAACACACCGATAAACACGACGCGAGCGAGGGAATCATAGACAGAGGCTGTTTAAACATGCTCACGCACGAAATAGACGCCTTTCACGCCCGCCACTCGGCATCAACTCTTGCATTAAACACACGTACATGACGTGAAACATTGGCAACAAATATGCTTCGATAAAGAACGCCTTTTCTTTCATTATCCTGATACTGGCAGAGAACAAAACACACACCAAAGCGGTCCCATATATTCGGGACACTACGATTTAGATGGAGGAGAGAGTCCATTTACAAGGTGCTTGCTGTGATGACCATTGCCAACTCTGAACACATCATGAGGTTCTTTACGTTAGTATCCTGTTACAGCTGATGATCTTGAATCCGCGTGAATCTAGAATGCACATCAACTGTACCCTGTCATCTACTTTGAATTTCTTTTTTACCGCGCCGATGTTTATATTTCAAAAAGTAGGTTTTGAGCCTGGTTAAGTGCAATAATACCACCAGGGATTTCCAGGTGAAGGCGTTGATCTCTTATCTGTGGGAAATGTATCAGGGTCATCACATCTCTACACGAGCAAAACTGGCCTCATCATTATCCGCTCCTCACGCACCTCGACTCAGTGACGTTGTTCCATCTTCTTGCTTCTTTCGGTAAAGTCTCGTAGAAGGGAAATAATAAAATTATAAAAATTAAACATAATAAAATACAATTCTCACGACGTTTCAGCCACAACACAAGCAGCCGTCCTGGCCGAAACGTCGTGAGAATTGTATTTTATTATGTTTTGTTTTTATTATTTTATTATTTCCCTTCTACGTGACTTTACCGAAAGAACCAAGAAGATGAATCCCTGCAGTCACGAAAGCTTTAAATCGAGACGTTGTTCCAATGTCAATTCAACGGTTGGTGGCACGACACCTGCTTAGGAAGCAATATAACCAACAACACCGAACTAAAACTGAACTTTATCCTTTTCTTTTTCAAGGTAATGCCCACTGAGCTCTATAAAGCTCTCTTTCAGTGGCGACCTGATCACAAATGATAGCTCAACGGAGTGGCATGTCGTGTGGAAATTTACAGCAGGTAAATACTCTAACCGAAGGATCTAGAGAAGAATTTACGCGACCAATAGGGAACACATTCTGTGTCGTCACCCTGAATCCACGTAGGTTAGCCGGAAATATGTTTATGGGGCCTCATTTACAAGATTTTCTTTATCCATATTTGAGTTGACATGGCTAGCCTTCCTGCCCCTCCCGTGACCCTGCACGAATGGGAGATGATTGTCACGTGGGTGGCTAGGGGAGCGGTAGTGCAGTGGTTAGCGAACAGGCTGCACTACGAACCCAGCGACCCGACGACTTTGATTACTGCTCACGGCCAACACCAGTGACGATTATTTGAACCGATCCTGGGCCTCTCCGAGATCGACTCAGCCTCAAATTAATACCTGCTGCGGTGCGTAAACATCGCCCACAAAGGAAACAAAGGCGGACGGGCATGGTGCTGGCCACCCACCCCCTCGTGTTCCATACTGGCCATCATAGGTGCTCGCTAACAGCACTTTCCCCAACAGTTTGTTCAGGCTACACTGGGTGGCTAGAGGAGGGCTGTGATGACTCGTTACCATTTGTCACGTAGGTTTTCTCTGGGTACTCCTGTTTTTTTCCCCACCCCTTCACCAAACGCTCAATAATGGACATGCCAACATGTCCCGATCCAGGACCCTCGTGAGAGAGAAAGACAGAGAGCCTTGAGACGCATTGAGGCTTCCCTGGCGATACACGTGGCATTAATTACAGATTCCAAACTCGAATACTCGGATCCACTGACATGTGACGGTTACCAGAGCGCGTGGAAATGTGCAGCCCTGAAAGCACTTGCTAAAGGCTCTGCTGACGGAAGGACCTCCACTGAACACAGCCCTCTGGAGGGTGTGTGAACTACTCACCCGCGAACCGTGTACGAGCGACCTGCCGATCCGACTTCACGGTGGTGAACCCATTTCTACTGCTGCTGGGTGGACAGAGGGTATAGGTGTGGGGGGGGGCGGGGGTTAAGAAACGCTCCTCACTGTTTCACCCGCATCTCTGGGAGGGTGAACCCGTGCCCTCTGGATTGCGTGTGCTAACCATTACACCGTGGCAGCATGCCTCGTCAGTTGGACTTCTTTTGCACCGTACGTAGCCAACCGTGCTCATCGGAGGTGTATGCTTGCACATCCGTAAAGGTATACAACGATGTACAGACATGCACTCACCGCGTGTCACAAGACAATTCATCGTACTTTATAATATCGTTAACGTTATCTTTATTGACATTGATTCCATGAACCCAACCGCAAAATGTCCTCTCACTTTTTGCCTTAATAATCTCAATTCTGTCGAATGGGTTCGAAGTTCACCTGATGAAATGTCGCAACTCTCATATACTTCCCTCCACATTTAGAAACATGCGTTTGGATTAATCAGCTGCTATAACGTTCCACATGATAAGCCACTCCTTGGAACTATGATTTGTGGCCAGGTCGCTTCTGAAAAAGGGCTATGCAGTTCTAGATTTGAAGCTTTCGTGACTGCAATGATTCATATTCTCAGGTTTTTTCGGTAAAGTCACGTAGGTAAAACATTAAAAGTAATGAAAGTAAAATAAAACAAAACAAAAAAACAAAAATACTTTTAATGTTTTACCTACGTGACTTTACCGAAAAAACCTGAGAATAGGGCTATGCAGCTCAATGGGACTCATTTCCCTATGACGACCAGTATCTCTCTCCCCAACTGAAATATGCGCATTGTTTCTGTACAGCGTGTAGTAGGCAGACCAAGACTCTATGCAAACTATGTAAAATAAAACGTGAGTGTGTGTATTGCAACAGTTGCATAATTGTAGAGCAAAGGGTACATTTCGGAGCCATTGCCACGTTGTTGTATTGATATGCTTGAGTTATATTGATATGCTTGAGTTATATTGATATGCTTGAGTTATATTGATATGCTTGAGTTATATTGATATGCTTGAGTTATATTGATATGCTCGAGTTATATTGATATGCATGCCAGCTTTGGTAACCTTTGGTATGGATACAAGTGACAATTCGCACGTGATGTGATCTAATGTTTAAAGGTCATTCGAAACCGTTTCTAAAAGGTTTAGTTTAATCAGACAAATTCCCCTTGTTTTAAAACTGTATCTGAAGTCACACATTTATTTTTAAAAACCACAGTGTTTCTATACTAGTGCTCCTTTGAGCCATACTCAGCCACACCCGTTGGACAGGTCAAATTTTACATCTTCTCAGGTTTTTTCGGTAAAGTCACGTAGGTAAAAACATTAAAATTAATGAAAGTAAAATAAATAATGTTTTGTTTTATTTTATTTTATTTTACTTTCATTAATTTTAATGTTTTTACCTACGTGACTTTACCGAAAAAACCTGAGAATATGAATCATTGCAGTCACGAAAGCTTCAAATCTAGAATCAAATTTTACATCGGCATGTGTCCGTGATAGAGCACTATTAACGATGCCAAATAATTACTCCAGAATAATAATGATGACGACGTTGGCAAATATTGACCCAGAAATTGCCTCGATGGAAATTCGGCCTCAAAAAGTCTCAATGAGCCTCAAAACTCTCCTACATGAGCGTCTCATATATGTTTGATGAAGACGAGGAATGGGTGCTTGGCACGTCAGAGGAAACTGATTAAAACCCACATGTCGTCAACCTCATTCACCATGATCTACCCACTGCTCGATAAAGGCCTCCCCAAACCGTCACCACTCCTCATGGCCATGCCCTGCAACAATCCATCTCGATCCTACACACGAGCTGCAGTGGATGTGCTCTGAGGGCATGTTTCCCTCCTTTGGCTCCTACTCCGTAGTTAGTCTCGACCACCGGCCGTCATCCCTTCTAGCCACGTGTCCTGCCCCAGCCCACTTTAGTTTTTATTAATGGTCAAGAAGATGTCTCTAACTTGTGGTGGTTCTCTGTCTCAAGAACAAAGACGGTCACTGCATACCGTGCGCTTTCAGATGCGCACGCTTCTGTGGTCGTCTGGAACGCTCGTCCTTCCGAAGCTACTGGAGCTATACACTTTAAAATTAATATCGAAATGTATTTTTTTGGGAACTGCTTTTTGTGTTTAGTTTGTTATCCCCCCCCGCACCTCCAATTAACACGGTTGGCTATGTACGGTGCAAAAGAAGTTCAACGCACATACATACGTACAGGCATACGTCTCTTAGTGTAATTCCAAGCATGCTCCTCTCCACGATTGTCTGCACAACGTTTTAGCTTTCGACCCATTCTCTTGTTCATTCTCCAGGTTTTTTTTTCTTTAATTATAAATAGCAGGCAATATACACCAGCTTGAAACGTTGTTATTATGCAGGCACATTGGCGAAGTTTCAAAAAGTATCACATCCTGTTCTTGTGTGCCTCTGTATTTCAAACATTTGATCCCAGTCTGTCCTCAATAACTGCCACAGCGTAAATGTGCGTTGCATGTCTTGTTTTTGCTAATATTTATATTGAGCCCAAATTTGCATCCTCCTTGAAAAAGTTCTTCATAATTTTCGATAGTTATTTTACATTCGTTCTATAGCAATGCCTATGTAAGGAATGGCGTTATGTGTAGCGTTTGGAGTATTTGGCTGATCTAAATGTCCACGTGATAAGCCACTTTGTTGAGCGCTCATTTGTGGTCAGGTCGCTTCTGAAAAAGATCTATGTAGCTCAGTCGGCCTTGCATGGTAACATATAAAGTTTATGATAATTGGTTTTTTACCCTTCTATCTGACAACAAAACTGACACCTTTTTTACAAGGAGTCATGTTTACATAGACCACAATACCTGCAGTCATAATGCAAACAAAAAACATAACTCTGATAATGTGCAGTCCTTGAAGTTGATTGGTCCACACCCGAGACAGCTTTCCTTAGAGCCTAGTCTCACATGGGTTGGACCAGATGACATGTTTTACTGGCAAATGAGGTTCCAATGATATAAAGTTTAGTTTAGATGTCACCAGCAATTCTGAGATGGTAAATGTTTTTTTCTCTCCATTTTTGTGTGGCTACTCCCCACCTATTCCAAGACGTCTGACCAAAATGTGAAGGTGGCTCAAGACGCCGTCAATTCTGGAGGTGCTCTCCAGAACTCTTTCCTTTGGGGGAGGGGGGGGGCCTTAAGCCAGCAGTGGCATGACCAACTGCAGGGCCCTCTACATCGCAGCAGGTTCTGTTACTGCTCGACAAAAAAGCCGGTGCGGTGGTGTTATTTTCGTGCGCAAATTTTTGATCGTTTCAGAATTAATAAATTCATTCGGTCATCGCTATCGCGTTTAAATGCACGCCCGATTGTAAACAAGTCACGTGACGTCAACGGAGAGTGGTTTCCTTCGCGGTCACACATGTTGCGGCTTTTGCTGAACATTTTTTTTCTTTTTTTCCCGCAAACATGTTCCAAAACAAGAAGCTTCCAGCATCTCATTTGTCGATGTCCAATGTGTATCGCGACTGTTATTGCTGTTAAGGTTCGTGCCACCGAAATTGGCCCGCACTCGAAGACGCGTGTTTGGATTAACTGGCAGCATTTCAAGCTAGTGTGAGTATTGTTTTCAATTGGTACGTGTTCTCAAGTTACAGTTCGTATCGACGCTTGCTATATATACTATGCGGTACGGAACATTTAGAAAAAAACATGACTTCAAGACAATAGTCGTGGCTATCATAAGTTCCATCGCACACCTGTATCTCTGCCATCCCTTGCGTCTGCACACGCACAGTGTGTTATCAACAAACAAGAAACTACATTCAAATGTGTCAGTGGTGTCTTGTTATGAGTAGCTTGCAATCGGCAGGCTTGCGTTACAACATATTTGAAATAAAGTGTGACACTCATTGCATTTACGTGAAAACATGAACGTTGAAGTGTCTACTTGCTTGGGCTCCGGCGAGCTTTGGGTTGCCTTCATCTCTACCGGTGGCCCTACGCCGGCATTTGTAAATTCCACATTACTATGGCGAGCATCAGTGTATCCAAGTGGCAACCACTGTTAGCTGTCCACAAAGTGGTACCCGTTTTATCGCCTACGGAAGGGCTGACGTGTCGCATCTAATGACAGCTGATATAATTTTTTTAATAAATAAATACTACGAAATCCGCGACGCTGTCTGCAGTGTAAGGTGCAGCAACACCTCACTGATGTCCTGTGCTCCAATGTCTATCCTGCTTGCCTACAACTGGCACCGACTACCCGGGGAAGTGTGGACCTCACCTAGTCGTAGATTGACAAAAGAACTGTACATGTACGTGTACCTCAAACTGAGTATTTGGATTATTTCTTTTATTTTCTTGGTTCTTTCGGTAAAGTCACGTAGAAGGTAAATAATAAAATAAAAGAAATATAAAACAATAAAAAAATGCTCACGACGTTTCGACTGCAACACAAGCAATCATCATCAGGTGTGAAATCCACAGCAAGACATTTTGAAAAAAAGTATTTCTTTTGTTTATGTATGTGTATAAAACAGTGTTGATTAATATCTTTGGCCAATTTCGTTTGAGTGGAGATGTTTGATATATCACTATTATTATTATTTACCACGTGCGAGCTGGTACAGGCAACGTTTTTTTATATGTACAACCCAGGACATATAGATGGCAAACTTGTGATGGGGGGGGGGGTCCCAGCAAATCTGAGTAAATTTGAGCCAAATCAATGCACTACTCGCAGCTCACTGCTGTCAGCTTGTTTACAAGTGACTCTATTTGGCGGAGCCGAACTCCATTCTGTGTGTCCACTTATAAAAGGCCTGTATGTTAGTAGAGACAACGAACAGCATGATGTTACAGCGTATGTGTCTGTGCATTCACGACATCAAGGCGTAATAAACTCGTACAACACGTAAGCAGGTAGACGCCATGCAAATATTGCGAGGGTGCCATTTTATATTTTTATACTTAAATGAGGAAGCAGGAAAAATGCATTGTTCATGTCAGTAATGTGAAGAATGTGAGTAAAACTATACCCCCCCCCCACCCTGTTCTTTAGAAACATGAAGTACAGTCCTGGTAAACATACAACATACTTGACTATTATACAGCAAACACGGCATTTGAACTTATCTGAGTCTGTGACAGCTGGAAAGAAAGACGTGAAATACACAGCACTACACACTCTCGCAATGTATCTCATTGTTACTGTGATCAATTTCATCGAAATTCCCTCCATGGCCAAATCACTAGCAAGGCACCGAATCTCGTCAGATCTGAGAAGCTAAGCGGGTTTACAGCCTGGCATAGTACTTGGGTAGGCGACCACAGGGGGTGACTTGTCAGCAGAGGTCGCAACCGGGTACCCGATACCCGTAACCTACCCGATACCCGGCTACCCGTACCCGGCCGGGTACGTTTGCGACCCTGGTGCGACCGGCTACGGGTAGGCCGTGAGTCACTGGTGAGTCACCGTTTGTCAATCATTTCCCAACGTATTCTTAGGTTTTTTCGGTAAAGTCACGTAGGTAAAACATCGAAATTAATGAAAATAAAATAAAATAAAAAACAAAAATCACGACGTTTCGGAGGCAACACAAGTCTCCGTCATCAGGTGGGACCGTCACAGCCGAATTAGCTGCATCAAGTGATGCAGCTAATTTTATTTTAATTAATTTTGATGTTTTACCTACGTGACTTTACCGAAAAAAACCTAAGAATATGATTCCTTGCAGTCACGAAAGCTTCAAATCTAGAATTTCCCAACGTCTTGTCTCTTCTCACAATTCAAGTTCCTAGAATCAACCCACCCGCGCCTGCAACATGGCTTCATCCCAGAGGTCGCAATCAGGTACCCGATACCCGGTCGGGTACGGGTAGGGTACGGGTACGGCCGGGTACGGGTACCTGTTTGCGACCCTGGTGCGGCCGGGTATGGGTAAGGAATCAAAACCCGTTTGCGACCTCTGCTTGTTCATGCGTTAGTGTGCATGGGCTGTGACGGTGGCCAGGAAAGGACAATTGTCGCGTTGTGTTCTCCTCTAGACGTTCCGGTTTTTTCCCACGAGACAAACACTCGTCTGTGCTGTCTACTGTACCCTTTTTGCTATTATCAAGACACTGAACGATGAGACGGGGATTTACACTTTCTGGCGTAAACACAGATGGTGTTCTGATGTTCAGACACCGAATTGACACCAACAGCAAAGTGTTCCGTCTGCATTAAACCACGTATACCTGTGGTGGAAGATCATTCACATTAGCCTTCATAATACGTACACCGTCCTTGAAACTGATTGGCCCGCACCAGAGACAACCTCTTTTTAAATCCTTTATATTAAGTTCGCTTGCTTGCTTGCTTGCGTGCTTGCTTGCTTGCGTGCTTGCTTGCTTGCATACGACCGTGCAAATCTTTCGGTCGTTTTTTAACCCACTTGCCGTGATCCAATCGAGCTGACATTTTCCACACATACTCGTTGTGCGAGACAATTAATGTTCGTGAAAAAAAATTCCCAAAATTTTACACTTTTTAGGCAAAAAAAAATGTACTTTACATATATTCAAATATAACTCATTCATGGCTTTGGCTGAACGTCACAGTATAAGAGCCCAGAGCGTAACCCCTCCACAGGCCGTGGCGGAGTAGCGCAGTTGGTAGCGCCCTCGCTTCCCATGCCAAAGGTCGCGGGATCGATCCCCGCATCCTCCACAGGTGAATATATTTTTAAATCCTTTATATTAAGTTCGCTGCCACGCATATAAAGGATTTATTGTGACAAACTTTGTTTTTACGGGTTATACTTATTACACACTTCCATTTAACTGTTGTTGTCGTTGTTGTTGTCGTTGTTGTATCCTCAAAGCTTGTAACTCAATTTTAACCCACTTCCCAATGTGGTATCGACTGGAAACTTGGTATACTTATGTCATACTGATGACAATACTATATTCTATCATAAAAAAATAGATATTTTTTTTTACATTCTTTTTGAAATGTTATGTTTCGGCTTGGGTCTAATTGTCCACGGTCAACTGACGTTGGCTGTAATTGGCTACGGTCCCTTACGTGATGGCAAGCTTTGGGGCCACTTCCTGGAGTCGTGGAGTTCTTCCATTACTAGTACATTTCATAAAAGCGTGTTTTTTAAAAAGTGTTTTAAAATATTACTTATCATAGCTTCGACTCAGCAGTGCTAGACCAAAGGCTGCCAAAATGTAAACAGTACCACTGTGGCTGTCGCCTGATTAGGCCGGTTGTAATTGCCAGCGAACCATCGTAGTAAATTTGTAAATGTTGTGGGTTTACTATCCAACACACCGGTGTGCTAAACTAGTAACGAATTGGCATGTTTCGTTTACGTGACAAACCTTAGTCATTTTCTATGTCGGGTGGTGGCGGGTTTAACGACACATTCATATTTACGCGATCTAACGCTAACACCTCTATTAAGAAGACCTGTGTTTTATTCCAGAGAGGTTCAAGGCTTTTTTTTAATAATGCAATGCATCAGTGCATTGTCATGTGGATTGTTTGATCATACATCACCATGCTGGTCAGTATGGATTGATGATAGGAGCATAGATGTGGAAGCATAGGAGTGCAGTACAACAATGGATTTGTTTGCACTGCACTCCAAAGCTCTATCTTCGATCCCAGTAGCCACAAGCCCTCTTGGCAGCCTGTTGACACATGGCAGTGACCAATCCAAGCACGAAAGATGATTTGGCCGAAGGCAATTTGCATCGTGAGATCGTGAGAGGTGGAGAAGGCTTGGGAAGCCTTCATTCAGCGGTGGATAGATCGTGACGAGCATGATGATAGTTCATAGGAAAATCAGTCATGCTAAATTTACCAGTGTGTGCTCCTGCATGAAAAGATAATGCACAAACTGAATTTAATGCTGAACTATCTTGAAGCAGGCCATGATGTGTAGCACCTAAACCCAAACATCTATTCCCGCAGGCTCCTAAAAAAGTGCACTCAGTTGACAATTATATAAGCAGCGCGTGATTTTGATGCGTCACGTACAGATGCGTGAAAGAAACATTGTGGACATTGTACATTCGTATTTTATGGCATGATTGTGAGTCGGTTATTCACTTTAGAAAAATAACCAGCTATTTCCAATGCACCAATGGACGAAGGCCTCTCCACACCATATTGATCATGGTGGGGAGGGGGGGGGGGTTAGACTATACTTCCCCACGCTGGTCAATGCGGCGGATGTCACTTGTCGCTGATGTTAGCCGTGACTGGCAATTGATCTCTGGTCGCTGGGTTCACAGCGCGGCACGCGAACCATGAGAACAACAGCTCCACCCCATCGGTCTAATCACACTTCAAGTATGTCTACAATCTCGTGGCAGCTTCGACTCTGTTTGACGTGGCACTGTGTTGTTTAAGTACGCAGACACAAAGAAGGCACTGGGCACTCACACAACCAGTTCACGTTGAAAATTGAGTTTTTCATTTTGACATTTTGAAACCGGTTTCATAGACACAAGACAAAAGCGGCTGCAGCATTGCATCAGCAAGACCTACTGTATTGAGAAATGGGCCTTTTTTTGTGAGCAAACAATAAGGCCCATATCGGTGCTTGAGGAAGTGAGTGGCAAGGCTGAGATCACCCCTGGGCAGGTTCGTCTCTTCGTCTCCCCAGTTCCGATGATGTAAATGCGCACTAGGTGTTCGTGAATATCCGAATTGGAGGCCCAGTTCGGATATCACTGTTTTGGGAATTGAACTCGGGTAGCCTGCCTCGTAGCGCAGTGCATTTAAGGATGACACTGCATTGGTGATCAAACACACGTGCAAATAGAGTGTGCTTCAAAAAAATGTTAACACTTATACGGGACTGTCGTTTTTAATGGGAAAATAACGGATAATAACACAGTAACATGATACCAATGGAGACTAGGCTCCTCTAAGAAAAGCTGTCTCGGGTGTGGACCAATCAACTTCAAGGACAGTGCATATCATCATTATCAGAGTTGTTTATTTTTGTTTGCATTTTGACTGCTTGTGTTGTGGTTATTGCAAACATGATCCCTTGTATAAAGGTGTCAGTTTTTGTACCAGATGAAAGTGTAAAAACCTACTACTAACTTTTAAAAAAGTCAAGGAGTCTCCATTTATTCGCCATCATTGTCAACACGTGCCTGGAATCCTCTGCAGGTGGTCTCCAGAGCCCGACGGCACATTGCTTGTGGTATTGTTGTAAATTCTCGGAAGTGTTCAAATATTTATTTGATGCGTCCTGTATTTATAGGTATTCGTATTCAAGTGTATGCAACGATACATCTTAACTGTACAATTAGTTTTCGTGACTGCAGGGATTCATATTCTTGGTTCTTTCGGAAAAGTCACGTAGAAGGGAAATAATAAAATAATAAAAATATCAAACAATAAAAATTCTCACGACGTTTCGACTGCAACACAAGCAATCATCATCAGGTGTGAAATCCACAGCAAGAAAATTTGAAAAAAGTGGCATTTCTTTTTATTGTTTTATATTTATATTATTTTATTACTTCCCTTCTACGTGACTTTACCGAAATAACCAATTATCATGTACAATTAGTGTATAGCACCAGTGCTCTTCGCTGCAAGGCCCGCTCGCCACTGGGGGCCCCTGGCGGCCTTTAGTACGACCCCGATAATACACAACACGTGACCGCCCCCCCCCCCCCATCATGGTGTCACAAAGCACAATGGTTTGAAATGTGTGGCAGCCCTCGCACTGATGACGTCGGCGAAAGTGACCCCCCCCCCCCCCCCTTGGTTAATGCAAACCATAATCTCCACATGATAAGACGAACCTTTTGTTTCCCGATACGTTGAAACTAAAGGGATTTGATTTTCTTAGGTTTTTTCGGTAAAGTCACGTAGATAAAAAATTAAAATTAAAATTAATAAACGTAAAATAATTTTAATTTTTTACCTACGTGACTTTACCGAATGAACCTAAGAATATGAATACTTGCAGTCACGAAAGCTTCAAATCTAGAATACAGGGATTTGAGGTGCGTATTCACTTTCTGGGGCGTGTTGCAATGCAGATGACATACAAATAAATGCAAACATTTATGGGCAGGGAAATAGTTAATGACATTAATATACTTTATTATCAAACACCTGGAGGCTGGGGTGAAGGAGAGTTACGGTTTGCAAATTCTTGCAGGCACTAAGATAATTTATTGCAGGAAATTGACGCGTTTACAGCTTTTCTCTTATGTGAAGGAAAGACACAAATGTACACGTTTTCTCATTGAAAATAGGTAAAATTTCAAAATATCAATGTTCTGGTCAAAAAAGCAAAGTTTCTGGGGAATAATAGCCATTTTCTGTACTTTTGAGGCATACGCAATTAGGAAATAACACTTACTACCCAGGAACAAAATGTTTTTTTTGTCACAGAATGTAATCTTTAACGGAAAAAAGTAGAATTTCCAGTAAACGTCTATATTATGCTTGTAATGTGTAATCGTGCAGGTTTCTAGCGTCATAAAATCCACGGTATGAGTCATCTGTCATCTATTAACATTGACAATGTTGTAAATCTTCTTGATGTTGCATACATTCTGCCATAGCTTGATTCACGCTCTCTCCCCACGTGTGTATCCAGTCTCTTATCTCTGCGATGTGTCCACACCAATCCACCCAGCGGTATAAATGGGGGCCGTCACAGGTCCATAGGTAGGTCCGCGTGCGCTAGGATAGGGCGTGGGTGCTCCTACGTCTTCAGAAACGTCCGGCAAGTTGGGAGAGTAGGCCAAATATCCTCTAGAACGCCTCTCTAAAGCTGCTTCTAGTCGCGACTTTTCCCCTAGCAATGGAAACAGGAAGACTACTTCACAATACTGGAAAATCGCCTGATGAAGCTGGTTGTAATCACCAGCGAAACGTCGTACTCAAACTGTAAATGTTGTGGGTTTACTCTCCAACACACCGGTATGTTGAAGCAGTAAACTAATTGGCACGTTTTGTTTACGTGACAAATCTTAATAATTGCCTGCGTCGGGTGGTGATGGGTGAACGACACATTTATATTTACGTAATCTAACCCAAAAACCTTTATTGTGAATAATATTGGTCGCGGAAGCCTACGTGTTACACTCCACGTCTACCTTTTTACGTCTGCAGCACAACTTAGGCAGAGCCACTGTCTACAACATATCCCAATGCCTGGCACAAAGCTTGCCCGGACCCTCCCCGGTCCACTTGAATTATCTCTCCACAGAACTCGCATTTCTCCTGTGCTTATAACATATCCAGTCACCCCCTCCTGTCTGTCTCTTCTAAGTGAGTAATTCATCGTTGATTCCCCCTTGGGCTCAATGGCAAAAGCCCTCTGTCGTGTCCAACCTTGAGCTGTGTTTTTCCTTTCACCTTGTGGGCTAACTTCCCTAAAGATGTCCAGAAGAATCCATTGTTTTCGGCCTGTTGGCCTATTTTTTTTTCTAACTTCCTTCCAGAACTTCCTTCATTGAGCTCTCAAGTCTGAAATGGTGCCAATTCACTTTTTTTTTTGCTCAACGTTTGGATTGTTATCAGAAGAGTTCTCACCTCATTAACTTGCTCGAGAACCTTCTCTGCATCCAGCTGATGTCTCTCCGTCCGACGTGATAGCCACATCATGAGATGTTCCGGTCCCGTTATTTCTTCCTTTATCGGAGTCTGACGCATACGACACTGCTCCATGCTGCGCTCTTCATCCCGTTATGTCCTTCTAACAATAGCGAGACGTGTCTGCTGGCTTTACGGTCCAAATGTTTACAAAATTCAAATTCACTCGCAAACAAATTTGGGTAAATACCGCGTGACAACAATTCTCCCCCACCGGGCAAACTACACTTGCCTGTGAAACATAGCACCTTTGTGATAGACGTGTGCTATGACAATGGTGAGAATAACAATAAAATACATTTATGAGTGGGTATATTAACTGCGAAGTCCTGTGACTTGCAGGTTATACATTACTTTTCTGCTGGTTGCACCGAAGATTGATTTTGAGATTTGGCTACTTTATTCTCAGATTCAGAGAGAAAATGTATCTGAGATGTAGTACTCACTCAACATTATACGGCTGCTTAAACTATGCACATTTTCCCAAGAGTAAACAATCGCATCTGGAATATTCAATCGAACCATATTCAACATAGCTGCATTGGCATAGACACACGGTTTTGAAATTGTCAAGAGTTCAAAAAAATGATGTAATTTGCATATGTTTATATTTACAATGAACACATGCTGAAACTTAGCTTCAAAACTGTCTATGTGTAGGTTATTGAGTTTGTGGTTGTTCATACTCTTAGCTCTTTCGGTAAAGTCACGTAGGTAAAATTAATAAAAAATAAAACAATACAAATCACGACGTTTCGGAGGCAACACAAGCTTCCGTCTTCAAGTGAAACCGTCACAGCAAAATATATAAGGTACAGATATTTTGCTGTGACGGTTTCACCTGAAGACGGAAGTTTGTGTTGCCTCCGAAACGTCGTGATTTTTATTGTTTTATTATTTAAGAGTATGAATCCTTGCAGTCACGAAAGCTTCAAATCTAGAATTTGTGGTTGTTGTGTGCCCACATGCACTTGTGTTTAATGTCAAATGCAACTTGAAACGTTAATAAACATAGTTTTAGAGACATGTGTTTTATAGCAGGCTTGTGGTGGGATATTCAGCGTGAGACAGCGCATTGTAAACATGGTCGTGAGTTTTTTTTTGGTATAATTACTGCTTTAAACATGATTACTTTCAGCAAAAATTGTTCATCCATTGCATAGGGTATAGAAACTCGGAAGAACATACAACAAGCCCCATTTATGATAATAGTTTTTTTACCCTTTTGTCTGGTAACCAAACTGACACCTTTTTTTCAAAACAGTCATGTTTGCATTGACCGCAATACCTGCGGTCAGAATGCAAACAAAAAACACAACTCTGATAATGTATGCACTGTCCTTGAAATTGATTGGTCCACACCCAAGACAGCTTTTTTTTAGAGCCAAGTCTCACATGGTGTTGGACCAGATGCCGCCAAAAGGCGCACTCACTTGGCAATGCTTTACTAGAATCTACTGTCTTCACATTTACACCCTTTAACGGGTGCAGGTTAAAGTGCAATTGCCCGCCCACACAAATGGGATATCTGGAGAGCATATTATTCCACACTGGCTAGAAATCTTGAGAGCGAAAGAAATACTCGCACTTTACCCCATAATCAATTAGGAAATAACACTTACTACGCAGGAACAAAAATAACTAATTTGTTACACAGTGCTATTACACCACCGTGGCAGGATTGCACCCATTGCCAGACATAACGATACATTGACAATAAAGGTTTTTGGGTTGGATCGCATAACTATAAAAGTGTCGTTAACCCACCATCACCCGACGCAACTAATTCAGAATCAGATCAGAATATGTATTCCTACTGGAGGAATCCGATGAGCAATAAAACTCTTTTTCACAGATGTCCAGTAATTATTAAGGATTGTCACGTGAACAAAACGTGCTAATTAGCTATTATTTCAGCACATCGATGGTGTGTTAACGACACATTTATATTTTGCAAGATGTAACCCAACAACCTGTATTATTAATATTATTAGTCGCGAAAGCCTACGTGTTAAAATAACAATACATCGAGTGGACTTCAAGCGACGCAATATGGAATAACGAGCATTTGCAGGCCATCCTGCATGCAACACTATTATAGTTCGCACTTGTACCCTTTCGTTATAAACATTGTATCCTATAAATAGCATGGCACCCCAGACAATTCTGCTGAGGATCGAAAGTGACAACGGGATGGAGGAAAAGCTCAATAAGTGCTTTCGCGTCGTGTTCCACCAAACTGCGCGTATCCTGCTGCCCCTCTTCCTTCCCACCTGCAAAGTAAACTGCATTTTGTCTTCCTTTCATCAGTCCTCGGCAAGAAAGCCTTACGTGTGCAATATTAACTGCCTCGCATCATTTCCCGCTCCCCCAGCATAATGCGAATTTCCTTGCAGGCCTGCCAAATGTCAGGAAACTGTGCTTGAGCATGTATATGCGAGCGTAAGTAGAAGATACATCCGGGGTTGTTTGTCTCAAAGCACACTGGCTTAAACGGGGACTTAGGAAAAGCATTCGCGTTTATCCAGCGAGTACCTTGCCTAAGCATCTCACAATAATTTCAGTGGTGATGAAAACAAGCAACTATGCCACTGAACTGTTTATGATTAAACAGTTTATTTGGTGATGTTGCATTGGCCAGTGGTGCAAAAGCACAAAATATCCCCAAAACCGCAACATTTGTCAACGCTGCATTCAAATGAAAATCATATAATTGGCAACACATCAAGCAAAGGTCCTTATAATTTGTACGGACAACCAAATAGGCTGATGGACTAAAACATGTTTTTTTGGTGTGGAGACAGAACGCAGCTCCGCTTATATACTGCATCCTTTTGCTAAACTATTTTATTCATTCTTTAATTTCATTAATTATATATCGATTACTCGTTGGTTCTTTCTGTAAAGTCACGTAGAAAGAAAGTAACTTAAATAATAGAATACGACGTTTCGATTGCAACACAAGCCACCGTCATCAGGTAGAACTAAAATTGAGAGAGAGACAAAACACAGAGACGGAGACACACAGACAGACACAAGCATAGAGAGACAACAGAGACACACAGAGAGAGACACACAACATCGCCACACAGAGACCCAATGCCTCTGAGTCGAGGCCTTACATAGAGAGGGGGGGGGGAGCAGAGTGAGAGGTGGGTCTGCTGGGGCAGCTGCTGGAGCAGAGAAATTAGCATGTCAATGAATCCATCCCGAAGCGACCGAGGGAAATAAGATCGAATGGCCCTCTGAGAGCCTGGTAAATTTTAGAGAGAGAAATAGTTTGAGCAAACAAAATTTAGCAAATCTTTTGGAAATGTAATGTAATGCCACACAGAGAGTCGGCTAACACACAGTTAACGCATAGTCTGGTTGATTACGATCTCCAAAGATTGCTAAAATTAGAAGTTAAGTGTGATATTTGACAAACAGAGACACACAGAGAGATGTGTGGAAATCCACCCCGAAGCGGCCGGGGGAGAGAAAGAACGAATGGACCTATGAGAGCCTGGTAAATCGATTCTATTTTTTAATGGGATCTATTTTACCCCCCCCCCCTCCCATTCGTTCAAATTGTATTCAAGGCGCCATGTCATGTGATTCAGGATGCAGCTGGAAATGTTCCCCTCGCATCGCACCGCTTGTGCCAGAGGATGGCTTCGAGGGAGGTTGGGACGGTCGAGAAGAGACGTAACGTGAGACACTTTTAGTTGCTGAGGCATTCAAGTTCCCTATAAATGTACATTATTATCCTTAAGTGATTGCAGATGTCAAGCTTCACGTATTTATAGCCAACAATTCCTCTTATTCATCCTTTCTATCCTTCCATATCAATGTCTTCCCACAAAACATGCCAATATGTTTACCCCAGAGAGTCGGGTTGCTCAATGTATGCTGCCCAGGCACAGATAGCAGCAGTAGCAAATGGTGGCAATATCGTAACTGATAGCGCCTAGAAGTGATTACACTGTTGTCCTGTTGCTGCCTATAAAATAAAACAATGTAGCAATCTCCACTCCTTTGAGTTACTGGCCATCATGGTTATGTGTGCAATAATGGTGATGTCACCTTGACAATGATGGCGATGTCACCTTGGCATGGAATGCATTCTGGGATATCCTGTTATTTTTTGGGATGTTTAAGATATGTATTCACGTGTAGTATATGTTCACGGAGATGAAGCGATGAACTGTGCAATTGATACGGTTCACGTGTAGGTGCTATAGGTGGAGTGTCAATGCTGTCAAGCAAGCAGACATTGATTTAATGACTTAACATTTCCCGTCGTTCAAACAGCCCAGATCTCATTGCTCCACAGATCTTGATGTTTTAATCACTTCATTTTCATAATAAACTCCAGGAATCCATACTCTTTGGTTCTTTCGGTAAAGTCACGTGGGTATAAAATAAAATAAATCACGACGTTTCGGGTTTTCCCACCTAATGACGGACGCTTGTGTAGCACCCGAAACGTCGTGTTTTATTTTATTTTCTACCTACGTGACTTTACCGAAAGAACCAAAATAGTATGGATTCCTGCAGTCACGAAAGCTTAAAATCAAGATTAAACTCCAGGAGGAATGCTATCCTCAGCTTACCATTTGCAAACAGACTGGAGACAAGGCCATTTTTACTTGAATCCCGTTCGACATTAGCTCCATGTTGAGCCTTCATCCTTCTGAGAACTTCACAGCACCCTCTCAAACAATCTTTGCAACGTATTCCCTTGTCCCAAATTGCCTTAAACTGTGTCCGTTGCTCCGAAACCCGTACCCACACCACGGTTGCGGAATGGCCCAAGTTGGGAAATAATATCTCACGACATCAGAATAGGGGAGCAGTGGGGGGGGGGAATCTGTACAAATGCATTGCCTTCAGTGGTAGATTAGAATGCAATCAGAGGACGATGCTTGGAAAACCAAAACAGGTGGAGATGAAGCGATGAAACGCACAATTGATACAGTTCATGTGCAGGTGCGGCACGGTGGCGATGGGGGGGGGGCACGGTGGCGAGGGGGGGGGGCACGGTGGCGAGGGGGGGGGGCACGGTGGCGAGGGGGGGGGGCACGGTGGCGAGGGGGGGGGGGCACGGTGCCGAGGAGGGGGGGGCCACGGTGGCGAGGGGGGGGGCACGGTGGCGAGGGGGGGGGCACGGTGGCGAGGGGGGGGGGGCACGGTGGCGAGGGGGGGGGGGGCACGGTGGCGAGGGGGGGGGGCACGGTGGCGAGGGGGGGGGGGCACGGTGGCGAGGGGGGGGGGGCACGGTGGCGAGGGGGGGGGGCACGGTGCCGAGGGGGGGGCCACGGTGGCGAGGGGGGGGGCACGGTGGCGAGGGGAGGGGGCACGGTGCCGAGGGGGGGGGGCCACGGTGGCGAGGGGGGGGGCACGGTGGCGAGGGGGGGGGCACGGTGGCGAGGGGGGGGGGGCACGGTGGCTGGCGGCGTGACGATGGCGGCGATGGAAACCACGTAGGAGATCTTCCACGTGGCCGGACGATGGAGAGAGATGTCGGTGAGCAGCGACGCAGCCAGGACCCAAGACCCCACACACGAGCCCCGAGCCCCGGGTCTGCTCCCCCTTATATCCCCCCAGGCGTGGCTCGGCCCCGCCTCCGGCCACGCCCTCTCGTGGAACCTTCCAGCAGGTTCCACGAGTATCTCGGCTAGCCCCACCTTATACAATTGCTCCAGATAAAACCTCCTTCTCTGATTGGTTGTTACTTAAGCGTGCCCGTACCCGTGATTCCCCTTCCAGGCCGCAAGGTGTCACCCTGTCATTACACATGTATTGCAATTCATACTAATTTATAAAAAAAAAACGACATTCTGTCAAATAAGTGGCAGAGTTGCAGCCAAAATAGCTACATGATATGGGCCCTATCGATTTACACCTCTGTCAATTGATAGAATAAAACTATGCTCTTAGGTTTTTTCGGTAAAGTCACGTAGGTAAAAATAAATAACTTTACCGAAAAAACCTAAGAATATGAATCCTTGCAGTCACAAAAGCTTCAAATCTAGAAAGAATGAAACTACTTAAACAAATGTTGTTGTATACATCATTATGGAAGACATAGACTAATTCTGAAATAGCTTTTCACGTGTATTTATTTACAGTACTGTACAGCATATACATGCTGATGTTTCATCTGCTGGATAATTACGTATGGTGTATATTAATTAATCTACCTTGAAGATGTTCCTGGTTGTGCTGTACAGTTCTTCAGATGTGTTTTTGGGGTTGTACCGCGTTTTGCTTGCGATGATGTCCGACGTTTCGCTCCACATGCTGGGAGCTTTTCCAGGAATTCAATTTTCAACCGTCGAACATCATGCCATGAACCCAAAAACACATCTTACAGGAAGTTATAGGAGATGGTGTACCGGAGGGCAGCCCATACTATGAACGGAATTATGTGACACTCACCTGACCCTCGACATTCACAAAATAACTGAGCCTTGCCACTCAGAGGTGTATACAATCTAGTGGGAAGCTCGTTGAGATGCAAAAACATTGTAACCAATGTTTTAAAACCAATGTTTAACATCAGCATTTGTACCAGCAGTTTTATTATTACATTTACAACAAATGGTTAGCCATTGTACGACTGCAAATGGGTGTTTGCCACGAACTGAGTTCTTGTAAATGGAAGGGCAGATAAACACCACCAGGACCAATATGCCAAATTACCGGATAAAATGTAATTTATTTTCTGAATTTCAAACTCGGTGAGCTAATCAATGACATTGGTGGAGCAGTCTCAGGGGAGTTCTACAAAGCTACATATATTTATGTGCAAATTAGATGTTGGTTATCAAACATATTGAAATTTGCATTTATTGGAGAGATGATTTTCTTTTGGAAGACCAATAATCAATCAATCTGATGCTACAACTGCAGTGGAATTTGTGAGCATTCTATAATTTTAATATTGCATCTCAAAATTGTCTGGAGATTTGTGTTTATAGACTCGTTATGAAAATAAATGTATTTTGTACATTTCAAGACAATTCACACATCACTCGTTGGTAATGCACGTTGGAATACACCAGTCTACCAAAGGGAAGTGTTCAGGCTTGTATGTACGTTGCCAATCTATGATATTCTTGTGTATGGAAACATGTTCAGGAGCTCAATGGCAATGTGGAGGTCTGCGAGCCACAAGAGGGCTTCAGAAGAGAGAGTTCTCGTGGCTTTGCTAGTCCCCCTTTGGCCCTTGAAGGGGTGCAGACAAAGTGGCTTTCTAAATGGTTCATAGCTTGGGGTTTAATGGCCATTAAATAGTGAAGAGTTACCCACCTGGAGCACTTCACCAACTCGCACTGAACAGTGTCGTCACGTGTGGTCAAACTCTACAACCAACACTTCGTAGGGAGGCCTTGATTCAGCAGTGAATAGGAAAAGGACCACAGTTATACATGAACCGCGTACAAACACATTCCTGCGGAGGGAGATGGTAGGAACGTTGGGTTGCTCGGTCAATGGCCAGGGTCAACAGCGGCGTGGTGTATTCCGCAAATATGCCAGACTGTGAGGGCGGGCACAAGCCGGCGTGAGTAGGTTAAACGTTGAGTTTTATAAAGGCACCACGGGGTGACCAGCCCCTCCCCACCCAGCCCCCCCTCCACCCAGCCCCTCCCCGCCCTCCCCCCCAGCCCCTCCCCACCCTCCCCACCCAGCCCCTCCCCTCCCCACCCAGCCCCTCCCCACCCAGCCCCTCCCTGCACGACGGACGGACACAATAATCCCCTGTGGGCTGGTGGAACCAGTGGGTTCCTGCCAGTGTTACGGATGCAATGCAGGGGTAATTGGGAAGAGGACAAGAGAGTGATGGGAGAAGGGTGCAGGTTAGATTTGTGGGTGCTGGGAATGTGAAATTAAAGCAGGGCTGACTTGTCGAACCAGCCTTGCCGCTGCTGCGATTCACCTCCAAATTGCGTCCAATGCATTGGGCTACGCGTTCCTTTTATACTGTACATTTAAAATATGTAGTCTGTGTGGCACAGTCTGCAACTCGATGTCGTTTTTTTTGCTGTTGTAAAACACATTCCTGCGGAGGGAGCTGGTAGGAACGTTGGGTTGCTCGGTCAATGGCCAGGGTCAACGGCGGCGTGGTGTATTCCGCAAATATGCCCGACTGTGAGGGTGGGCACAAGCCGGCGTGAGTAGGTTAAACGTTGAGTTTTATAAGGGCACCACGGGGTGAGCAGCCCCTCCCCACCCAGCCCCACCCCTCCCACCCCCTCCCCACCCAGCCGCTCCCCACCCTCCCCACCCAGCCCCACCCTCCCCACCCAGCCCCTCCCTGGACGACGGACACAATAATCCCCTGTGAGCTGCTGTAACCAGGAGGTTCCTACCAGTAAAAACACATAGAAGGGAAGCAGAATAAATCCATGCTGAAGAATCAACAGCGCCACATTGCCACCTAGCGTCCACCTTTTGTGATACAGAGGTGACGTACCGATGAAGGTTCACACATCATAGAACAAAGGTTCTTGCAGACAACATAATGACTATAATGTACAATGCGGCATTCGGTCTTAAGGTCCCAATGCGCAGTGGATGAAAAGCAGGAAACAAAACAGAACCAGGGGCAACCGAGGGAAGGCCACTTGAAAGAGATGGGTTTTTCAAAGCTGACTTAAATACATCGACCGACTCCGATTGCCTCAATTCAAATGGCAAGGCGTCCCATAGCGTTGGTGCAACGCTAATAAAATCCCGATCACCAAAAGAGCGCTACCTAGAGACCTGAGAGTGCTGAGCAGTTGGAAATCTGAATGACCTTGATGGCATTTTAAAATAACGCCCGCAGCATTACAGGTGTTAATGCTACCCCCTGCCCCCTCCCTTTGGTGCTGCTGATCCTGCATAATGCATGGGCATAATATGACTTTGAAACCCCCCCGCCCACCTCCTACGCATTTCCCATGAATATGCTAAGTTCCTCTTGATATGCACATTCTTTTGTTAAGGCGCTCTTCTTCCACCTCCAACCCAGCTTATATATAAGCTCCAAGCTTGGCAGTGTCTCATTCTTCACCTGAAGACGGCTGCTTGCGTTGTAGCCGAAACGTCGTGAGAATTATTTTATTATGTTTTATTTTTATTATTTTAGTACTTCCCTTCTACGTGGTGACTTTACCGAAAGAACCAAGAAGAAGAGGTGGGGGAGTCTACAGTCTTGGTGGAGGTGGGGGGGGGGGGCAGTGGCAGTGGCGGCCAGTTGGGGGTCCACCTCGCTCCTCAGATGCGTGAACACCGATGGGGAGATGACAGAAGAAGTATAGGCAAGAGAGACTGGGATGCAGTGGGATGAGAGAAATGTGGGCTAAAGATATAGATGTATTAAAATATATATATAACGGGACCAGAGAAGAGATACAGATGATGAATACAAATTTTGTGAAACGAGAGCGATGTCGACAGGAGAGGGAGTTAGATTAAAAAGAGATATACAGGGTGGTCCAGATGTCTTATGACCCCAAATGAATTCTCTCTAACACTTACTATTTGTGTCCACCAATGGGGGTGTGTGATGTAAGCAATATAATATGCGTAAAATTAGGGGCCAATTAATTGGAGATAGCGACATCCGGACTACAGTACAAACAAGATCGGGATTATAGAGTTTAAAATCCCCACGTAATTGTGAACTCGCGATTTGAATTCGAGCTCATATTCGGTGCACCCCTTAATTGGTGAATGTGGGGGGGGGGGGCTCTTTAGTTGCTTGGTGCCCAAGCAGAGTGCCACCCCTGGTGGGCACTGGGAAGGGAATACACCCTGCCACTGAGGACCCCCTTCTAAAAAATAAAAACACTCTACTACAATTTAAAAGTTAAGTCCAAAAAAATTGGTACCGTATTAAACAAAAGTTAAGTGGGTTCTGTTCTTCAAAAGGGCTCCTTTCAATATGCTAACCGTCGTTTTGATGTCCAAAAAAAATACAAAAATGTGTCCTAATTAAGTAATGAGCATCACAGCCCCTTGAGTTTTGCTCAGACTGCTGACTTCGCAATAAAGCCGACACGAGTGAACGTATTTCTGCCTTGTTGCATAACCCCTCGTCCACAGTAGTTACTTTACACACTGTTATCTTCACTGGTAAATATTTGCACATGTTCAGATATAAAGTTGCTCTAGAGATTACGATGATCATGATGGGCCCTAAAGTAGCATCGTCACTTCGATTAATGGCCAACACAACCGAGACCCTTATCGTTACAGTCCTTACAAACAACACTGTTCTAAGCCTCGATTTAAAGCTTTCGTGACTGCAGGTGATTCATCTTCTTGGTTCTTTCGGTAAAGTCACGTAGAAGGAAAATAATAAAATAATAAAAATAAAACATAATAAAATCATTATTTTACGTGACTTTACCGAAAGAACCAAGAAGACTGTTCTAAGCCTTTAAATACTTCCAGAATTCACTTTTGTACTAGGTAGCTCGTCCGATGCTAAACATCTGGTTCGACTGTCTGTACGGATGTGCCAAACAGAAGGCTCTGATTAATGTGCTTCTGTCCTGATAGGAAGCTAATTCCAGTCGGACGCCCCGACAAACCGCATTTCGTAACTGCCATGTAACGCCACTTGTTAACACATTTGCCCTACGTGTCAGTTTTTTTTTCGATTTAAAGCTTTCGTGACTGCAGGGATTCATCTTCTTGGTTCTAATGGGTAAAATCACGTAGAAGGGAAGTAATAAAATAATAAAAATAAAACATAATAAAATAATTCTCACGACGTTCCGTCCTCACCTGAGGACGGCTGCTTGCGTTGTGGCCGAAACGTCGTGAGAATTATTTTATTATGTTTTATTTTTTTTATTATTATTTTCTGTACACATTGTGTCCAGAGGACCAGATGGAGCAGTGTGGTGAGTGCACATCACTGGAGAACTTGCCACTTGAGTTCGATACCCGAGCGTGATTAACATCAGTGGATATCGATGCCTGCAGCAGTCCTCCTCCACCGATCTGCATTGATCTGGTGTAGTATGGCCAATCAGCACTCATGATCAAAAGCCTCAGGGAGGTCTTCGTCCAGCAATGTAATTACAAAGGGCTATGAATTACGTTTGTGTTACATTTATTATTACTTAGTAATTCTTCAGATCCGGGGTTCATTGTAATAACAATTACAGCAGTACTGTTTTGCCAGCTCACATTACAAATTGCAATTACGTTGTAATTGTGTAATTAATTCCTAATTACACAATTACAATTGTGATTTGCCCCAGGACTGGTATACATACACAAACTATATCGCAAACTGCACTTTGTGCCTGGCCTAAGGCCAAATATCGTTCGTTATAGTTCTGCAGAAAATATTATTTAACTACAAAACTGAATCTAAGCAGTGTTCCCCTGTCGATGTAATGCTACACTTTACTGTGAATGCTTTTGCTCAGTGAGAGATAATAATGGAAGCAGAATGCATTTTACCTTTCATTATCAGTTTAACACGTAGGCTTTCGCGACCAATACTATTCATAATCAATGTTTTTTGGGTTTAGATCGCGTTATTTATAAATGTGTCGTAACCCTCCACCACCCGACACGGCCAATCAGTAAAAAAGTGTCACGTAGACAAAAGACAAAAAGTTCACTGCTTTAGCCCACCGGTGTGTTGAAGCGTGAAACCACAACATTTACAATTTGAGTACGACGTTTCGCTGGTAATTGCATCCAGCATCATCGGGCAATTCGCCAGAATGGTGAGGCTCTGCTCTGTCTCCCGTTCTTATATAGAGCAGCAGCAGCAGGGTGACGTCATTATGTTTCTGAAAAGGCAATTTTTAAGTTAAGTTTGGCACGTGACTGCCACAAAATCGCCCTGGACGCGAGTTAGGCCTTGCCAGATGTCAGAAATGAAACGGAATCGACGAGCCTGGTTTGGATACGTGCCCACCAGGAGTTTGGAATGGGCGACCAGCAGGGCTGCGAGGTTGGCCATGAGTTAGCAGCGGTGAATGTTACCTCCTCTGCATGTGCGGGATCTTCTCCGTCACTCCAGTTTCCTCCCGTATGCCGAACACGCGTCAATGGAATTTGGCAAAAAATGCCCCAGTCCAGGAAACCATCCCGAAAGAGGGTGTTGCAACCCAGTGATGTTTTACCGTGAATAGACATACTTTATTTTTATATTTTACCACGTAAGGCCCACTGAGCTATACAGCTCTTTTTTCAGAAGCGACCTGGCCACAAATGATAGCTCAACGAAGTGGCTTATCACGTGGACATTTATAGTAGCCAAATACTCTAAACGGCATGTCTCTAAATGTGGAGGTAGGAGGAAGAGTAGGTCAACATATTCTCCATATGTGGCTCTCTGAGCTCCCAGCGGTGCGGGCGAGTGATACCACGTCTTGCACCTTGATCCTTATCTGCACATGGAAGCAGGCTTCAATAATTTCCGTGGCTTCTAGGTGGCAGTAGAGGTTTACAAATAAGAGCTACGTAACTAATGCGTCATACGCATTGCCATTACATGTCTCTCGCAGTGCTGGGATGCCTAAGTTGATAGAACATCAATAAAAAAATATCCATTGGAATTGTTACCAGACATCGTATTATACAGAGCACTTCACTCGTCATGCTTTCAAATGCAATAAACTAAAAAGGAAGCTATCTTATCAAGCATTTGATGTAGAAACCGGTGTAGTATTTCAAAAATACATAGACCATCTATGTATACAACACTGTGATAAGGTATACTTTATACTTCATGCATATTACTGATATATTTTAATAGTGCATTTTAAAGCAGACTCATATCCATGCTGTTAATGATAAAAAAATATATTTATTTTTTTACTTTCTCAAATGACATCTATCTCCACTCACAGTCTGAAAACATTTTCAGGAGCACCCTGTCTCGGTTAACTGATTGCATGTGGAGTGGTGGTGCAGTGGTTAACACACTGCACTCTGAACCTGGTAATCCAAGTTAGATACCTGAGCGTGGATAATATCAGCGGCGAGCGATATCCAAACCAGTTCTGGGCCTTCCCTTCACCAACTTGCATTCACCAGTATGGTGAAGTATGTCCAATAACCCCCCCCCCCCCACCATGACCAACAAATTGTGGAGAGTAATTCATTCACAAGTGGATTGACACGACGGCTGTATATAATCGTTAATACCCTGAATATATATTTTTAAAATATGAGAGACCAAAAAACCCACAATGCTCATAGAAAACCCACACATGCACTCTAAATCTAGGTGTGTAGCATCTCATCCCCTCGCAAATCTGGTGAATAATTGGAATTCAGGGTGGCAATACAATTTCAGAATCGTTCACCCCCCCCCCCCCCCCCCCCGTTTTTTTTGGTGAATGTCGCCCCTGTAAGTGACTGCAGCCTTTATGTGAACCGGTCGCATCACACGCGTACGAATCGTGGTGGATTTTTTTACACGCACGAATTAATGCAGCGATGAATTTCCGCACACGTACGTAGACAATTCCATCAGAAATCTTGTACTGCATATCTACATGTTGAACTTCTTTCGCATCCTCCGTATCCAACCGTGCTAATCGGAGTCTGTGCGGTGTACTGGCCTATACCAGGCACCTGATTGGCCCAGCAGGCAGTGCCGGATTAAGCTAGTACGGGGCCTGTAGCATATGTGATAAAAAGGGCCCTAAATTACTTTACTTTAATTAGTAAAGTAATTATATTGTTTCATTTGCTATACGGCCAGATAATACGACAAATGGCTAACCTTAAACACCCAGTCGTTCATAAAAGTTGAAGGCGGTATAGTACTATAGTAATAGAGCAAGTGCAGAATCACTGAACCGGAATTGATAGCTCTAAAGCATTTATCGCGGGGCCCTTGAAAATGCGTGGCCCGGAGCATTGTGCAGCTACTTTTGCTCCGAGAATAATACAATCCGGCACTACCTACAGGTCGAAGTCACAATGCGCTATGGCCGCATCCTCCATGCGATCCACGAGTACCGCGTCTAAGCCGTGGGCCGCAGGCGTGTGCCAGCAAACCCGCACAAAACCTCTCAGGTTCTTTCGGTAAAGTCACGTAGAAAATAAATTTAATAGTAATAGAATACGACGTTTCGATTGCAACACAAGCAACCGTCATCAGGTAAGAATGAATTAGAAAACCCAACCTAGTCAATTTAGAAATAGAATGCAATACAACAGAGAGTCGGCTAACACAACAGTCAACACACCACATGGTTGATTACTTTCTTCCAAAGATTGGTCAATTTGAGAGAGGGACAAAACACAGACACGGAGACACACAGACAGACACACATGCAGAGAGAGACACACCAAGACGAAAACCCTTCGTGGCTACGGCGGTCAGCGGTGGTGGCGCTGGGCATGAGAAAAGACCGAGCAAAAAAGTGTAGGGCTTCAAGTGGATGGTGTGGCCCCTGATTCATGGGGGGGGGGGGGGGCGGTATAGTTAGCTCATCGCACTGCATCTCTATTTCTATCTACCGGTACCCCCCCCCTTATCTCACTTCACCCCTGGCTCTTGCCTACATCTCTCCTGTCATCTGATGGGGACGATTGCTCAAAAATGTATTTATACTCAGGGCATCCAATGGATCGTCACCACCACTGACAGACTGTACGAATAAACTTTTGATCAAATTCGTAAATCACTGTGGACTTGCATAGAGATGTTGTATACATTATCTCTGACTTTACTCCTAAAAGAGGCTTATTTAGTAACTTAAATGCCTCGAACAGCCTTGGGTGGTGACTGGGACTCAATCCATTTCTAGAAATCTGGCATGCTGTTGCTTTTCTGGATGAATAGTTCACTCAGGAATGCGAGATCATTTCCCCCGTATAATGAATTACAGCTTAAAGCAGAATTTAACAGCTTTAATTCTAGTCACTGCCTGCCTTCCTCGCCCTTTGATTTTTTTTTCATTGCTTAAAGCAACTTTTAAATAGAGCGTTGGCACTGATTAAAAATCTGCCTTTAGCAGGGCAGGAACACACGCGGATTGTGTACATGTACACGTTGGATGATGGCCTCCTCTCGCTATGCAGGTTGGGGGGGGGAAGGGGAGGGGTGTTACTTGACCATACTTCACCACACCGGGCAGTGCAGGCGGGGAGCACGCGCGTGGAGAGTTACATCAATTTCATTTTGCTTGCAGTGCCTTCTGGTAGCAACCCCGGAGGCCCAACATCTGTGGCCTGCGCAGTAACATCTGACACGAACGGTGGGTGCCCATCCAAGCATTGTCCAGGCTCACGCCTGCTTAGCTTCCGAGACGCTGATGAGAGCGGGCGCACGTCACGCGCGATTCGCTCTTGGGCAAAATAAAAGTAACGGAGATGTCGCGCATATTATTCACAATGTTAACCAAATAACGTTTAAAGCTGATGTATACCGTTTGCGCAACGAACAACAGTGAAGCAATAGCGAATATTATATTTTTTTTAAACAAAGACATTCGTAAAAATCCTCATAGTCCCATGCAAATGAAATGTATGATGTATGGCAGCAACATTGGTCAACAGAGCACGCACATTTTACCCGTTCCTCCGAGTTTGCAGTGAATGCGATGAATGTGTTTGCGATTAATGCCACACGTTTTTGAGTCTGAAGCCACTTGCTTTAGGGAGGTGTTGCAAACATGCATACATACCTCACAGAGCACCGTAATCTGCAAACAATGCACTCGCTTCACGCATATGCTGGCCTGGGCGGCTGCTGTGCGCGTTTGCTGAATTTCTTTCGCACCGTACGTAGCAAACCTTGCTAATCGGAGTGTACCCGTTGGCAATCTTTCTTTCAGGAGTCCCCATTGCATTGTTTTGCTTTGATAAAGGCTCGAGATTGGTCAGGGGGTCAGGTATGTGGCTTGAAATGTGGGGGGCGGGTGGTGGTGGAGGTTTTGTGGCCAGCCGTGTGGTCCACATTACACCGGGGGGGGGAGGGGGTGTTTGAGCAGAGAGAGTTGAATGTTGCACGTTAAATTTGAGCAGACCCGGCAATTGACGCTTTAACCCTTTTACCATCCCGATGAAGTCTGAATGGCGATAGCTACCAGGGGCACTGGCTTCACACCAGCCCCGAGCTGCGTGTACATCTTATTTGCCTCCTCTGTCCGCGCTGCTTCTTTGTATATTATTTGGCTGCGCGAAGCTCCCTAGTTTCTACTGCCCCAAACAAAATACACACGTTAGCACATTCGCGGCACGCACGCACGCACACACACGCGCGCGCGCGCGCAAAGACACGTTTCGAGTCGAGCACAACGAGCCGTGGCACTTGGGCCAGCGCCGGCTACACAGGAAGGTCCTTCCGGAGAGCCTCATTCGCCACATCGGCCTCGGGCTCACTTGCCCCTTTCGATCATCATCATCTCTCTCTCTTTCTCCCCGCCGACTCGCTCGCTCGCTCGCTACATTCTGCATTGTGTGCAAGGGGCGGCAAGTAGTTAGGAGGGTTTTTTTTTGTTTGAGGCATTCCGCGAATTCCAGAAATTTCAAAGATTGACCCCCCGGTCCCTCGTTAATAAGGCCCCCGGCTTTTTTATTTTTGTGTCGCAGAGTCCTCGCTGACAGACTTTGCAGGCTTCTTGCAGAGCTGTCCATGGGGGAGATACAGGTGACCTGTTTGTTTTGCCCGCAGTAGTTTCCACATGGACAAGGGGGGGGGGGGTCCTACAAACCCACCCGGGCAGTCAACGTGTCGCTGCTGCTGTTGATGTTGTTGATGTTGCGTAGCATTTATCCTGTTTTGGTAGTACGTCGCTACACTTCAATGTAATACTGTGTGCAGTTGAAATGTCTTCAACCAATGCAAGGCGTATGAAATGACAACCAAGACGTTGAAGTCCAATTCTGGAATTCACCATCGCAATTTATGAAACGCATTTAGTATTTATATTTCCCTTGTTATACCACAATATAAATACTACTACAAAGTACAAAACCATCAGGGCTGAATTATGAATGGTATATTGTTCATGCATTTCAAGCTGCTACAGTAAGGCTATTATGTTCGTGTCGAAGGGTAATGTAATGCATGTTTATCTTGCAAAAGCCGTTCTCAAAATGATTCATCGCATTGCGATAGTTGTGTAGATAACTATTTCAGTGTGCTCCTTGTTAACGAATTTAGTAGAGGGGCATCAGACGATAAATTATCCTTTATCTCACGGCTTTATAGGGCAAAAAACATTATTTTATATGTTTTCTATCATTCTTCATGTCCGACAGTTGTAGATTTGAGCAGATGAGGCAATGTCAACTACGCACTTTAAAAACAATAAAACCATGCAATAGTAAATTGTCATTACTGCCTTTAAGCCACAGATGGTTAATCCCGATCTGCTGTTCAACTGGTGACAACAACACTGCTATTTCTCATATACATCGGCATTAACCCTTCACACTTGTAAGATTTTTAGATTAACTTCTTGCGGGATTTCTTTTGTTCATCAAGAAAGCGACATATGATCGGAACCCTTCGAAAGCACTCAAACGGTCCGTGTTAATGTATTACCTTCGACTAAATGCTTTGGAATACATTAATTAGCGCAAATTATAGAGCATCGTTTGTCAGATGTCAGTATACAACACCGTGTAGTTTTTTTTTCCCCAGCTCTGGCCATGCTTCTAATGACGCCACGCCAAGACGCTGGTAAACTCTTGCCAAAAGGACCTCGGCGTCTCGGCGTGGAAGAAGAAGAAGAAAAAAAATTAAAGTTACACAAAAAAAGTCTCTACAGGCACGCTGTCAACACAAATATTTGCTTGGGAATGGCGCCGGGAAGCTGACAAGTATTTTATTACCGCGGCTAAAGTCGCTTCGTTGTCCCAGCCCCCCCCCCCCCAATTTGTTTTTTAGAGCGTTTCCATTCCTTGGTCTCGGCGCTTTCTAAACGTGCGCGCCGAGCCGCGGATTTCTTCACGAAACGCCGCGAGGTTGGCACAGGCGGTGCCGTGTGCGAGACGCGTTTGAGGATGGGGGGGGGGCGGCGAGGGGGAGAGGGAAGCGGGGGGGCGAGGGGGGAGGGGGGGCGAGGGGGAGAGGGGGGGGCGAGGGGGGAGTGGGGGCGGCTTTGGGGGAGAGGGGGGGCGAGGGGGAGAGGGGGGGCGAGGGGGGAGGAGGGGCGGCGTGGGGGGAGAGGGGGGCGAGGGGGAGAGGGGGGGCGAAGGGGCTAGGGGGGGGCGAGGGGAGAGGGGGTGGGGGAGAGGGGGGCGAGGGGGGGGGCCCTCGTCAAACGCCGCTAATGCCCCCCCCATCACCACCACCCATCAACCCCCCCCCCCTCAAGGTTACAAGCAAGGCGTCTTTAAAGCAGGGGCTTGTTGGCGAGCACGTTTTTATTGCAGCAGCAGCAGCAGTAGGTGAGGGAAGAGAGGGAAAAAACCCAACCCAGTCTGGGATGAATCACGGAAGAATTGGAGAATACGTAGACGGAGGAGTACAGTGGACTTTCTGTTGAGGGGGGGGGCGGGGTGTAGAGGTAAGGAGGGTTTCAAAACGAAGGTCTCAAATATACATATTTGAAAACAATGTAGCGATCATAAAAGTACGGTTTGCATTACGACGCGCGTGAAGCGGTGTCAAGCTCAGAGCGTTGTCGAAGCGCAAACCCCGAGTTTGGCCCCTTGTAGTGAGTGTGCGACGATCACCGCCCACTGGAGTGGGAGCCTTCGCCCTGTGCGAAGAATGTTAAGCCGCCTCTCGCCGCCCTCGATGCTAATATCAATTGTCAATGCACACCAGGGTGCCCACTAACATTGGACGTTGCTACGTATTGATCGAGAATGGAAATGTAAGATGACGTGTGATACGCCAACATCATCAGCAGCAGCAGCAGCAATCCACTGCTGGATGAAGGCACCCACAGGCGGACGTAGCCACCTCGCATGACCTTGTGATGCAAACGATCCACTCGGCAACCTCACACGGACTGGTTCCGTCGCTCCATCTCCTCACTAGACGTGCGTTCATTCCTTGGCTGCCACTCTTGTTATTCTTGACTCTCGGCCATCCACATCCCTTCTGGTGACGTACCCGGCCCAACGCCCACTTACTTTTATTAATATTTAATTTTGTTTGAATACATTGAAGAAAATTGTGTTTTTTTTACTAGGCTATCCTATTATTTAAGAAATTGATTCCTCCACCAATTTGTCCGTTGGGTTTCTGGAATACATCCGATAACACGATAATAGTTACCATAGTAAGTCTTACCTCTGTTCTCATATGTGCCGCTGGACGGGAGGTGATGAGAGGGGCTTTATGTTGTCATCTGCATCATCAGCCACGTCACGCTCGGCATGGCTTGTCGGGAGTTTCCCACCTTCGGGAAGCAGTTTTTCTTGCTGGCAGTCGTTTCTAAAGAGACCCGAGTAATCAAAAGACAAAACACATCATTATTGTCTGATTGGTTCTTTCAGTAAAGTCACGTGACTTTACCGAAAGAACCAAGAAGATGAATCCCTGCAGTCACGAAAGCTTTACATCGAAATTTACATCATTATTGCTTTTATATTATTAATCAACGAATAATCCCAACTCTAGTATTATACTATCTGTGTATATATTTGCGCTGTAAAACTGCATGCGTTTTTAAAACGCGGTAATTTCTCAATTACATTGGTACTGAATTTGACTTTAAGAGACCATCACACATTATACACTACCGTGTGTAAAATTAATGTTCATCTTCAAATAGCATGTTTATACGAAGATTGATATGCAGTTGGACATATCGATATATGGATCTATAGATAGAAATAACATTTCTATACAGCACTCAATATAAAAGAAAACATTATATTTTGCGTATATTCATCTACAGAAATAAATACATACATGTGCAAGAATATACAATATACACAGCCTATACCCCAAAACACCCAGGAATTTGTCCGATCGCGTTAGATTTCAGAAGATAAGAATAACTTGAACCTGGATAATGCTTGACTGGAGAGGCAAGCACGATGCACAAGACGAAAATTCTCGACTGCCTTGGGCTATGTTGGCAGCAGAAGGCAATGCAACACAACTCAGTGTTGTACTGTACTATGCATATTGCGTCAACGCTCTCGGCCTTGACAAACCCACACTGACCAGCTCGGCGGTGAAGTATGATCAAATAACTCCCATGGCCAACCGTGGCATGGAAAGACCTTTCATCTAGTAGTAGATTGACGAAAGGGCTGTACACACACACAGTGTGTAATAACGTTATATCGTCAAGATAACGACTGTGTGGCGCTCTGTCAATCTACCACTGGGGAGGTTGTTTGACCAATCATCACCGCATTGGTGCAGGTTGGTGATACCACTCGCCACTGATGCTATCCGCAAGCTGGGAATCGAACTCGCCTCGCCCGTGTTTTTGTAGATTTCGTGCGGTAACCACTGCACCACCGCTCCCCCCTTCCCCCCCCCCCCATAATCAAGATAGGTATATGGATTTTGAAAACAGATAAATGTAATCACGGCGGGTATCTGCTACAGTGATGGGTCTCACCTGAACAGCTCCACACACCACCGCGCCGTTGAAAAAATTCGTCAATGATGCTTAGACGACACCTTCACTCGATGCCATTGAATGCCACCCGCAGGATAGATGCGTCACATTGTGTGCACACACGACATGTTGAGGCTTTCATTTTTCGTATCATTATTGTTTGTGCTTGTGCACCACTGCTGATGCAGCAACGCCAAATGAGTTCTTGTAAAGTTTATTTGAAAACTAAAGTGAAAATGTCTTGCTACCTGCAGTCCACACAAAGACAAAGATCCCCCCTATAGCCGTGCTGTTAGCGAGCACCTATGAAGGTGGGCACGGTACATGAAGGGTTGGGTGACCAGCACCACCTCAGCCGTCTCCCCAGTGGCGATGTTCACACATCGCATCAGCTGTGCTCATTTAAGGCTGAGTCGACCTAGCGGAGGCCCAGGACCGGTGGAGATAACCGTCACTGGTGGTGTTGGCCATGAGCTGCAATCGAATTCGGGTCACACACACAAACACACACGCGCGCACGCACCCACGCATTCATGCATTTACAAGCAGTGCTTTATGAGATGACATTTCCAGTGATGCAATGGGCTGGTTGAGATGCTGAGAAGGCACTTGGGAAATGGGACGGGCGAGCAAGGAGAGCTCGAAGCACGGCCACCTCTTGCAACACGATCTTGTTGCGCCTGTTAAGCGAAAGGGGTTCACATTTAATGGCCTGGTGGTTACTTTGGCTTGCACTGGTATTTGACCCACAGTCCGTCTTAAATGTCAAAGCGACATGCTTTCTCTTCATTAGGAGGAGCATGGAATCGTCCATCAGAAAGGAAGGCGAGTGGTAGGGCATAGAACTGGTTTGTTTAAAAACACACAGAAGTTGCATTTCACCATTGCCGTCCTCATCATCATGTGGCTATTGTCAACTTCTAGATTTGAAGCTTTCGTGACTGCAATGATTCATATTCTTAGGTTTTTTCGGTAAAGTCACGTAGGTGAAAACATTAAAATTAATAAAAGTAAAATAAAATAAAAATCACGACGTTTCGGAGGCAACACAAGCTTCCGTCTTCAGGTGGAACCGTCACAGCCACGACAGCTGTATCAAGTCGTGATATTTTTTATTTTACTTTTATTAATTTTAATGTTTTTACCTACGTGACCTTACCGAAAAAACCTAAGAATATTGTCAACTTCTCCAAACATCATTGATTACCCTTCCCACGAAAACCACCGTGTATATGAGTAACTGTGAAGTGCAGCATATATATACTTTCACGTCTCCCAATGTACAGTAATGTACCCTACTGATGTTAATAATTGTATCGGTAAACTGCCTATTCAATGGCCTCATATGAGATGCAAATTATTCAATAGATTTGTTTTAAATGAAACAATCCCCATTCATAGTATCAAAGCATTGAAATGTAAGTTATTAGAAGCACATTTACTTGATTATAACTGCGTGTACAGTTTACCATGTTATGCGCACGATGGCAGAAACTGCGGTGCTGTGAATAAACCTAAACAATGCAGTTGTTTCACATGTAAGTTATATCCTGTGTGTTGTTTACCAGTCGCGATAACATGATCTCTTGATGCGATACAGTGATGTATGTAATGCGGACATTTCTCCACAAGTAATTCACATTTCGTTCACTCGGCTGGTGAATATTCCTGCACTGTAATAAAAAAAAAATCTGCATTTTTGAAAATACTCAATTAGTAGGTGTGAAAATTAATCAGCACAATCGTAGCTCTTCGTGTGCTCGCTAGGCATTCGTATTCACTTGTCTGCCTGGGGACAGCTCCCTCTCTCTACCTTAACCTCCCTCCGTCCCATACCGATCCCCCCCCCCCTCCTCTCTCTCTTCACGTATCGTAGCGCCGCACTCCACACGATGTCCCCTTGAACCACAGATATAAAAAAAAGGCACACGTTGAGGTCACTTCTCCGTTGATATTTTCCAACAGTATAACATTTTAATTTTTTTTACTTTTTGCTCGGTGACACCGTCGCTTCGTGCGTTTTTTCATGTCACGCTCAGGACAGATACTTCATCTTGTGTGCACAGTCTACCCTGTAACGTGAGACGCGTACGCAAGGCTGAACAGAGACTGAGGCCCGTGAGTAGCATCTGGAAGCATCCAGCAGCATCCCGACTCGTGTGATGCTACCCCGAGGCAGCCGTGCGACCGCCTAATCCACACTCAATCGCGTTAAATCCAATTCGCATCCGCGTTATAAAAAATTAGCATTCATCCATCGTGTTACTGTATATCCAATTCGCGTTATGAAAACACGCGTTATAGGATGACTGACTGTACACGAAAAAATGCATTGTATAATGAGAATATATAATCATACGAATGATTACACTTATTTACTCGGGAAAGCCTCATTGAGTCTCAAGACGCTGTTTCAGGAGGGTCGTTCCAAAGTTCTTTGCAGTAGGGACGACGACGTTGCTTTGTGCAATTTCACTTTTCATCATTTGCGGGTCATTTTTCACCATTGCGATGGTCGGCCCATGCCAGTTGCAATGTATGCTTTTTTAGCTATGGGAGGCTACCAAAGAACCCGGAGGAACCCCATACAACACAGAGGGGGACAATATAGAAACCCAAAACACAAATCGAACCCAGAGCACACTCTTGCTGCGAGGCAGCATGTATGGCCGTTTTTTTTCACTTATTTGCTGGATGAAGGTCTCCCCACGCTGTGTGAGTAGTGGGGGTTGTTTGACCATACTTCACCACGCTGGGAATTGTGGTTTGGTAAAGGTGGGAGTGGGGGGAGACCAGTTCAGATAGCACTCGTTGCTGATTTTAACTATGGCTGATAATCAAACGTAGGTCACCAGGCTCATACACACGGTACACATCTGGTGACAATATGGGGATGCATTGATCCAGCAGTGGATTTTTTTGACGCGGAAGCAAGGACGACTTTCAGCGACTTCTACATGGCGTGAACAAGTTATACACGCGGCACGGCTGCAAATCGAGAGCGCACAACACAAAGGCACATTCGCAAGGCACTTATATCGGACAAGTGCACAATTATGACGCGCGTGACGTTTGTGCGTGCACATCAATGTGGGTGCGTTATCTGCGCCTGTGCAGCCGGTCAGAGTCCAACCAACTTTCGCGGTCACCTTCATAGACAATTTATCATCGGTCATTCATCTCGTTCATTCAGGCACATCGCCGCTCGACGTGGAAGTGAAAGTCGGGGCGACGGGCCCTTGAAATGCACATTTGCTTTCACGAGCCTCGCCGGGACATTTGACAAGTTCCACACTGCGCCCTCCCCCGCCCCCCGGCACCTCATCATTCCTCGCTGTTTGTTGGCGTGCAACATTTGCGAAACCTCCGGGAGTCGGAGAATGAGGTGTGGAATCAATGGGGGGAGGTGGTGGAGGAGGATGAGGAGGAGGGAGCGGACGTGGGGTTCACGGGGACGTCGGATTAAGCCTCGGTTGGGCATATGGAAACCTCAGCTGCTGTACCCACACCCATCGTCAGCCAGTCGGAACACCAACGTGCCATTTACACGAAGCATGCCGAGGCACGAGCAGCCGCAAGCTTCAAAAGTGTAACATGACGGGGGGGGGGGAATGCGAAAAGATCTTAAAGAAGTAAAAAAAAGAGGGCATCTCTCACCCGCTGCCTTTTGATATTTCACAATTGAACTCTTGAACATCATCATCCATCACCGTCATCACCAATGATCAATCGTTCGTCATCATTCACCAACATCACGCGTGGTATTATTGTTGTTATTATATTTATCCTCGCCATCGCCAACATATTGTAGCGATGCACCACAGCAATTAAAAGCAGACATTTTGAGTACTACCTAAACGAGTAAATTAGATTATCTTCACATGTTGATTATGGGTAGGCACATGTGTAACAGACTAAATGTCAATGTGTAATGTTTATCGTGAGGGTCGTGCTTGTTATTTTATCCGTTCCTACAGACTTAGGGCTGCTGAGCGCTCGCTCTCCAATAGATGCTAGATTTGGGACGAGAAGAAGATGCTTTTTACACATCACCGCTGTTGAGTCACGTGCTTGTAAGTGACCAAAAAACAACAACAACAACAACAACCGTGATACAGCTGTCGTGGCTGTGACGGTTCCACCTGAAGACGGAAGCTTGTGTTGCCTCCGAAACGTCGTGATTTTTTTAAACTTTTATTAATTTTAATGTTTTACCTACGTGACTTTACCGAAAAAACCTAAGAATATGAATCCTTGCAGTCACGAAAGCTTCAAATCTAGAATTCCACCGTGATGGCGCACAGATTTTTTTCTCCTGGGAAGCGTTGGGGATTCCTATGGAGAAATCCGAACATCACCCCAACGTTTTGAATTAAAACTTTCCTGACTTCAGGAATTCATATTCTATGGTTCTTTCGGTAAAGTCACGTATAGATAGAAAAAAATATAACAATAAAATGATAAAAAATAACAATGAAAATAAAGTGAATACAAATAATAAAAATATAATAAAAATTGTGATATTTTTTTGAATTGTTATTCACTTCATTTTCATTATTTTATCGTTATTATTTTTTTCTATCTACGTGACTTTACCGAAAGAACCATAGAATATCACCCCAAAGGCTCCAACTCAAAAAAAAGTACCATCTCTTGAAACCAGCCTGTCTGCCCTCCCACGCATCACGAACGCTGCGTTTTGTGACTGCAGTCTTCGTGAAGACTCCTGGCATCGTAGCAAATAATTCTAGATCATTTGTAAAAAGAGATCGCATGAGCTCTCTGATGTTTTTTCAGGTTATACTGTTGGTTCACGTTAACACATTCCTGCGGAGGGAGCTGGTAGGAACGTTGGGTTGCTCGGTCAGTGGCCAGGGTCAACGGCGGCGTGGTGTATTCCGCAAATATGCCCGACTGTGAGGGCGGGCACAAGCCGGCGTGAGTAGGTTAAACGTTGAGTTTTATAAGGGCACCACGGGGTGACCAACCCCTCCCCACCCAGCCCCACCCCTCACCCAGTCCCTCCCCACCCAGCCCCTCCCTGCACGAGGGACGGACACAATAATCCCCTGTGGGCTGGTGTAACCAGGAGGTTCCTACCAATATTACTGATATCTGTTCAAGTTAGACCGTACTGATGTGTTTTAGGGTTGCGTCGACGTGTGTTCGGGCTATAGAAAGTGAGATGCCCCTTTGCGGTTCCTGAAGAATCACCCGGCGTGCGGAGCGAAGCGTCAGACATCGTGCCGAACAACACGTGGTACGAGCCGAGAACGCGTTCGGGAGCGACACGACACACAAACCTGTGCAGTCGTGGATCAACACATGCGATAATCGATAATCACCTGTGTGAGACTGAACGCACCTGAGCGTCCATAGTCTCGTTCGCGGATAGCATAAACTATTAAACTGCTGTTGGTTGTATTTTTCGATTTAAAGCTTTCGTGACTGCAGGGATTCATCTTCTTGGTTCTTTCGGTAAAGTCACGTAGAAGGGAAATAATAAAATAATAAAAATAAAACATTAAACATAATAAAAGTATATAATAATATAATAATATACAATAATATAATTAAATAATTTTTTGCATGCTTTTTTTCTTCTTTTATTATTTCCATTCTACGTGAATTCACCTGTTGGTTGTACTTCATGCTCACGTTCCAACACGATCGATCACAGGCTGCTGCAAACAATTGCACTTGCACTGCTGTGCAGTGAGTTGTCGAACACGGTTTTTGTAGCGGTTGCTTTTGTGTTCCTGTCAAAGACCAGTAGATGGCACCCACATCCACAGATCTGGCTTTGCTCAGTCTTGCTTAAAAGACTGTTGAAAATCATGATCATTACTAACTGCAAATATACGTAATGCAAGAGTAATAATAATGAGAATGTTATGAACGCGTTAGCCTGGGCTCAACACTAACAATCTCCTTCGATGACGGATGCAGGCCATAAGGTCACATCCGAAACTGTCAGGACTTTTAAAACCTATTTAATAAAGTTTGGAATTTAGCCTGGACCTGTCCGGTTCTTTTTGTTACTCGAATATATAATGAATAATGTGTACTAATTTATTAACCTCACACGAAACCATTCAATTTCCAATAATATTTATATCGTTAAAATCATAGACCTGCGTTGACTTTGCTCTCGTAATGTGGTCCCAATGATGTTTCATTTTCAATTATGCACTTTTAAAAATATAGACGGTACAACCCTGTCATGATGAGAGCACGTGCGGAGGTTAAAAACATCGTTCTAACTGTCGAGAAAAGCACGTGGACCAGGGTGGGATGTCACCTGAAGGGGCGATGACCAATGGTCAAGAATAATAATGGAGCTGCAGCCAAAGGGAGGAAACGCACCCAAGAGGACATCCACCATGAGGATGGAGCTATGAAGTGCTAAGCTAAACTTTTATATTGTTTTATTTCACCAGGTAAGACCCACTGAGCTGTATAGCTCTTTTCAGAAGTGATCTGGACAAAATAATAGCTCGACGAAGTGGCTTATACTCGAAAAGCATGTTTCTAAATGTGCAAGGAAAAACCGGAGGACCTGGAGAAAATTCCACGCGATCACGAGAACGTTTAAACACCAAATATACAGCAGGCGTCAAATCCACGACCTGTATACCAGGAGAGGTAGTTAACATCTCGTGTGTAGATTATCGGTGAATTATTTAATCGCAGGATTGTGTAAGATGGAAAAGGCTTGTGGATGGATTCATCCAACTGTGGATTGGCCATGGCTGATTATTGTAATCTCATATAAAATAAATACGTAATAATTGTAATAGGTTTTTACCCTTTCAACTGCTACAACAACTGACAGTTTTTGGTGTTGGACCAGATGACGCCAAAAGGCCTTTTGGCGTCATCTGGCCTTTTGGCGTCATCAGGTCCAACACCAATGGAGACTAGGCTCTAAGAAAAGCTGTCTCAGGTGTGGACCAATCAACTTCAAGGACAGTGCATATCATTATCATCATCAGAGTTGTTTCTTTTTGTTTGCATTTTGACTGCTTGTGTTGTGGTTATTGCAAACATGATTCCTTGTATAAAGGTGTCAGTTTTTATACCAGTTGAAAGGGTTAAAACCTATTACTATATTTTGCCACTAGTAAAGGAGGTCTCATAGAGTACGTAATCATTGTGAGTCTTTTGTTGAGGGTTGTTTGACAATATTTCACTATACTGCGTGTTTGTGAAGGAGGCCACCCATAACTGGTTGAGATATCGCTCGCCGGGAATGTTGGCCGTGGCTGGGAATTTGAGCTCAAGTCGCCAGATTCATAGTGCGGTGTACTCGCCAATACACGTCAGCCCTATCCTAGCCGTATTCTCCACCACCATCATCATTCTTGTTGATAACAGATTAACACGTGAGAAGTGCAACCTAGAGAGTCGGTGCAAAGGTAAATAGGTGCAAAGTTTATTCTCTCTTTGCATTATAGTTACTCTTATCTCGAGAGTAAAAAAAAACTATGAAGAATTCTGCTGTCATCTTCTTGGTTCTTTCGGTAAAGTCACGTAGAAGGGAAATAATAAAATAATAAAAATAAAACGTAATCAAATAATTCTCACGACGTTTCGTCTACAACGCAAGCAGCCGTCCTCACGTGACTTTACCGAAAGAACCAAGAAGATGAATCCCTGCATTCACGAAAGCTTTAAATCGAAATTTTATTTTGCTGTCATTGAAACTGTGAATAATTCAAAGTGAAAACTTGGCAGTTGTGTCCATTGTACCTGTGGCCAAATCACCAGGAATGTTCCTAGTCTTGATAATTTTCAGAAGCCAAGCAGGTATGAGTCTGGGTAGTGCTTGGATGGGCAACCAGCATGCATAGAACAGGCATTGTCGGCTGCTGTGGGGAGCCACGTTGTCAGCAGAGGACATTCTTGCAATATTCATTGTTGTACTGTACTATGCTTCGGCATATATATATACTCTTTGCCCTCACCGACCTACACATTGTTTGCGAGAATAGTAAATTGTACTTTTGCAGCCTTGATTATTTTCTTAATTTTAACTTTATTAGAATCGTAAAGGATGCGGGTGGGGAGGAGGGAAAAAAATAAAAAAATAAAATGAGGCGCATGGAGAAATGTCTCTGGTTCATTTCACACGGAGCAGCGTAATTTATTAAAACAACTAACAATTAGTTATCACAACAACGCACACAAAAAATGAAACCCATGAAAGAGATCGTTTTGAATTCACTAAGGAGTCAACCCTCAAAGCGGGCACATTTTTTTTCGTAACTACCGGACACATGTAATATAGAAATGCCATTTGCGCATGTAATAAACTTGTTTATTTACATAGCAGGGAGTCTGTCTTCATCTCCATCCTGCAGAAAGAGGGAATGCAGTCTGCGGGGACCTTGATGGAAATGGCCACCCATGGTTATCAGATAACTGTCTGGGAAGATGCCATCAGATTGGGCTGTGTACGTGCAGGCATATCGGAGGGGCCATAGAGCTCTGTGGTGACTGGATCGCATTTGTAAACAGAGTGAAAAAGTCGGGCATCTCGGTAACAAACTTTTCAAAAGTTTGTCGCTCCGCTCTAACATTATCGTTAGAACAGTATTAATAACGTATTCACAAAACAATGGCTATATTTGTCACTGTGCTATACACGCAGTTTTTTTCAAGATAACACAAGATTTCATTGGCAAATTATTGATATGAAAGCAACTGTCTGCGTATGATGTAAAATAGGAAAATACACTATTTCAACTGGTCCTCTTAGAACATAATATGCTGTGTTAACCTTTTCGCTATTATACTTCACATCCAGTATGTGTTCCTTATTTGTGCTTTCTCTCTCTCTACTATCATCGATACCGGTAATAATATAAAACCATAACCGCAATTCTAGTTGGTAACCATCGTCTCGGCATGATGATGATCATAATTATGAAGTTTACGGTTCCTAAGATTTATCGCATTCAACTTGAGGCAAAGAATACGCCTCGTAGCCATGGACCTTGAACTTAATACCCACACTCCTCCACACCTAGCCACCCTGCTGATAATGTACCAATCCACCTCATAATCAGTAAATTAATCTTTGTAAAAAAAAAAAATCTCTAACGGCTTCAGTGGTCACGCAGAATGTGCACTAACACAGTCTGCGACCTCGATGTGTGTGCGCGCGTGAGTGTTTTGTGCAAAGTCTGCAAAACAATATTGGCAACTTTTACATTGCATGCGGACTAATTTAGATTATTGTTGTACCATAGGAATGTGGACTTTCCACCACCGATTTGGTGCCACTAACGGGAATCAGCGCAACCCAATAACTCAGAGAATACACATTTGACTTTATTCTTCAGTTTAATTTAACGGTGGAAATGTTTGAACATATTTTATTGAGCATTTTAAACAGAATATCTGTACGCACAGGTTTATTGGTGTTTATATCCTAGTAACACGTTACTATTACAACCATTCAACCATTAACAACTGCATCATTATCAGAATAAGTGTTAAGACCCATACAAAGTGTGCAATGCATTGTACGAAGCTGGGATTAAACACATTGTGCTTTTAGAGTGCATAAATTCAGGCTGCAGCCTGCCTTGCATTGTTTAAACGTGTAAACGATAAGCGTTCGACGGATGTGACTACCACTGAATATTATTTTTATGACACACTTCCTTTGACTTGTTTAGTAATCATAGAATGTGTTTTTTTTGTCAATACTTTTCTTAGAGGCTGCACAAAAATGGGAAACTGCGAGTTTATAAATATTGAGCAAACATTCTTAAGTATTAAGTAAATAACTGTAAACATTGTTATATGCCATTAATAAGGTTGTGCATTTAAAGTTTGTCGGATGTGCACAATCGTCAAGTTAACATTTTCCTGAACAATTTGAGTTCATATATATTTGCTTTTAGACAATATATATGCCTGGGCGATACATAAAGTGAGTGTGCTATTCTGCTTTCTCTTGAATAACATCATTTTAAATGTAACCAACATTTTTGTTCCATTGCACTGTTATATTCCAGTATGCTTAGTAAGTATGGGTGGTTGGATGCAATAAACACACTGTTTCCATCATAATGTGCTGAATTACTAATATTCTCGCCAATGTGTTTTTGCTTTAATAGTAATAAAAAAAACAATGGTGAAAAAAATCAGAGCATACCAAGAATTAAGCTTTATCGTGAAGGAAATGTATGGTAGGCAGGACAAATCAGCAGAGGCAAGTCCTTATTTTTCGTTGGCAGTACTCCACTCCACTGCAGGAACTAAATTATCTGCCGCATGCATGTTGAAGCCTCGATGCCTCGTGTGCAATGTGTCTGGGCTTGATTGGCTCACCCTTCTGTGCCAGAGACGCAGTGGACATTCCTCACGTGTGATGGAAGCTCACCGGATGGCTCAATTATATTGAAGGCTGACTAACTGGCTGGCTAGCATCTGTTATATCCTCAATGAGTGGCTATGAATGCGTTTGAAGGCCGATTCAATGCCCGGTTACTAAGGTTGCCACGTATCGTGGTTTTCCCAAAATAGTAGTCGTTTTGAGGTATTTGTCCTGGGAAATCTATAGGTCTTCTTGGGACATTAAAATTATTGGTATGTGTCAGTCGTGTAATAATACAACCACGACAGAGAGTGCATTTACGTGTGGCTTTTAGCTCTTCCACTAATGTAAAATGTACTTCTGTCCATGATATGTGCTCGCTTTTCCACCCCGTAGGTGGAAACCAAATTGGTAAATGGCTGTCTCTACCCCTTATTAGAAACGCCCATTCCTGTTTTCTTACCTTGTGCAAGTTTTCCCACTGCGTCATGGCCCACACCATAAATGTAAACAAACAAATATCAGCCATCAAAAAAATTGTGCTCAAGAGCGTGTCATCATTGCAACATTTTACGTGTGGCTCATTGAAAAAATATTTATAATACATATTAATGTGATTGCGCGTGTGTAAATGATAGATCAATAGTACAAAACATATAATCGTGTTTGGTGGAGTGGTGGCACAGTGGTGAGTTCAGAGCGCTATAAAACCGGTAACCCAAGTTTTAGTCATGATCACGGCGAACATCAGTGTTGAGTGATATCAAAACCAATCTGGCCCTCTCAGCCCTTCACCAACCTGCACCAGTCAGCGTTGTGAAGTGTGGTTGAAAAAATTCAATAACTGGTGAGGCCATCATAGCCAGTGGTGGATTACGTATAGCTGGAGTCCATTCTTATTTTATTTACAGCAACGTGAATCGTGATATAAAGTGCATCTTGTAAAAGCAGTTGCTAGTGGTGATATTTTATTATTAATTGTTTCACAACTGGTAAATTAATGGCAGAGGGGGTGCATTTTGCTTTGGGGGGGAATTGTTTTTTTATTGTAAACATAAAAAAACAAATCCATGAAGACGAGAGTAAATGCCTGAACATGAAAGTGGGCAGGCTGAGAGTAATGTATATGAGAGGTGTGTTCAAAAGTCTATAATCTGTTTAGCCACAGGCAGTTAGTTAGCAGTACAATGCCAGGCCGCACACCGATGGGGAGAGTGGTCTCAAGTTTCGTTTTTTCATTTTTTTGCTTAATTGTAGTTTTCAAGAGATTCGGTGTCAGTTTCCCAGACGGCACATGTCACTGTTTCATCGATGGACGGAAATCACCAAGCGATCACTTAATTCGGCGAAAATGTTCCACTGCAGACATGCACTTGTATTTCTGCCATTCCGAAGTGGCCCAACGATCCTTAAAGTTCATACCCAGATTGTTATTGTTGACGATTGAAACCTACTTATTGGCAGCCTCGCTCATGAAACCGATGAGCTTTTAGATGCTGAGCACATTCTCAGATGACGCTCTGCTATAATGTATAGCAATCCTCTTTATTATTTATTTGTTGTTGGTTATATTGTTGCAACGCTGCACATGTGTGAGTTAATCGTTTTTTTTTCCTTCCACGTTGGAACAACAAATTCACATACATATTAAACTCATTTTTTTTTACATAACAGTACATGTTAAATTAAATTCTGAATCCAGTTCAACGTTGATTGATTGTTATCTGATTTGTTCCTGACTTGTCTTTCAGAGGCTTCCGTTTGAAGCCTTTGATGTGACGTTACATTGCTCGGAGGTGAAATTGTGTGACTTGTAAGGAGAAGCTTTTTCCAAAATCACGCACCTGTGAGTGTGGTTAACGCATGCTGCCAGATTCAACAATCTGGCACGCACTGAAATTCAAAAAAGAACACACGATTACCCACAATGCGTTGCAGTGACCCATGCCCTCATTGTTGATTTGAATGTCAGGGCAATCTTTCTATGTTGACTTTATTTTATGCCAAACATTTGCAGGTTCATTTCGCAACAGTAAAAAACAATTACATTAAACCATTATTGCATTAGGCATTCGCAACTATTCTTACAGCACGAGCATAAACGCGAGGGCGCTGTTTCACAGATGTCTATCATCTGTAATACTTTCACAGTATGAGGCGATGTTGCGATGTGGTTTACCCAATTCCCATGCAAGATTTGTTTTTTTTTCTGCCAGGCAGCGATGGCTATGCACGTGGCCTGCAATCCTGTACTTTGGAGGCAGCTATAGTCAGTGAATATCGAGGTGCCATACCCTGGCCTTCCAGGAGAACGAAGTGCAGCAAGTGGACTAATTGCCATCTGTCTCCATCTGTATGGGGATCGAGCGTTACCCCCTCGCGCGTGTGATTTTTCTCCGGGTGTTCCAGTTTCCTTTAACTTGTATAATAAACACAACTCATCATTAATGATCTGAGCACGTAATAAATATGGGACCCTCTTGAAAAAGAGTAATATGACCGAGTGTGACTTGCTGGATAAGTAATTAAATTATTATTATTTACAATAGAGCCTTTTGCGAATTACTTTATGATTAAATTTGATTTGTCAAATTTGGATCGTGACGCCCACATGCATGGCCACCTCTTTTTTAGAACGCCTTGAACTTCCACTGTGAAAAAGACACGTGCATATTTCAGGGTCATCTTTTAATCATCATAGTGTGTATACGCTTAAACCTGCAGAATCCATCTATTGGGTCATAGCCACAAAGTAATCACATGGTGTGAGTATATATTTGGTGTATTAATGAAGACCATTGATTGAAAGGAAAAGCCAATCAAACTGTAAACAACACCCACCATCAGGCGTATTACCTTCATGTAAACTCTTTCCCGGAAAAAAAAAATTCTTTATAATTCAAGGTATCCTAAACTTATATTTACAGTCCAATATCTTTCATCAAATATTTGTAATAAAGTATCATCATAGTGATTTTCTTGCTCAAGTTAGCATTGAGGTGGTGCTCATGTGCTGTTTACAGCCCTGAGTTAGTAGTGGACATTCCACATTCTTATGGCAGGTGCAGGACTATCCCGAGGACAGCCACTGTAAATATACGTGCATTGTGTTTTAACGTACATAAAAGCAAATTAAATTGCTTTTTGTAGTGACATACCAAATTGATGTATACAGCATCTGTACATCAAAGATATCAAATAATAGTATGACCACATTCATCTTTTTTTTTACTTTACACTGCCATCATCACATCAATAGAGATCAGATGAATTATCGTGGAAGATGTTTTTTTTTTATAAATCTGAACCGAATAAATAATAAGTAACAATATATTGCAAATGTGATTTTAAGGACGATGTGTTTTCTGCCACCATCGCAGAATTAAATTCCTCTTCGATCATCAGCTTCCGCTTTACTCCTGCGATAAGTACGTGGTAATTTTGTTTGCTACGTGTTGCTGGAAAAAAGTTTTCCTTATCAAATTCACAGCGGTGAACATAAAAACCATACACAGCCAAGCTATACCACGTGACATACAGAAAACAGCTGACAGTCCCGGGTGTCCAGATTGTGTTTCAACCTGGTACAACTTGGGACAATGTCCAATGCCTTCGAGACGGGGTTTACTCGGTTGCTTCACAATCGACATTTGAGTGCCTTGTTATGCTTATTTTTAGGTTTTTTCGGTAAAGTCACGTAGGTAAAAAATTAAAAATTATAAAAGTTAAATAAAAATAAAATAAAAATCACGACGTTTCGGAGGCAACACAAGCTTCCGTCTTCAGGTGGAACTTTACCGAAAAAACCTAAGAATATGAATCCTTGCAGTCACGAAAGCTTCAAATCTAGAATTTTTATGCTTACCCAAACTCCATGCCTCGCTCATGCCTCCTCTGGCTGAGCCGTGCCGGGATGGCACAGGCGTTCGGTGTTTAGCTTGTATGTAAGATAGTTGCGTTCATGAAGAACACTGCGTTTTGGAAAAATCGCGTTATGATAAATAAATTATCAACAATATCGGGCAAAATACAGACCGCGATAACACGTGAGATGCGTTTGCAGGCTCAGCAAAGATAGAGGCGCGTGGGTAGCATCGGGAAGCATCCAGCAGCATCCCGCCTTGTGCGACCTGCTTATTCCGTTCGCTCGATTGCGTTTTATTCAATTCGCGGCCGCGTTGTCCAAAAAATATGTGTTCCCTCACACATTCGACGCGTTAAATCAAATTTGCGTTGTGAAAACACGCGTTATGGGAGAACAGACTGCACATGCATTTTGTGGCCGTCTGGCACCGCTGGGGAACCTATGTTTGAATCCAGGTTTGTGATTAAACTGCGTTGGCAGGTGTGGAGAGTTGATGGGTCTCAGCCCGGTCGACAACGACCGCTCAAAAGAAAACCATAACATGAAATTAAATGTTGACTTTTGTTACATTTCCATCTCGGAGAATTGAATACAGTTTTGATAGTCACGTGAGAGGTAGTGCAGAGTGGGTATGCGAGTTCTTTTCTCGAGTTGGCACCAAGAGGTGGCTCTGTAGCAACCGTGGGCTGTTCTCAAACACGAAGGGTTGCAGCGCTCTGTGAGTGATGCGAATTATTTGTCTCATGATAGGATGCCAATAGCACAATCGGGATATAATTTCGTGGGATGTTACAATAATAATAAAAACGAAACGTGATGAATTGGCAGATAAAAGTAATTCTGACGACCGCGATATAAGCATCCAGTCATTCATCTGAGAATCGATGATATTTTATTCATGTAAATTGGATTCTAAGAAGATGCTTATATACTTACCTGCAAGGGATAACACGAAACCATTATGTACATTGGTACATAAAAGAAAACATCGGTTCTTATACATTCCATTGGATGTGTGTACCATGAGCTTAGGACTCGATTAATCAGTTTTGTTGATCGACGCATCGTTCCACCACTGTAATGTATCCACTGCAACTTGAAGGGTATCAGAGGGGGACTCAAATGGCACCCCCAAAAGTCTTAAAATGTGGCCCAAGGTTGAAGGAAATTTTTTCATTATTATCTTGAATTTTTATCACCAACATTTCCAATGAGGAACCATGGGGCTGGTCATAGGAAAACATGAGCGAAGCATTAGCAGCTTAATTGTATGAAAAGCTTTTCCGAACCAAGTCAGTGACTCATAGGTAGGGGTCTATAAAAATCTGCAGAACCATCAGCTTCCTTTAAAAACATGTTATTTCATCTTGGGGCAAAACAAAAAAAAACCTCCTTGGCATGTTATGTTTCAGATTAATGTGGATGACATGCCTTCACTTGTGTATAATTCATTTATGCAATTGACTAAAAGTATTTGATAGAAAATGCTGCTAAGTCGATTCACGAATGTCTAACGCTCATGCTTAACTCCTTCAACATTCTGCTATCAATGAATTATCTGACAACCGTGAGGTAGGCAGACACATTCCATCTAGGTCATTGCCTTCCTACAGTTTGAATAACTTTTAACATAAGGAAGCAATTTTTTGGTATTTCCACTATTTTCAAAATATGTACAGTATAGCTGTAATTGTCTTTACTTTTGCACTTGTGTACCAAAAAAAGCCTCATTGAGTCTCAATACACCTTTTCAAGAGGGCCCTTCCAAGTTATCGCAGGAAGGGGGCAATGTTTGCTATGCGTAATCCAGATTGAGTAATTTGGAGGTAATTGTTCAGGACTTGAATGTTTAACCAATCCCAGTTACAATTTATAGGGTTATTTTTTTTTGCTATGGTAGGAAACTAAAGAACCCAGAAGAGAGCCATACAGAACAGGGAGAGATCATACAAACTCCACAGAGAGAGGCACCCAGATCAGAAATAAAACCCACGTCTCTGCCAACCTGCCACCATTTAAATCATAATCGTGTCATTCGCTGCTGTGGAAGATTGTGCATTATAAAGTATGTACATCTTTCCACGTCAATATAAAAAAAAAACTTCTAATTTGCTTGCTGTGGATTTCACACCTGATGACGATTGCTTGTGTTGCAGTAGAAACATCGTGAGAATTTTATTGTTTTATATTTATATTATTTTTTTATTTCCCTTCTACGTGACTTTACCGAAAGAACCAATAATATCATTAAAAAAAATCACTCCATTAGCCGATGGGTATTCCGGGTTAATTAACCCCCATTGTGAAAGTGGCGTGATCTGGCCCACAACATCTGGCAACCCAGCGGTGTTTGTTTCACAAGCATGACACTGCTGATGAGATTCAAAAATGTTGAAACTGGTCCAGAGTTTCTGATTGCTCAAATGCTGCTGCGAAATATGAGTGTGGAAGGCCGAGAGGCTGATGGACTTAAATAATTGTTTCATGTGGAGAGATGAGAGTAAGTCTCTTGACTTATTTTAAATAAATAGCAAATCAGATAGGCTGGTGTTGTTTGGGATGTAACATTGTTGTACTATATTACCATTGCACTTCTAGCAATAGTGACATTTATTTATCCTGGAAAGCGTCGCTCAGTTTTAAGACTCATTATCAGGAGGATCCTGCATTGGGATTATTTGGCCAATTTTGTTAATAAGCCTTCGGCTTCGTGTGGGAGGCAGCAGGGTCATCCACAACACCATTAGCAAGGGAATAACATTCGAGACTCCGCACAGATGGATTCAATCCACTTGTTCTACAGCCATTATCTGGCTAACACACTGCCCAGATAGTTTAGGAAGATAATATTACGTTATTTATTTAATTACAAAATCGTGCCATCACCTGTGGTGAGAATTAAAAAAGAGAAGACTTTTTTAGTTGTTGTGCAGCACTGACATCCGCAAGTGTTGTGTCTGCTTGGTCTTCAACGTTTTGCTTTCGGAAGGCATCAAAGCTCAGATGACATTATTATCACCACACTGCTGTGAACCCTTTTGTGAATGGATATGATTCATCTTGCTTTGTCCCAGAATCAAAAAGGGACACTTTCTGCTTGGATGGCATGTGCCTTTCTCATCTAGATTGTTTATTTAAAATTCTACAATACAATATTGCAGATGAGGCTTGGTGTAGTCGTGAGTGATCTGGTGCCAGCTGTTTTAAAATGCCAGTTTTAGGCTGCCAAGATTTGAGCAGGTCTGTATTCCTAAACGTATTATATGCTTTCTATGACATCACTGATTTGCGTTGTTAAATACAGCATAATGCAACAATCATTGTCTAAGCCTAAGCCTGCCCATTAACGCTACTTTTGAGCCCAGAGGCCACATAAGCCTGTAAAACATTTGTGCGTAGATGTAGTATTTCAATGGGGGGAGGAGGTGGCACAGAAGTTGGTGTCCCACACTTTGAACCCGATGACCCGAGGTTGATTCGGAGCAACTCCAAACATCAGTGGTGAGTGATATCTGAACCCGTCCTGGGGCACCCCCGATTTCATCAATCCGCAGTAATCAGCACGATAAAGTATGTTCAAGTAACCCCTACGACCAAGGTGCCATGGAGAGGCCTTCATCCAGCAGTGGACTGAAAAGCATGTGTAAAAAGTAAATGTTATAAAAGCTATGTTTATGTAAATATTAAGAATATATCTATTTTTTTTTTGTTCAGGAGAGCTGTCCCGCATTCGGGTGTTTGATGTTGATTTCATTTGCGAGTGCGTGGCTTAATGTGGGAGGAACCCTGGGAACCTGGAGAAAACCCACTCGCGCGTAGGGGCAGCATTCAAACTCCGCACAGAGAGATGAGAGAATACATCGCTGTTCTGCCATCGACTGACACAGGATCGTAGACTATTGCCACTCTCTCACGTGACCCTCCCCCCTCCCAGTGCCGGATTATCCTCGTAGCATAAGTAGCTACATATGTAGCGGTAGCTACGCGCCCCGCACTTTCAAGGGCCCCGAGCAAAATTCTTTCAAGCCATCAATTCCGGTTCAGTGATCCTGCACTTGCTCTATTACTATAGTACTATACTGCCTTCAACTTTTATGAACGACTGGATGTTTAGGGTTAGCGAAATATCGTATTATCTGACTGTATAACAAATGAAAAAATAAAATTACTTTACTATGCAGGTTAAACATTTTTGTTTTAATATTTACGTGTTTTTTATTTAGGGACCCTTTATAACATACGCTACAGGCCCCGCACTAGCTTAATCTGACACTGCCCCCCCCCCCATCATCCAATGAGCTATCTTGGCTCATGCGAGGAGCTGGGAGAGCATTGTGTGTGTCAGTCAGTGGGGGTGGGCGGTGCTCGTGGCTGCTGCGAGGAGCTGACAGTATGACCTGGTTACCATTATAAACACCTCTTGGCCGCTATCCATATATTTCCCCTCTTGTTTTATAATGTTGTTCAATTCTGGACTCGGTGACCTTGTTTACGAGTTCCTTCTTCGGGGATTATCCCCTTCCTTCGTTTAATCGTGTAATCATTGAACGGCGTTTTGCGATGCAATTGTCATGAATGACAAGATATACAATTACATTATTTTACAATAATCACCATTTGATCAAAGGCATGATTATCGCGAATGGCTCGGGATTATTTCCTGAAACATTGTCACCGTGTTCTTGGTTCTTTCGGTAAAGTCACGTAGAAGGGAATTAATAAAATAATAAAAATAAAACATAATAAAATACAATTCTCACGACGTTTCGGCCACAACGCAAGCAGCCGTTGGCAGGTGAAGAACAGGGCTGTCGGAAAGACAGCGTCTGAATGAACATCACCGTGGTGACACCACAGTGACAACATCTGAACTTGGCCTGGGCCTCCCACGGGTTAGATCATCCTCAGTGCACGGTGCTTTGTGGTCAACATCAATAGCGGGGAAACCATAAGTGGTTGTTGGCCACATCAAGCCCCCTTGTGTATCGTATTGGTTTTAATAGGCGTTCGCTAATAGCACTCGGGGGGGGGGGGTGGTGGGTGGAGCAGCGGTTAGCGCATCTGCACTGTGAAACTCGACGACTCCCGAGTTTGATTCTCAGCCGGGGCTGACATCAGTAGGCGAGGGAGTATGTAAGCCGGTCCTGGGCGCTCTCTCTCCCCCTCTCACCAACGAGCACATCGGGGAAGTATGGTCAAGCATCCCTCGCCGCCGACACGGCATGCTGAGGCATTCGTCCGGTCCGTGGTGGATTGACAGAGGGGTTATAAGTTAATTCATTCAATGTAATAACACGTGTCCCATCAGACCGTAGTGCTCAACAGGGCCTCTTGCTTGCTACTTCGTGTAAATATACATTGCAGTGTTACGGGAGATCGTATTTCAGTCTTGTGTGTAAGGCCACGTAACCCATTCTCACCTTGGCGTGTTAACATACGACGAGTGATAGAGATGTAGAATCATTTTCAGAGGTAAAAAAAAATGTTTTTACTGATCAATACCAGCATGGGCGCAACAAGATTGCTTGCAAAATACGTTGCGTTGTGGGTGACATCATCAGCTTAGACGTACTGGAACAAGAAACACATTACGAACCATCACATTGCCTTTTTACAGACACGTACACCACCGGCTGTCATTCACGCAGTTGACTTTGGCAAGCAAAAACACGCTCAAATATACTGCGACATGTTTTTTTTTTTACGGATGCATTTATATATAATTCAACAACGAACACACGCTGTACACACATACACGATCTCGCTCATAATTCTTGAGCACTTACCGTCGATTGAGTGTCATTGTATCGTATATTAATGAGCCCCCTCCCCCCCCCCGCTTTCATTGCACTGCGGGTGGATATCATTGGTCTTGTAAAGCCGCTCCGGTGGAGTCGTCGTAGCAACGTGGCGCAGTGGTTGATGCACCACACACTCCGACAACCGTGGCCTGAGTTGGATTCCCGATCACGCAATTTTCACTTGCCCCCCATCCTCCCCCAGCCCTTCTCCAACGCACACTGACCACTGTGGTATATATGGTCAAACAATTGATCGAGTGTGGGAAAGCTTTCATCCAACAGTGGAAAGAGAAGAGCCGGAGATTATTATAATTATTATAAATGATTTTTTTGTTATGTGGCTGCCTACTGATTTTAGTGACATTTATGTCAGTGGCCCATCTGGTCACAACAGGTGGTCGGATTACATTGCCGTTAAACATTGGCCGTTAAAAGTGGTGTTGCCGTCTATAACGCGATTGTATAAAGTAGCAGCAGACTTACTGGCAGTGGTGAAGCAAACAGAGGTGCCCTTTAAAGTGGCACACATGTCCAGTTTTGCCACCTTCTGTTCCACAGAAGAAGAAAAAAGTCATTTCAAATCTTGCTCACGCTGGCACCTTAACAACAACAACAACTATTCACGTTTCAAGTTTGGCCCCTGCATAATAAAGCAGTGCGTGTGGCCTTGTATTGTTCAATTTTAAAGGTTATCAGTTGTTAACGCCGAGGTCTGGGGGGGATGTCTATTATGATGCCTTCTGCCATCCTCCCCCCCCTTGTATAGCGTCTTGTGTAACACTACGCGGTGGCCTATTCTGCTTTTTTGTTGTTGTCCAGGAAAAGTCTGGCGAGGGCTTTGCATCGCAAGCCAGTTTAGAGGCCAATAGACCCGTGCGGGGGCTTGCTTGTGAGACGGCCAAAAATTATCCCCTCCATTCCGAGGGCCTTAACCAGGGCGAGCTGGCATGCCTCCCCGGCAGTTTTAATTCCGGGGCCAAAGAATGTCGAGAGACAACCACAGAGACTTGCCGGCTTATTATTCACCACTCGCCCGGCGTGATTGGCTGTCAAACCTAGGGCAAGGCTCTCCCACCGCCCGGAGGATTTTCCCATGCCATTCACGTACAGCCTCCACCCACCTCTCCACACCCAGCATATTTGTGCCCTCCTACTTCGTTTCGGGAGAGGAGGAGGAGGGGGAGGGGCGGTGGCGGCGCGGCTTTTTGGTCCCTTAAATGCATGAATGCGTGCCTGGGCTCTGTGCATGCCACACGTGGGAGGGGGGGGGGTCCAGTAGCAACCTGTCATCTTCGTATGCTTCATGGGAGTCTCGTCCCACGCTCGCGCACCCAACGCACGTTGGCGAGAGGCGTTCAAGTTATGCGAGCTGGAACAGACTTGCTATCAACGCCCGTGGTGTAATATTTGGTGTGGTTGCTGTTACCACGGGCAGGTAGTTACGTGCTGTGTGTGCGCGTGTATATATGCGTGCGTGTGTGTGTGTGTGCGCATGGGGTTGTGTATAATTTATGTAAACAGAGGGCGAATCGTTTTGAGAAAGAGATGCCAGCAGGCAAATTTAAGGCTGACTTTGAAGTCCGTGTTCAGCGCCGTGTCCACTATCCACCAATCCGTCCACTGTACGAAAATCTCTTCTCGCATGTCACTTTATAACTATATTGAAAAACGCATTATCAAGTGCAATGTCTGCAATGTATTTTCACGTTCAAATGCCAAATCTCGTTAACAAGGCCACGGATGAATTCCCGATACAGAATGAAAGCATCTTGAGCGAGTAATATTTCAAACATTCATCATCGTTCAGCTCGGCAACACACACGGCAGATGGTGCAATGTTTTTTTTTATTTAGAAAACAGAGCTCTGGAGAGAGTGAGGAGTGAGTGAGTGAGGGGGGAGTTAAGAATAGCAGTAACCTTCAGCGAGCAAGTGGTTTGTTTCAGGCTGGTTGCACGCTGGACTCTGAGTCATGCAGCCAGCCTTGGCCGAGCTTAGCATGGGAACAGCAGCAACCTGGCGTGGTGCCTCCGCGCGCCCCGGCACCACACACATTGAGCCAACATAAAGCCTTGCAGTCACCGTAATTGCTGCGGGGGTGGTGGTGGTGGTGGGGGCAATTGTACAGCAGTTGGGCAAAAGGGGGCTTACCTTGCCACATGGCCTCGGTGCCCCGTTGTGGGGATGTTGCTCTTGTAGAAAAAAAAATGTGTCTTCACTCACGTGGGTGCAGAACGGCGTGCTTTATTGGCCGTGTTCTTTGGCCCACTTTCGATATCACGTTAAATTAAAAAGTGAATATTACGAGTGTATGTTCCACATTCAAGGCGTTAAATATTTCCTGTAATAATTCTTCAATGCTGGCTGATGCACGCTGGCCTAGCCACTAGACTAGACAATAAACTAGCAACCCATCCACCAGTTTCAATGTAGCACGAGACTGCAAATTCGCCAGGCTACGAAGCCGCGAGTTCAGAGAGCCACTCGAATAGAAATTGAATTATACCCAGCCACTTATTCAAGTAGGCACGAGGTTAGTTGATAGCCAGGCTACCCAGTTACTAGTTTAACTAGTCACTAGACTGGCCAATTCACTTCCTTTCCAGCCTTTCATTTAGTGAGTCACTAGAGTAGCCCTTTGCCAAACTCACCGACGCATGCAGAGTATTCTACATATGGATTTATATAATGGAAATTATTTTGAACAATCTCTAAGCATAGCAAGTAAAGTTATATATATATCAATTTTTTATTTTGCAGACAAGGTAAAATAAGAAAATAATTTTTTTTTTCGAAATGTATTTTGCAAACTCTTTGGTTCTTTCGGTAAAGTCACGTACCTCCGTGACTTTACCGAAATAACCAAAGAGAATGGATTCCTGCAGTCACGAAAGCTTCAAATCAAGATGTATTTTGAAAGATAATGTGATCATGACATTAATGTGTTGTAATATATCTGTGCATAGAAGTGGGAACAAGGATTTATCTTCCATGTCGTTATTGCCCCTATAATTATGAATGCATTGAGACAAACCACACTGTCAGGTGGGTATTAAGTTCCAACATATACAATTTAATGCATTACTAGCTGCGCTACTCCCGTGTAAAATAGCTCCAAAGCTCACATTTAAAACAAAAAGTTCACTTGGAACCAGTCTTGAAAGAGTTAATGTGCATTTCGAGTTAGCAAAAAAAGAAATGCATTTTCAGCAGAACGGAAGAAAACAGGCGCAGTGTTAATGAATGAATGGATTTTTTTTTAAAGTACCATAAAAGGCGGCAGGTAGAGAAAGCCTTGGCCGCGTGCCTTTCCCACAGTTACCTGAAAGCGAGGGGCGATAAACGCGTGGGGGCTGCGGTGATCACGTGGAAGCAAAAGGAATGTTTTCGGTGGTACCGTCAGCGGCAGCAATGTCCCCCCCCCCACCTTGTAAACACTTGACTCCCCTTTCAAGAACTTGCGGGGGTGGCGTTGGCAGGGCGGGCGGGCGGGGCATTAACCCCGCTTTTGTGTCTCATCGCCACCCTCAGCCCGAGCCCATTGGCAGAGCGAGCCAGCGACGCTGCTGCTGCTGCTGCCGTTTGCTGCAAGTGGCTTTCTCGCGAGCCGGTGCTGTTTGGCTTTCCCACACAGCTGACTCGACTTGCAGCGGTCTGCCAAAGCCGCACGCCCCGTACGTAGCCTGCAGACCCGTGCATTCCTCCGGTGAAACTTATCTTCCGATTGTAAAATAACAGGCATTGCACAATGTGGTCGCTTGCTTTTATAGACTGCGTCTCTCACGGCCCCCCCCACCTCCTCCCACCCGCCACCCTCATAAGTTGTGCAACAAACCAATCTGCGTCTAACTACGAGCTGATGAATTGTCGGAAATATTCCGCTATCGGTTATCATGCGCCGCGGTAGAAAGTGTTTCCCATCTGTCATAGAAAATAACACAGCTTCGCGTGCACGACCTCCACGTTTGCATGGGATCAGAGAAGCGGTTGAGCCAGACAGAGCCTGGACTTGCAATCCAGAGGTCAACGGTTCAATTCCACCCCCCCCCCCCCCGTGGTGGTTGAAACAATGTTGCAAGTTTACTAAATCCCCCCCCCCTCTCCACCCCCTTCTCTGTCCACCCAGCAGTGTAAACGGGTGCCACCACAGTTACAACATTTGTAAGATCGCACGTGGCGTGATGACGTTTGGGTTGTTGTCTCGCTGATTCCAAGACGTTAGGGCCAGTGTGCAAGAATAGGTCTCAATATCCTCCACGGCAGGGGCCTCCCTACAAATACACAATCCCTCTTGTCGAGCCACTTCCCTGAAGCAGTGGCGTGAGCAGACGATTTCAGGGCTGAACCTTTGCCTGCTATATAGGACTTGGCTTTACTACAGCGACTGGCGCGTTGTTCCAGAAGTCAGAAACCCGATGAACATCACTCAATGGGAAGTCCCCATCTGGTTGTCCTCTAGGGTTACTGATAGAAAAAAAATCCCCTCCCCACAGGAATGTGGAACTTAGTGACTCACGGCGTGTGGATACTATATATGCTGTGCGCACGAGCATTTCTATAGCAACTTTGTGCGCGTGTTATGCCGAGTTGGAAGCGGCAGACGAGGACAAAAAAACTCAATAAACTCGTCAATCACACTGCCCTGAAGTGAACACATATCGAACAATAATGTCAACTTGTAAAGGTATTCACGAGTTCTCAGAGAGAGAGAGAGACCACGACTAAAAGGGTGTAAGGAACGAAAGACAAGTGGGAACGGACGGCACCAAATTCCACCCCCCCCCCTCCAAGCTTTGCGGCCCTCTATATATCAAGCTGTTTTCAGTAATTAACAGGTGTTCACGTGCGAGAGGAAACCAGGGCACTTGGTGAACGCCCCACGCGTGTGAGGGGGAAAACACTCTATTCCTATACAGGTGGGAACAGATGGAGTGCACACTCACTGCGCCGCATTCCATACCCTTGCGAGCCCGGGGTATGTCACCTCAACGCCCACGTGGAGCGGGTGTATTCATGCGGTGATCCGCCAACCCTCAATGCTGCCTCCACAGTGCTGGATTACAGGCCAAGTGCATTAGCCACCACCGCCCGCTGCATCCGGGCAATAACCCTCTCTGCTGTGTTGAGAAGGGCCATTTCCCAAAGCATCACCTTCGTCGAATATGATATTTCCCGAACAAATAAACGTCGATCTTTTGACGGGGTTTTTTTTTTCTGACATATCTTCACGCACTGGCTGCATTTACGTAAGAATGTCTGCATCGAAGCATACAGCCATGAGTGCCAGTCTGTGCCTGTTTTATGTCACTTTATCAAAATGCACCTCACACACGCGCGCGCGCGCGCATTTATATGTAACAGAGGAAGGCCCAGTTCGCCTTTGAAATCTTGGCAGCTTTTGGGATTGTTTTTTTTAAATAACCGAGTGTACACTTGACCGCTCCATGTCACGTTCGGTTTGTATTTTACTATTTTTTAACCCCACGACAAACAAGCTCGCCACGAGTTCCCTTACTCAGCACACTGCCCTTTTCATCTCTCAGCACTCGAATCGTGGCTCCACACACCTGCCTTCAGCTCCCTGTTAAACTATAACCACCGCAACGTTGTCATGCTTTGGTGACTCACCAGAATGATTAAACTGGGATATTGATCCAAACGATCAATGCCGTTTTTGGGGGGAAGGTTTCGCATTTCTCCACGCGCTCGCAGCGGCGTTTGGATAACCGTCGGACAAAGCGCTTTCAGATGCGCTGCTGCGGCCGTCTGGAACGCTCTCTTCCTTCCGATGTTCGAAAAACCACCGGAGCTACGCACTTTTAAATAATGTAGATTTAAAACTCATTTCTCTCGAAGTGCTTTTTGTGTTTAGTTTGTTGTCCTTCCCCCGGGGCCTCCGAATAGCACCGTTGGCTACGTACGGTGCGAAAGAAGTGCAACATCCGTACATACACATATCTGTCCTTGGCCCCTCCCAGTGACTCGCGTTCCCTTGTTCTGTCTATCTGTGCTTCTATTTGTCCTTACAGTAGACCGTCGCATATCTGACGTTGCTCGGGACTGAGGTATAGAGGTCGGATATTTGAACGTCAATTAGAAAATGTGTCACACTAGGCACTCATTTTGTTACTGGACAAAAAGCGATACTACTACAAAAAACTGTGTTAAACATGCTGTACTGTAATTCAGAAGCAAGTGAATGTGCATTATCATACAAATGCATTACATTGTATTTGTGAATGGTTTGGATTTGTGAACATCGATAGAAAAATGAATGTTACACCATGCACAAATACTTCACTGGGTGTTGGAGGTGCATTGGTCACGATGCATATAAGGTGGTCGGATACGCGGGCGTGGTGCTGTGTTCCTGCCTTTGTCTTCACCTCCGTGGCTCTTAAAGCGAAGTAAAGATGCCTGTTTCTGTATATGTACACGAGAAACCAATTGAATATTCAGCGGGTAGTCATTCTACGATGACTCATGCACCCAGTCACACTTATCAGCAAAACTGATCCTAGAGAGTGTGGTTGTGTGAATTGCCGTGATAATTTGTGGCGACATAGACGAGTCCGATAAATCAGAATGGTTCTATTATTTTTACGGCATAATTTGCGGGTGCTTGCAATATCTCGAAAACATAATTTTAATAGGGGGGGGGGGGGGTAAATACATTCTTATTTGATATTGGGGCATCAGCTTTCAGGCAGATATATTCATTGCATGACTCGAGAGGACATGAGTGTGTAAAATCTTTCTCCAGACCAGTTAGGGGCAAAATACAAATTTGTTACAATGCCTCGTTGATGAAAGCACGGTGATCGAATCTTAATGCAATTAAGCCTCAAACCTGGCCCCCTTATTTCCACATGTAAGCAACCGTATTGCAACCCAAACGTTTGTTCAAAAAATCGAACCTCCTGCAACAAGCTCTCTGCATTCATCAGCTACGGCCTCTCCCCATTCATAACAGTCAATGGTGCTAGTTCAGGAATCCGCTGGTGCTGCCGGTTCGAGAGCCAATGGGCCTCAGTAAGAAAAGGTTTTAGGCAAACAGCTGATGCAAATCTTCTATCCCCATTCTGTGCGCTCACGAGCAGCGCAGTGCAAAGCGGTGAAGTTGTGTTTGCTGTTTCCGAGCAGGCGTTAGAATGTTGATGGATTGTTGCCATCAACATCAACATCCCGTCGTCCTCTTTGGGATCACGTCTTGGCTTAAAGCCAGATGTGCCGAATTTAGATTTGACGGATCTCAAAGGACCACGAGACAGGGGCAGTGGCTGTCCCTATAAGCGTGGCGCTTGATAAGTTGCGTCTCTCCGTCGTTCTTCCACGCTGTGTTCTGCTCCCTGGTTTGTGTTCACAAGTGTCCAATCCGCTTCGAGATGAGTGGAGACTCGTGACTACATTTTTATCAAGACAGAAATTTTGAGTGTGTTTTGACTCCTAAAATTAGCTTTCTTTATATAGACAGGTGAGAACCCATTTAGATTAATTGTTTTGTTTTTAGAATGAAGACTTTGTATGACCTTGCAAATACTTGCTTTGCATACGATTTCCCATATTTGTGAATTTGCCCATGACGGTTGGGATTATGTGGCTTTTGAAATCGATAACACATCCGAGCATTTCTTTTTTTACAAAGTTCGCTCAACTCATAAAATCGTGTGGCTTTTTTGTAGTGGAAACAATACTGTAATGCCATGTGGAATTTAAATGTTTGGGCAGCTATGGAAAGCAATCGCGCACTTTTTTTTTTGGTAACTGACTCAGTGGCAAACGTGACGACTACGTGACTGGCGACTCAATATCTTCTCTCGTATAAAAGCCCGACGTTCCGTTTGTCCGTATTCTCGTCCCTTTGGGCAGCCGACTAAATTATAAGAGCCTTCCAGAAGGCCTGACTCAAAAAGTTATAGAAAGTGGGCACCCCCACCCCACCCCATCCACTACGGATGTGCGCATGAAAAGTTGATCTAACATCGAGTCCAGACTACTTTTGTAGGCAGGAGTTAGAATAAGGCGACCGCCGGAAACATAGTTCAGTGATAGTACACAGCCAGTGATAGTACACAGCCAGTGATAGTACACAGTGATAGTACACAACCAGTGATGGCACACAGTGATAGTACACAATCAGTGATAGTACACAGCCAGTGATAGTACACAGCCAGTGATAGTACACAACCAGTGATAGTACACAGCCAGTGATAGTACACAGTGATAGTACACAACCAGTGATAGTACACAGCCAGTGATAGTACACAGCCAGTGATAGTACACAGTGATAGTACACAATCAGTGATAGTACACAGCCAGTGATAGTACACAGCCAGTGATAGTACACAGTCAGTGATAGTGCACAGCCAGTGATAGTACACAGCCAGTGATAGTACACAATCAGTGATAGTACACAGTCAGTGATAGTGCACAGCCAGTGATAGTACACAGCCAGTGATAGTACACAGCCAGTGATAGTACACAATCAGTGATAGTACACAGCCAGTGATAGTACACAGTCAGTGATAGTGCACAGTCAGTGATAGTGCACAATCAGTGATAGTACACAGCCAGTGATAGTACACAGTCAGTGATAGTACACAGTCAGTGATAGTGCACAATCAGTGATAGTGCACAATCAGTGATAGTACACAGCCAGTGATAGTACACAGCCAGTGATAGTGCACAATCAGTGATAGTACACAGCCAGTGATAGTACACAGTCAGTGATAGTGCACAGTCAGTGATAGTACACAACCAGTGATAGTACACAGCCAGTGATAGTGCACAATCAGTGATAGTACACAGCCAGTGATAGTACACAGCCAGTGATAGTACACAACCAGTGATAGTACACAGCCAGTGATAGTGCACAACCAGTGATAGTACACAATCAGTGATAGTACACAGCCAGTGATAGTACACAGCCAGTGATAGTGCACAATCAGTGATAGTACACAGCCAGTGATAGTGCACAACCAGTGATAGTACACAATCAGTGATAGTACACAGCCAGTGATAGTGCACAACCAGTGATAGTGCACAATCAGTGATAGTACACAGCCAGTGATAGTGCACAACCAGTGATAGTACACAGCCAGTGATAGTACACAGCCAGTGATAGTACACAGTCAGTGATAGTACACAATCAGTGATAGTACACAATCAGTGATAGTACACAGCCAGTGATAGTGCACAACCAGTGATAGTGCACAATCAGTGATAGTACACAGCCAGTGATAGTGCACAGCCAGTGATAGTACACAGCCAGTGATAGTACACAGCCAGTGATAGTACACAGTCAGTGATAGTACACAGCCAGTGATAGTACACAGCCAGTGATAGTACACAGCCAGTGATAGTACACAGCCAGTGATAGTACACAGTCAGTGATAGTACACAACCAGTGATAGTACACAGCCAGTGATAGTACACAGCCAGTGATAGTACACAGTCAGTGATAGTACACAGCCAGTGATAGTACACAGCCAGTGATAGTACACAGTGATAGTACACAGCCAGTGATAGTACACAGCCAGTGATAGTACACAATCAGTGATAGTACACAGCCAGTGATAGTGCACAATCAGTGATAGTACACAGCCAGTGATAGTACACAGTGATAGTACACAGCCAGTGATAGTACACAGCCAGTGATAGTACACAGTGATAGTACACAACCAGTGATAGTACACAGTCAGTGATAGTACACAGTGATAGTACACAGTGATAGTACACAGCCAGTGATAGTGCACAATCAGTGATAGTACACAGCCAGTGATAGTACACAATCAGTGATAGTACACAACCAGTGATAGTACACAACCAGTGATAGTACACAATCAGTGATAGTACACAGCCAGTGATAGTACACAGCCAGTGATAGTACACAACCAGTGATAGTACACAGTCAGTGATAGTACACAGCCAGTGATAGTACACAGTGATAGTACACAGTCAGTGATAGTACACAGCCAGTGATAGTACACAACCAGTGATAGTACACAGCCAGTGATAGTACACAACCAGTGATAGTACACAGTGATAGTACACAGTCAGTGATAGTACACAGCCAGTGATAGTGCACAATCAGTGATAGTACACAGTGATAGTACACAGTCAGTGATAGTACACAGCCAGTGATAGTACACAACCAGTGATAGTACACAGCCAGTGATAGTACACAACCAGTGATAGTACACAACCAGTGATAGTACACAGCCAGTGATAGTACACAGTGATAGTACACAGCCAGTGATAGTACACAGCCAGTGATAGTACACAGTGATAGTACACAGCCAGTGATAGTACACAGCCAGTGATAGTACACAATCAGTGATAGTACACAATCAGTGATAGTACACAGTGATAGTACACAACCAGTGATAGTACACAATCAGTGATAGTACACAATCAGTGATAGTGCACAATCAGTGATAGTACACAGTCAGTGATAGTACACAGTCAGTGATAGTACACAGCCAGTGATAGTACACAACCAGTGATAGTACACAACCAGTGATAGTACACAGCCAGTGATAGTACACAGTCAGTGATAGTACACAGCCAGTGATAGTACACAACCAGTGATAGTACACAGCCAGTGATAGTACACAGTGATAGTACACAGCCAGTGATAGTGCACAATCAGTGATAGTACACAGCCAGTGATAGTACACAGTCAGTGATAGTACACAGCCAGTGATAGTGCACAATCAGTGATAGTACACAGCCAGTGATAGTACACAGCCAGTGATAGTACACAATCAGTGATAGTACACAGCCAGTGATAGTACACAACCAGTGATAGTACACAACCAGTGATAGTGCACAATCAGTGATAGTACACAGCCAGTGATAGTGCACAATCAGTGATAGTACACAGCCAGTGATAGTGCACAATCAGTGATAGTACACAATCAGTGATAGTACACAATCAGTGATAGTACACAATCAGTGATAGTACACAGCCAGTGATAGTGCACAATCAGTGATAGTGCACAATCAGTGATAGTACACAATCAGTGATAGTACACAGCCAGTGATAGTGCACAATCAGTGATAGTGCACAATCAGTGATAGTACACAATCAGTGATAGTACACAACCAGTGATAGTGCACAATCAGTGATAGTACACAGCCAGTGATAGTACACAGTGATAGTACACAGCCAGTGATAGTACACAGCCAGTGATAGTACACAACCAGTGATAGTACACAGCCAGTGATAGTGCACAATCAGTGATAGTACACAATCAGTGATAGTACACAATCAGTGATAGTACACAGCCAGTGATAGTGCACAATCAGTGATAGTGCACAATCAGTGATAGTACACAACCAGTGATAGTACACAACCAGTGATAGTACACAGCCAGTGATAGTACACAGCCAGTGATAGTGCACAATCAGTGATAGTACACAGTGATAGTACACAGCCAGTGATAGTACACAGCCAGTGATAGTGCACAATCAGTGATAGTGCACAATCAGTGATAGTACACAGCCAGTGATAGTGCACAATCAGTGATAGTACACAGTGATAGTACACAGCCAGTGATAGTACACAATCAGTGATAGTGCACAATCAGTGATAGTGCACAATCAGTGATAGTACACAGCCAGTGATAGTGCACAATCAGTGATAGTACACAGTGATAGTACACAGCCAGTGATAGTACACAGCCAGTGATAGTACACAATCAGTGATAGTACACAGCCAGTGATAGTACACAACCAGTGATAGTGCACAATCAGTGATAGTGCACAATCAGTGATAGTGCACAATCAGTGATAGTGCACAATCAGTGATAGTACACAACCAGTGATAGTACACAACCAGTGATAGTGCACAATCAGTGATAGTGCACAATCAGTGATAGTACACAGCCAGTGATAGTGCACAATCAGTGATAGTACACAGCCAGTGATAGTGCACAATCAGTGATAGTACACAATCAGTGATAGTGCACAATCAGTGATAGTGCACAATCAGTGATAGTACACAACCAGTGATAGTACACAACCAGTGATAGTGCACAATCAGTGATAGTGCACAATCAGTGATAGTACACAGCCAGTGATAGTGCACAATCAGTGATAGTACACAGCCAGTGATAGTACACAGCCAGTGATAGTGCACAATCAGTGATAGTACACAACCAGTGATAGTACACAGCCAGTGATAGTACACAGCCAGTGATAGTACACAGCCAGTGATAGTACACAATCAGTGATAGTACACAATCAGTGATAGTACACAGCCAGTGATAGTGCACAATCAGTGATAGTACACAATCAGTGATAGTACACAGTGATAGTACACAGCCAGTGATAGTACACAGCCAGTGATAGTACACAGCCAGTGATAGTACACAATCAGTGATAGTACACAACCAGTGATAGTACACAGCCAGTGATAGTACACAATCAGTGATAGTGCACAATCAGTGATAGTGCACAATCAGTGATAGTGCACAATCAGTGATAGTGCACAATCAGTGATAGTACACAATCAGTGATAGTGCACAATCAGTGATAGTACACAATCAGTGATAGTGCACAATCAGTGATAGTGCACAATCAGTGATAGTACACAGCCAGTGATAGTACACAATCAGTGATAGTACACAGCCAGTGATAGTACACAACCAGTGATAGTGCACAATCAGTGATAGTGCACAATCAGTGATAGTACACAGCCAGTGATAGTGCACAATCAGTGATAGTACACAATCAGTGATAGTACACAATCAGTGATAGTACACAGCCAGTGATAGTACACAACCAGTGATAGTGCACAATCAGTGATAGTGCACAATCAGTGATAGTACACAGCCAGTGATAGTGCACAATCAGTGATAGTACACAGTCAGTGATAGTACACAGCCAGTGATAGTACACAATCAGTGATAGTGCACAATCAGTGATAGTACACAATCAGTGATAGTGCACAATCAGTGATAGTACACAACCAGTGATAGTACACAATCAGTGATAGTACACAGCCAGTGATAGTGCACAATCAGTGATAGTACACAGCCAGTGATAGTGCACAATCAGTGATAGTACACAATCAGTGATAGTACACAATCAGTGATAGTACACAGCCAGTGATAGTACACAGCCAGTGATAGTACACAACCAGTGATAGTACACAGCCAGTGATAGTACACAATCAGTGATAGTGCACAATCAGTGATAGTACACAGCCAGTGATAGTACACAATCAGTGATAGTGCACAATCAGTGATAGTACACAACCAGTGATAGTACACAATCAGTGATAGTACACAGCCAGTGATAGTGCACAATCAGTGATAGTACACAATCAGTGATAGTACACAATCAGTGATAGTACACAGCCAGTGATAGTACACAGCCAGTGATAGTACACAGCCAGTGATAGTACACAATCAGTGATAGTACACAATCAGTGATAGTACACAACCAGTGATAGTACACAGCCAGTGATAGTACACAGCCAGTGATAGTACACAGCCAGTGATAGTACACAGCCAGTGATAGTACACAATCAGTGATAGTACACAACCAGTGATAGTACACAGCCAGTGATAGTACACAGCCAGTGATAGTACACAGCCAGTGATAGTACACAGCCAGTGATAGTACACAATCAGTGATAGTACACAATCAGTGATAGTACACAATCAGTGATAGTACACAGCCAGTGATAGTACACAGCCAGTGATAGTACACAGCCAGTGATAGTACACAATCAGTGATAGTACACAATCAGTGATAGTACACAACCAGTGATAGTACACAGCCAGTGATAGTACACAGCCAGTGATAGTACACAGCCAGTGATAGTACACAGCCAGTGATAGTACACAGCCAGTGATAGTACACAGCCAGTGATAGTACACAATCAGTGATAGTACACAATCAGTGATAGTACACAACCAGTGATAGTACACAGCCAGTGATAGTACACAGCCAGTGATAGTACACAGCCAGTGATAGTACACAATCAGTGATAGTACACAATCAGTGATAGTACACAGCCAGTGATAGTACACAATCAGTGATAGTACACAATCAGTGATAGTACACAATCAGTGATAGTACACAGCCAGTGATAGTACACAATCAGTGATAGTACACAGCCAGTGATAGTACACAATCAGTGATAGTACACAGCCAGTGATAGTACACAATCAGTGATAGTACACAATCAGTGATAGTACACAGCCAGTGATAGTACACAATCAGTGATAGTACACAGCCAGTGATAGTACACAATCAGTGATAGTACACAATCAGTGATAGTACACAGCCAGTGATAGTACACAGCCAGTGATAGTACACAATCAGTGATAGTACACAACCAGTGATAGTACACAATCAGTGATAGTACACAGCCAGTGATAGTACACAATCAGTGATAGTACACAATCAGTGATAGTACACAACCAGTGATAGTACACAGCCAGTGATAGTACACAATCAGTGATAGTACACAGCCAGTGATAGTACACAATCAGTGATAGTACACAGCCAGTGATAGTACACAGCCAGTGATAGTACACAGCCAGTGATAGTACACAGCCAGTGATAGTACACAACCAGTGATAGTACACAACCAGTGATAGTACACAGCCAGTGATAGTACACAGCCAGTGATAGTACACAGCCAGTGATAGTACACAGCCAGTGATAGTACACAATCAGTGATAGTACACAGCCAGTGATAGTACACAGCCAGTGATAGTACACAGCCAGTGATAGTACACAGCCAGTGATAGTACACAACCAGTGATAGTACACAGCCAGTGATAGTACACAGCCAGTGATAGTACACAATCAGTGATAGTACACAATCAGTGATAGTACACAGCCAGTGATAGTACACAGCCAGTGATAGTACACAGCCAGTGATAGTACACAGCCAGTGATAGTACACAGCCAGTGATAGTACACAGCCAGTGATAGTACACAGCCAGTGATAGTACACAATCAGTGATAGTACACAACCAGTGATAGTACACAGCCAGTGATAGTACACAGCCAGTGATAGTACACAGCCAGTGATAGTACACAATCAGTGATAGTACACAATCAGTGATAGTACACAGCCAGTGATAGTACACAGCCAGTGATAGTACACAATCAGTGATAGTACACAATCAGTGATAGTACACAGCCAGTGATAGTACACAGCCAGTGATAGTACACAGCCAGTGATAGTACACAGCCAGTGATAGTACACAACCAGTGATAGTACACAGCCAGTGATAGTACACAATCAGTGATAGTACACAATCAGTGATAGTACACAGCCAGTGATAGTACACAGCCAGTGATAGTACACAGCCAGTGATAGTACACAGCCAGTGATAGTACACAGCCAGTGATAGTACACAGCCAGTGATAGTACACAGCCAGTGATAGTACACAGCCAGTGATAGTACACAACCAGTGATAGTACACAGTCAGTGATAGTACACAGCCAGTGATAGTACACAGCCAGTGATAGTACACAGCCAGTGATAGTACACAGCCAGTGATAGTACACAGCCAGTGATAGTACACAACCAGTGATAGTACACAATCAGTGATAGTACACAGTGATAGTACACAGCCAGTGATAGTACACAATCAGTGATAGTACACAGCCAGTGATAGTACACAATCAGTGATAGTACACAGCCAGTGATAGTACACAGCCAGTGATAGTACACAGCCAGTGATAGTACACAGTGATAGTACACAGCCAGTGATAGTACACAATCAGTGATAGTACACAGCCAGTGATAGTACACAATCAGTGATAGTACACAGCCAGTGATAGTACACAACCAGTGATAGTACACAGCCAGTGATAGTACACAACCAGTGATAGTACACAGCCAGTGATAGTACACAGCCAGTGATAGTACACAATCAGTGATAGTACACAGCCAGTGATAGTACACAATCAGTGATAGTACACAGCCAGTGATAGTACACAATCAGTGATAGTACACAGCCAGTGATAGTACACAATCAGTGATAGTACACAGCCAGTGATAGTACACAATCAGTGATAGTACACAGCCAGTGATAGTACACAACCAGTGATAGTACACAGCCAGTGATAGTACACAATCAGTGATAGTACACAACCAGTGATAGTACACAGCCAGTGATAGTACACAGCCAGTGATAGTACACAACCAGTGATAGTACACAGTGATAGTACACAGTCAGTGATAGTACACAGCCAGTGATAGTACACAGCCAGTGATAGTACACAGCCAGTGATAGTACACAGTGATAGTACACAGTCAGTGATAGTACACAGCCAGTGATAGTACACAACCAGTGATAGTACACAGTGATAGTACACAGTGATAGTACACAGCCAGTGATAGTACACAGCCAGTGATAGTACACAACCAGTGATAGTACACAGCCAGTGGTAGTACACAAGCAGTGATAGTACACAGCCAGTGATAGTACACAAGCAGTGATAGTACACAACCAGTGATAGTACACAGCCAGTGATAGTACACAACCAGTGATAGTACACAGTGATAGTACACAGCCAGTGATAGTACACAACCAGTGATAGTACACAGCCAGTGATAGTACACAGCCAGTGATAGTACACAGCCAGTGATAGTACACAACCAGTGATAGTACACAGCCAGTGATAGTACACAAGCAGTGATAGTACACAGCCAGTGATAGTACACAACCAGTGATAGTACACAACCAGTGATAGTACACAGTGATAGTACACAGCCAGTGGTAGTACACAAGCAGTGATAGTACACAGCCAGTGATAGTACACAACCAGTGATAGTACACAACCAGTGATAGTACACAGTGATAGTACACAGCCAGTGATAGTACACAGCCAGTGATAGTACACAACCAGTGGTAGTACACAACCAGTGATAGTACACAGTGATAGTACACAGCCAGTGATAGTACACAGCCAGTGATAGTACACAGTGATAGTACACAGCCAGTGATAGTACACAACCAGTGGTAGTACACAAGCAGTGATAGTACACAAGCAGTGATAGTACACAAGCAGTGATAGTACACAACCAGTGATAGTACACAAGCAGTGATAGTACACAATTCAGCGTTCTTATGACACGGACGTCACGTGTGGACAAAAAGTTGTGAGCTGAGGCAGCAGCAGCAGCAGTTTTGTGTTTCTGAACATAGGTGGAGCTCACGTTCTGTAGTTGTTCGATCAAAGTTACTGTACTCTACCAACTAAGATAGTACACTTCAGCATCATCGTGATCCTTTATTCGTCCCACACCGACCACCACTCGAGTTGTGTCTGTGTGTGTGCGCGTGTGCAGCAGATGATAGAATGCATTGCCATGGCGAGCAATTGCACGTTGGTTTTTGTAAAAGAGCACAGACACTTGTACAAAAACACATCAGGTCGAGGAAAAAAATGGTGGGGAGGGTTTCTCTTTAAAAGTAACCCCCTACAACATAAATGGAGCATTCCATAGCTAATTCCTCACATATGCGTGGCTTCATAAATAGGGCCCCATCTAAATCACAATTTCATGGTAAGTTGCAATTACCACAAAATCTGATGTTCGCCGCAGGGATTATTTATTTATATATCCAAAAAAAGTTAACGTGTTCCATCAAAAATGTTCAGGTGTTTGTAACAATTTCACGTGGTATTAAAAAAAAACACATTTAAGATGCCTTCTGCTCATTAGCATTTACAAAGTTTAGTTATGAGCATTTACAAAGGGTTTACTTTTTTTTAAAGAAATTTTACTTGCATAAAGAAATTAATTCATCGGTTTGGACTTAAGGTATTTTATCTTGAACGTGAGTTAATGAAGACATTTTACTCCACATGAACACTTTTTAATTATTTGTCAAAATAAATGTTTCGTGTATTGTCTGTAAATATGTAAACACGATCAAATGGGGATGAAAGTATTTGGAACGAGAGAACCATACTCTATTCACCTTAAATGCTACACGTAAAGCATTTTTGACCATAGGTTACAATAAAGCTGTCTCATTAAAACCTAACTAAAATACTTGCTTGTTGGAAATGACTTTACCTGCATATATAGACGTTGGATTTGCGGTATTTTGTATATATATAATTCGTAGCTGGGTGGTCCAGAAGTAAAAAGTTTGCACTTGCGATGGGTTCAATGGCTTGGGCCCTCATCCTCATCCTTCATTCCAACATGTTTTTTTTAGCGCAGTGTCCCAAAGCACATAGGGGATGTCAAGAACACTATATGCCATCTGCTCACTGAAGAATTTAAATATTTCACAACACTCAAATATTGTGTGGGCATCCTGGCGAGACTTATAGAAGGACAAATGAAATGAGAAGTGGTAGGCTTCAGATTACTGTTTTAGATTTTTTGCTTTCTTTTTTTCACCACCTTACCGAACTGCCCTGTGATTATTATTTTTTCTCGTTCTACATTTCTGCTTGCGCGGGGTTTTTTTCGTGACTTCTGCATTGCTTTTCTTCCTTGCACGAAAAAAAAAACACTCGGTAATGATTTCGATTTAAAGCTTTCGTGACTGCAGGGATTCATCTTCTTGGTTCTTTCGGTAAAGTCACGTAGAAGGGAGATAATAAAATAATAATAAAAAACATAATTAAATAATTATTTTATTTAAAAAAAATACAGCATTTCACCATAATTATTTGATTTTATTATTTTATTATTTCCCTTCTACGTGACTTTACCGAAAGAACCAAGAAGATGACTCGGTAATGAGTTTATGAAACTGCCCAATCAGGGCCATCCTGGCAAGGAGTCTTGAGACGCGGTTTAAGACTCGTTTGAGGCTTTCCTGAATAAAGCATCGCTATAAATTGCCCACAACGCTTCAAATCTCGGAAAACTAAGCCAGTTTGATCCTGGATAGCGCTTGGATGGGTGACCACCATTCATAACACATGTTATAGGCTGCGGGGCTTACGTGATGTGTAGCAGAAGGTAACCCAGATAACGCCATCGTTGTGTTTTACGTGTAGGTTGTCCACCCCCCTTTTATGAACCTGCACCGACCAGCGTTGGGAAGTATGTTTTAACGTGTGTGTTTTTTTTCTATTTGTTATTCAAGAACCCAGAATACAAAGTAGATTCCGCAGAGGTGCGGTGGGACAGCGAATAGCTTGAAACAAATCCGGAGAGATAGAACCCTCAAAATTAGGGACCAACTGCAGGTGCCTGGGCTCACTGCCCTACCACGGTTGGCTACGTACGGTGCAAAAGAAATTCAACGTACGGTATATACAACTATCGCGAACAGTAATAGGTGAAGTATGGTTAAATTACCCATATGGCATTAGGGGATTGGTGTTCACGTGCAGTCGTAGTTCAGTGTTGTTTTTCTCAGCGCATGTTTTAATTGTTACTGGGCAGTAACGTCTGCAACGGGCAGGCATCGCTACCAGAAGTTTTACGAGCATCACAAACGGTGCATTAACCTTTCTCTCATACTGCACTACGCACACATGATGGATGTATGTATGAGTGCATACGTTAAAGATTTATGCCTCTGTGTTGCTGAACATCTGTCCCCATGACCCCAACGAGGCAATGTTGAGGTGTTAAATTATAAATATATTCTGCTATTTGTTAAATATAAAAACTGTGTTTACGGTATTTCAATACTGTCCTTTACCCTTCAAGTTCTGAACTTTTAAATGACAGCAATTGCTCAAGAACTAACCATCTTGTGGCAGGAAACCATAAGATTTGAAAATATGTGAATGTCTGGACATTTTATTTGATTATAACAAAATACTGTAAATGCAGTTATTCTTTCCTTTTAAAAAATCCACAACCATGATGCACAATGCTACTTCTGTACGATTAAAGAGTCGAATATCTATCGCATGCTTTCGGATGCCCTTCTGCGGCCGTCTGGAACGCTCTCCCTTCTGATGTTTGGAAGCCAATGGAGCTATTCTTTAACACTGCTTCATGTGTTCAGTTCATTGTCCTTCCTCTGCATCTCCGATTAGCATGGGTTGGCCACCTACGGTGCCAAATACGTCCAACCCACATAGACTCACACATACACATAGACTCACACAGAGACCCATAGACTCACGCAGAGACCCATAGACTCACACAGAGACATAGACTGACACAGAAACCCATAGAGTAACACAGACCCATAGAGTCACACAGACACGTAGACTCACACGGAAGTCCATAGTTTGTTGTCCTTCCCCCGCACCTCCGATTAGCACCGTTGGCTATGTACGGTGCGAAAGAAGTTCAACATACATCTATCACGGAGGTGTACCGATTTACACCCTCCACATGACCCGCCAGGGATTCAAGGAATTGTCGCGGTTCGGTTGACGATTGCATTCACACAACGTTCAATTGCACATCATTTCACGTTGTGTTAAAAAACATCTCTCAGCCAATGAGTTGCCGCAGTAGTCACGCGATCCCATTGTGGATCCCACAATGGGATCCCATTGTGTACATACACCACAACAACGAATGCGAACGTAGAGACTTAGATTCTCACACGCGCAAATCTGCCCACGTTTTTTGCGAGCTCAAGAATCGTGATTCGGGCCCATCGATCCCATCGCCGCTGCTCTTATCTACGGCGTTAAGTTTGCTCTCCTTGCCCCGCACCTCGCATTAGCACGATGGGCTGCTTACGGTGGCGAAACAAGTTCAATATTTAGTACATATGTTGAGTAGTTCCGACGGACGTACTCGGAGACGGAGGTGAGTTAGGGGCTTCCGCCAGGGTTTATTAACTCTTATCACTACTACACAGCAGGGTACACAACTCCCAGGGGCTAGGGGGGTCCTACTCTGAGTCGGGTCCCTGCCGGCTAGCTCCGGTCTCTCTCTCTCTCGTGTCGGATCGTGGACTCTGCCGACTCCACCGAGCGGAGAGAGAGGCACCTCTATGGCTACCACCGGCTTCTCCCCAGACTCCCGATTGGATCCCTCTCTCTACTCCTGGTTCCCTCTTCACCCTGTTTACTATCCCCGTTCCTCCAGTGACCCCGCTTACGTCACGGGGTCTCCCTTAAATACCCTAGGAGGCGTGACGTCACGTGCACTGCCCAGCGCGTGCGACCCCACGTCCCGTGACGTCACCGCACCGGACAGTGCACGCGGCGCCACTACTCTCCTCGACTCCTCTACACATACGTACAGTGACTTTAATCGAGGAGGAGGAGGCATTGGGGCACTGGGTTTGTTTGCTCTGTCTCTTCGTAGTCGGGGAAAATGAATCGAGCGTAGCCATATGATTTGTTTTTAGGGGCCGTCCATAAATGACGTCATGCACCTAGGGGGGGGGGGGGTGTCAGACATTTGTGACGATGTGTGATGAAGGGGGGGGGGGCGTTGAGAAATGTGACGTCACATCAACATGCGCAACTTTTAATAAATATAGACAACACGTTCTACTTAATTAAATGGACTTTTTAATAAAAGTTTTCTCCTACAACATCAGAGTGCAGCGCCACATTAAATACGCACTACAACGACAATAGTTTAAAACGATTTGAACAGGGGCGGTTTCTTCATTAGGGCGATTGGGCGACGCACCACCAATGTCATTCAACCACAGAGTCACGCTAGCCGTCACTGTGCCTCTGGATATAGTCCAATCAGCGTCATGCTACGTTCTGTGGAGTACCGCCTCTTTTTGGGCGATTTCACTCCGGCTGAGAATCGCCCCGTGTGGCCCCATAGACTTACATTCAAAGATGTTTTTTTTCGAACGGTGGGCGCTGCAATGCATTCTCTATGGCTTCCGGGAGGGCTCGCACTAACGTGCTTACGTCATCATACGTAAGCACGTTTCATCCAACAATATTATTTGTCGCCACCTAGTGGAATCTTTAATAAAAGTAACTTGAGTGGATTGTATTAATAGTGAGTATAGAAACAAACAAGATGTATTGTAAGAGTCACTTTATTTTTCATTAATATTAAAGAAGTGAAGTTGCCTTTACATGCTTAAGCTGTTAATTTATCCTTTGCATGGGTGGACCTTATCCTTATAAATCATCCAGACATTTCCCCCCCCTGAGAGATTTTGCAGGAGCCGCCACTGGATTTGAAGCATGTTGTATTTTGGGGGGGGGGGGCAGGGCTTTGTGACGTCATATTTGAGGGGGGGTCTGACTTTATGTGACGATGGGGGGGGGGGAATCGTCCAAAATCGCTTGACGTCATTTATGGACAGCCCCTTATCACAGTTTCTGAGCACACGCCATCAGAACGCCAATCAGTCAGCAACAAAGAGCACCATTCAATTTATAATGATAGGTCGGGGTCCAATAGGTTACAAAAACGGTTCCGAAAACATTAGAAAAACTCGACGACGGGAGAACATTTCAAAGTGGAGCAGTGAGAGGGATTGAGCAGAAAGGGAAGTGAGCTTTAATGGTGGTGGTGGTGGTGGTTGAACACAGTGTGGGAGGCTGTAGTGGCGAGATGTTAACTTTCGATTTAAAGCTTTCGTGACTGCAGGGATTCATCTTCTTGGTTCTTTCGGTAAAGTCACGTAGAAGGGAAGTAATAAAATAATAAAAATTTAACATAATAAAGTAATATAATATATAATATAATAATATAATTGTTTCCCTACTTTTTTTTTATTACATATAATTTATATAATTATATAATATATATTTTTTATGTTTTATTTTTTTTACTTCCCTTCTACGTGACTTTACCGAAAGAACCAAGAAGAGATGTTAACTGCCTCGCATGGCATGCAAGGAGATCGTGGGTTTGATCCGGACCCTGACGCGTGTGTAACTCAGGAGACAAAGTTGACCAGGTGTGTTTCTGGCCATGCCGCCTTGTAGAGTAGTACAGCCAGCAGGGTTTTACTAGACAGTCCGGCATTGTATGTGCAAGTGGCACGTGTTGTATGTACAAGTGGCACGTGTTGCTGCCCCTTCGGCAAATCCGAGTGCTCTTGTGAATTAGGGACGCCACAGTGGACGAGATGTTAACTACATCACCTGGTATACAGGAGGTCGTGCGTTCGATCCCCACCTTGACGCTTGTATATATGGAGTGTGCATGTTCTCCCAGTGGTGGCGTGATTTTTTCTCTGGGTCCTCCGGTTTTTCTCTCCCCAGTTAGAGTCTTAGAGTGCTGTGGCTGCTGCTATAAATCTCCACGTGTCAAGCCACTTCGTCGAGCTATCATTTGCGGCCTAGTGGCTTCTGAAAAAAGAGCTCATTGGGCCTCACCTGATAAAATAAAAAGTTTAGTTGATTTAGTAGTTATGTTAGTGGTGGATGACAGTCAATTAGGTAGACCGAGTCCTCAACCCGGATGGAAGAATCAATGAGTGACGTTTATGGGCACAAAAAGAATGTTGTCAGCGATAGAAGAGTGAGAGAGAAGCGACTAACAGTTCACGGAGGTCTGACGGTGATTTGTTTTTCTTGTTGAGCAAAAAAAAGTGTTCCCCTGCTCTGAATGTCTGCTCTAACCACCGCACGGGGGTTAATGTCACAACATACGATGGGACATTTTATTTTCAGACATTGTGGTCACAACATATGATGGGACATTTTATTTTTAGACATTGTCGCCTCACTGGCATTGAGACTCCTGTAAGTAATAATGCTTACATCTTTACCAAGGAAATACTTATTTGGTTGTAAGTGCTCGTTTCGTTAGGACATTTGCTTGAGGTTATTTCTTTTGTACATTTGAGTGTAAATTCAATATGTTTGTGGAAATATAAACCCCATCATATCGGCGATATCAGGAGATCAGCCTGCATCATGAAATGCGAAAAGTATTACTGACGAGGCATTTCGAGAAATGTTCATTTAGCGTCTTGACACGTGATCTTGGCGTGAGAGTGTAATCAGGACAGCAGGCGGATGACTGACATTACGTATAAGTCCGCTTTCGCAAAGTCTCCGCGCGACAGGTGTGGAGAGTTAAAAGTGCAAGCTTTGGGGCCTAGTTGTTCCGTGAGAAAAAATGTCCATACACCTGCTGTTTAAAACATTTCAAGCCCGTACCAGATCACTTCAGGAACCTGCACCTGGAGCACAGATTCAGATCTAGAACACGAAAATCAGATGCCACGACCACACAATCCATTCTCCCTTTCTCTTTAATCTCTCATTCCTTCCCCCTTCCACCCCCCCTCCCCCCGTTCACCCTGCAACATGGAATGAAACACTTCAATCCAAGATGTCGTACACGTGTGGGACGTTGCCTTGATGTAAGAAATAATAAAATAATAAAAATAAAACATAATAAAATAATACTCTTAGTTCTTTCGGTAAAGTCACGTAGGTAAAAAATTTAATTAAAATTAATAAAAATAAATATTTTTATTTTTATTAATTTTAATTTAATTTTTTACCTACGTGACTTTACCGAAAGAACTAAGAGTATGAATCCTTGCAGTCACGAAAGCTTCAAATCTAGAAATAATAAAACAATTCTCACGATGTTTCATTCAGACTCTGTCTCCTCGACAGACCTGTTCTCCACCTGAGGACGGCTGCTTGCGTTGTGGCCGAAATGTTGATGTACGAAGTTAGCATGCCGGGCTTGCAATCCAGAGGTGGCCGGCTTCGATTTCCTGGCACGGCAGTTGAAACGAAGGGGCAAGTGTCTAACGTCGTCCTGGCCTGCGTCTGTCCACCCAGCGGCGTATGGATGAACGCACCACAGCCAGTTAACCGGCAGGTCGCGTGCGGTAGGGCAAGATGCGAGTCATCGTCCCACTCCCCCACCCTGTCTACAACGTGGAGGCCCTTCCACCAGCAGTGGCACAGCCAAGGTATTGCGGGGCTGTACCTTTATCATCACTGCTTACATGCTTGTGTAGGGGCATTAGCCTCTACTCCGCTAAACAATGCGTGTGTTGTGTAAAGTATTTAACACGGGCCGGAACAATCCCGCAGTTCATCAATTCAAATCATTGTATTGATCTAATGGGACGCAGCAATGGCGCAGTGGATAGCGCACTGCTCTACGAGCCGAGTTCGCCTTGAGGGCGAGGGCGACACCAGCGGCAAGTGAAATCTGAACAGGTCCTGGGCAATCCCATCGACGATCTGCGCTGAGCAGCGTGGTGAGGTATGGTCAAACAGCACACAGCATGGGAGGTTTTCATCCAGGAGCGGATTGACAATGGGCAGAAATAAAAATATATATATAAACAATTATCGTGGTACACGCATTCAAGCCCCGTGAAAGAATGAACGGGTCTTTTTCTGATTGTGTGTGTTCGATGTAGTGGGTTCATGACCTTACCCCTGCGGTCTCCAGAGGTGCTATCATTCACCACGCGGCTTCCTTGAAAGAAGCGATTCTGTAACTGAATTGCGAGCCCGAAGCACAATTCAGGGAGAGAGGGAGATGGTGGGGGAGGGGGAGGGGCAATGTGGGAAATTGTTCCCCCATTAGCAATCAATTTGGAGGCTTTGGAGTTTTCCTTATTTGCAGGGATTATTTGGCCTCTTCAAACGGCAGTGGTTGTCCTCAGGATAAACTGACCGGAAAGAACGTGGGGGCGTCGCCACGGACTCAACGATGCCGGTAGAGATGACCCCCGCTGCTTATTGCAGCAGATAGACCCCTTCGACTGTGAGTGCAGCCTCAGTAAACAGATGCGGCGCGGTAACTTGTAAAGGGCCCAATATCTTGCACAGCGGTCACCAAATGAAATGCCCCACGGCACTCTCACTTGAGTCCAGCTCTCAAATTAACGCGCGCGCCCAGTGTGCGCCGTGTCCGTTAATGTGCGAATGGGGCACGGTTTTGTAAACGGAGACCAAGGGCACAGAATGCTTACGGTGTCAAGCATCGTAGAATGGGCTAAAGGTGAAAGGTTCTACCCCGCTCGTTTAGCTCCTGCTTCCGCGTTGCGCTGGAGTGAGCTATAGAGAGCACCTCGTTTTGAAAACTAATTTGAAACTATTTTAATTTTACCAGATAAGGCCCCACTGAGATATGTAGTTATTTTTCAGAAGTGACCTGGCTATCACAAATGATGGCTCAACGAAGTGGCTTATCAGGTAGAAACGTATAGCGGGCAAAATAACTCTTAAAACACGTTGGCTCTAAATGTGGAGGGAAAAACCGGAGGTTCCGGAGAGAAAAAAATCCACACAACTAAAAATAACAGCAGGCGCCATAGTCAGGATCGAACTCACGGCCTCGTGTAAACCAGGCGAAGTAGTTAACATCTCGACAACGTGGCATCCCAAAAGGTGGGAGCAAACAAACTTTATTTCACCACATGCTAGATCTTGCCATTCAACTAATTGTGGTGTACTCATTTATTATCCTCGATGGAACAGAAGCAGTGGGAGAGATTTAAGAATTTTTTTTATAAGAAAATGCGTGCAATATTCATCTGTTATACCAGGATATCAAACGGTGACCAATGCGCTAGCCATAACACCACGCCAGCGTCTTAAGCATCGTAATGGGCCATTTTTATCAGTGGGATCCAGCCTGTGTGAAATGTTCATCATTGACAATGGTGAAGTGAATTGTCTGTAAATATACCATAGAGAGACACGGATTGTTCGTGAGGAATATATTTCTTCATCAGGAAATCTTGTGTTATCAAACACAGTTGTGTGCTGCTGATGATACTGTTGATGATGCTGATGATGATGATTGTTCAAGGTTCATTCTTATCTCCCACACCACGACTTAACTTCAGCCAGGTCTGTCTGGGCCAGTGACCCAGAAAATATGTATACACCATCGGCACACCACATCCAGTATACACGTTCGCACTGACCATGGCTTGAGAGTCTATCTCCTCCAGATTACTGAAAGCCTGGAATATCTTCTTGGTTCTTTCGGTAAAGTCACGCACTACGTGACTTTACCGAAAGAACCAAGAAGATGAATCCCTGCAGTCACGAAAGCTTTAAATCGAAAGCCTGGAATATATTCAGTGAAAATATATGTTCTGTGCACACGCTATCCATGTCACTCATCCCACCTCCACAGAAATGCCCCGACACATTTTGTAAAAAATATTTTTATAAAAAAAAAAACCCATAGGTCTACACGGAAGTTAATGAATATTTTTGTTGCAAAAGTAACGCGCCACAGGCGCTCGTGATGGATAATAGCAGTGCATACTGAAACGCTCAAGCCATTGCTCTGAGTGCATTACCCGTGGCTGATACTTGTTATTAATTAAAATTCCGTCTTAAGCGTGGCTTGTTGGTGTACGGCATTTTTTTCCCTTCGGGGTTCATTTACGCGAACGACGCTCACACAGTTGAGGGCCTGAGTTCGAGTCCTGCTTGGATACCAGCAAAGAGGTCCTATAGATAGGACTGCTTGGCCGGAACTTTCAGTCTTCTGATACGTGCATTGTGACGGACGCTTGTGTTGCGCCCGAAACGTCGTGATTTATTTTATTTTATACCTACGTGATTTTACCGAAAGAACCAAAGAGTGTGTGTGTTTGTACTGTTTGCTTTTTGGCGTTCTCTAGTCTAGCACAGAAGCCTGTTTCTGGTGTAGGCAAATGAGTTTCAAAGACAATGCACAAATTATAACTATCATATATAACTATATAAATTCTAATTATAAATGATAATTATAATTTATAAATATACATTCTAATTATAATTTATAATTAGAATTTATAAATAAACATTCTAATTATCATTTATAATTATAATTTATAAATATACATTCTAATTATCATTTATATTTATGATTCATATTTATAAATTCTAATTATAATTTATAAATATACATTCTAATTATAATTTATAATTATCATTTATAAATATACATTCTAATTATAATTTATAATCAGCGCGTGTCTGTTTGCATGTTTTGGCACAGGTACGTGTGGTCAATGCAAACTATTTGGTGTTTGAACATCTTAACACCTGCTGTATTGCCAGAAAGGGGACAACTTATTCTTACTTTTTTTTCATCATCTTAACTCTCAAGGAAATGGTTTCAGAAAATTCACAAGTACAGCACAATCGAAATATTTGAAATTGACATCATAATTAATATAGCAAATTACATATCTTACGTCATTCCACTGCTGGATGAAGGCCTCCCCGTGCCTTGTTAGTCCTGAGGGTTGTCGACCGTACTTCTTATTCTTGATTCTTTCGGTAAAGTCACGTAGAAGGGAAATAGTAAAATAATATAAATATAAAACAATACAATTCTCACGACGTTTCGACTGCAACACAAGCAATCACACCTGATGATGATTGTTTAATATTTTTATTATTTTATTATTTCCCTTCTACGTGACTTTACCGAAAGAACCAATAATATGAATCCCTGCAGTCACGAAAGCTTTAAATCAAGACCTACTTTAATTCAGATGCAACTGGATCTATGCATTTTAAAGTCTGAATTGATAACCAATTTCTTCAGAACTGCTTTTTGTGTTGCGTGTGTTGTCTTCCCCCCCCGCACCTCCGACTAGCACGGTTGGCTACGTACGGTGCGAAAGAAGTTCAGCATACATATATATACATACTTCACCACACTGGACAGCGCAGGCTTGGTGATGTGATGACTACTGCTGATGTTAGCCACGGCCAGGAATTGAACTCAGGTGGCCGAGTTCATGGAGTGGTGCACTATCAACTGTCCCACTGCTCCTCTCTGAAATGTACACACAGTAGCAGGACTGTGATATAATTACCTGAAACTTTAAAATGGCATTGATCGCTTCAGATGAATGTGTCACTAAGCACTGAAAGATAACTTAAATGGTGTCATTTGACTTTTTTTTTAACCCATCCCCATTTTCTTTATTTTCTCCAAAGCAACATTGTTACAATTTCCACAAAGCACCGCACTCCACTGAAAGCCACATATGTAATATTGTTACGGTATGTATATTTAACAGTTTCATTGACGCAGCATGCACCATCGTTGCTAATATTTCCAGTCGCCCTCCGATACGTTTCCGGGTCATACCGCGCGTTATTCGGCCGGATGTCCGACGTTTCGCTCGTGGACATGTGTGCGAAAAAGAGCTTCAGCAGGTCGTCTCATCGGATTCCTCCGGTGTAAATACGTAACTAACCCCGATTCTGATTCGCTTCCACGTGGCGCTTGAGCGTCTTTCGTGTGGGACGGGCAAATGCCGACAAAGGAGCGCGCGCACGCACAACGCCGATGTCGGAGAGGCGCTCTGCCGTGCCACGTGCAACTGCTCGGCAAGCGTTCGAAGCTGCTGCAGAGCGGGGGGGGGGGTGGTCTTTCTGCTGCTCGACGGCACTTAGAAAGTGATCTTTGTTTGAGCTTGGCATGGGAGATGAGCTGAAGAGTGGGTAGACTCGGCATGGCCGGGCAGCTTGTCAGCGTGAGAATGCGCATCTCGCCGCCTGGAATGTCGCTTAAAGTCCGACGCCGCCACGTGTGCTGAGTGAGTGGGGATTTCAGGTGTGTGTGTGTGTGGTGGTGGGGGGGGGGTGTTGTTGTTGTTGTTCTATTTTTTTTCCTTCCACTCGTCTTGTTCGTCTTTCTCCAATCGTTGTTTCTCATCTCCCGCCTCCTCTTCCTTCATTTCCTCCTCAACATGTTGTGTCAACCTCTTGCTTGGAACTGTCCGAGGCTCAACTCCGGAAAACACTCCGTGAGAAATCAAAGCCTGTCCCTAACTTTTTCACTTTCATTGCATAACACCGTTTCCTTTGCGCATCCTTCTCTGCTCATTGTCCCGCCGCCTCATCACCATCGGCCCTCCTCGCGTGCCATTGTCCTCCTCATTATCAGCTTCCCTCCTCCGATCCCGACACTGACGCCTGCTGTATATTTGGAGTTTGCACGTTCTCCCCGTGGTCGCGTGGATTTTTCTCCGGGTCCTCCGGTTTCTCCCTCCACATTCAGAATCAACATCACGCGTTTAGAGTATTTCGTTGCTGTACATTTCCACGTGATGATAAGCCACTTCTCGATTTAAAGCTTTCGTGACTGCAGGGATTAATCTTCTTGGTTCTTTCGGTAAAGTCACGTAGAAGGGAAATAATACAACAATAAACATAAAACATAATAAAATACAATTCTCACGACGTTTCGGCCACAACTCAAGCAGCCGTCCTCATGTCATTCTTCACCTGAGGACGGCTGCTTGCGTTGTGGCCGAAACGTCGTGAGAATAATTTTATTATGTTTTATTTTTTTTATTGTATTATTTCAATTCTACGTGACTTTACCGAAAAAACCAAGAAGATAAGCCACTTCGTTGAGCTATCATTTGTGGCCAGGTCGCGTCTGAAAAAGAAGCGAAATAGCTCAGTGGGGCCTTACCTGGTAAAATAAAAAATATCTTAGTTTGTTTCGCCTCCTCCTCCATATAATAATCTACAACCATTCCGCTCGTTATCATTTACCCGCCTCAGTCTCCTCCTCCATGTCATCATCTGCCATCGTCATCACCCCTCTTCATCCTCAGTCGCTCCCCCAGCTGAATTGAACATCTCACCTTTGTGCAACAAAGCAGAAAATCACTTCCACCAACACTCCTGTTGCTACCCCCCACCCCTCTCCGATAGTTGCCAGCGAGACCTCTTTAAGCAATGCAAACAAACAAATGTGGACATTTAGCCTCCTAATAAATCCCGAGGCCTGTGTTTGGCTTTGCCTGGGTGCCCCTTCCTCTGAAACTCGCTCTGGAATGTCTTCCCCCGTGGGTGTTTGTTTCCCCCTCAAAGGTTTGAGTGAGCCTTGGTCTACCTACCTCAGGGTGTGAATGTTTGGAATTCTCGAGACGGCATTTTTTGTTCACCTTTGGGCCCGCTGCTTTGCTTACAAAAGAATTATACAAAGGACAATTCTTTTTTTATATTTTCTATTGTTGTTCCTCATGGCGTGACTTTACAGTAAATTCTCTGCTCAGTTTTTAGCGGCCTGGTCTATATAGTTCCTGAAGACAGTTGTTGAAAATGACATATTAAATTTCGATTAAAGCTTTCGTGACTGCAGGGATTCATCTTCTTGGTTCTTTCGGTAAAGTCACGTAGAAGGGAAATAATAAAATAATAAAAATAAAACATAATAAAATAATTCCCACGACGTTTCGGCCACAACGCAAGCAGCCGTCCTCAGGTGAAGAACAGGTCTGTCGGGAAGACAGCGTCCTGAGGACGGCTGCTTGCGTTGTGGCCGAAACGTCGTGAGAATTATTTTATTATGTTTTACTTTTGATAATTTTATTATTTCCCTTCTACGTGACTTTACCGAAAGAACCAAGAGGATGACAAATTACTTTTGAGTGTAACTGGACAGACACACATCGTCGCGCTGTGTGCGATTGACACACGAGCCACGGTGGGAAAGAGGTTCTCGCCACAAGTAATCGCTACCGAGAACACAAACAAACGCGTTGTGTTACTCGGCAGCATCATGGGTGAACGCCTCTATACATAAGCTAACTTACTTCATGTGTACTCTTTGGTTCTTTCGGTAAATCACGTAGGTATAAAATAAAATGAATTCAATCACGACGTTTCGGGCGCAACACAAGCGTCCGTCATCAGGTGGGACCGCGCCCGAAACGTCGTGATTTAATTTATTTTATTTTCTAACCACGTGACTTTACCGAAAGAACCAAAGAGTATGGATCCCTGCAGTTACGAAAACTTCTAATCTAGATTGAATTACTTCTGTGTCTCCACGTGTAATTAAAATATGTTTAGCCCATCAGCCTGTTGCCTTTCCAGACCCTGTAGAGAACAGGGACTGCGATTGAATCTGGCCTCTGTTTCCCGACTCAGGTGGTCTCCCATTAATGGGTTAATGGGACAGCTATGGCTTTAATATAACAACATCTTTCTCAAAATCTAGGAGCGTTTCCAGAAACACTTTGATGCAGGCGGATTATTTGTTTTCCTTGCAAATAACATATTTCAATTGGGGGTAAAAGTAGGCACTTTGTAAATATGTTTTGCCAATTTGTTAATTGCATTTTTTGTTATTCTGTGTTATTATTTTAAAAGATAGCGGCCCTTTATATGGAACGCTTTTCGCAAGGTAATTTTGTGCTGGTGTATGCTCCGTTCTTATCCATGGGAAAACTGTTCAACCGTTTCACTATATTGTTTTAAACAACTGGACATTGGGAGTTCAACGGTGAGTCTCACTAAAGACAAAGGTACAGCGCTGTAATGTCTTTCTCACATCAATGCTGGCAGAAGGGCCTCTAGAAGTTCCAGAGAGCCCCCTTCGAGAGGATGTTTGGCCTACTCTTCCACAATTGCCAGATATCCTGAGAGAGCTGGAGGTACCCACGCTCTCGACTACCACGTGCGAGCTGCCGACCGACTAACTGAGGTGCACTGCTGGGTGGTCAGAGACGGTGGATATAAGACACGTTCCCATTGATGCAATGAGTGAACTGGCGACCTCTGCATTGCAAGTGCAGTGTGCTATCCATTACACCATGACAGCATGCCCCCCCCACCACCGCCCGATTCTCGCGAGAGAAAAAATACCAAAACTGTAAATTCATTCACTGGGGTAGAACACAACTTAGCTTTGATGGTGACAATTGTTGCTTTAAATATATTTAACAAAAAATTCTTCCGCAAAAGTTTGTTTTTCATTTGTTTTATTTACTTTGCTCTTCCTCTCTGAAACTCCTGCGATGAAAGTTGAAACAAAAGTCGGTGGCGCTGCGAGTGAATCCCCCTGCACGCACTGAGAAGGTGAGAGAGAGACTTTTTGACTTTTGAAACAACTTTTATTGCTGCCAGCAGCAACAGCACTGGAGGCGATTCCGATATGAAACACACAAAGTCACCAGCAAACAAATAAACGAACGCTATAAATCCACGCGCTGTGGCGCTAAATGCACCGCGCACAACACAAAATAAAAGTCGTGTGGTTGTGGTGGTCATCGCGCACGCCACGGTGACGAGCGAGCGCTTCAGAAGGTGAACACGAGGGTGCCGTCCACGCTGGTACAGAGAGGGGCTTTTCCGGCCCCCAGTGTTCGAAAAAGACGCGCACATCACCGACATGTGTGTGGTACGCGTGCTCCAGCCGGAGCCGCGCCTTGAGCAGGCCCCTGAACACTGGAAGCACAGAGCAGCCGTCAGTGTCACCTTGCAGCATCTTCTTCCTCGTTATATACACCGTCATCTTCGCCTGAGAACAGGCGAAGTTGGCGAGGTCATGGCGCTTGTTAGCCAGGTAAGGCACCACCCCATATACGAAGCTGCTCTTGTAGAAGGGCACCCCCAGTTTCCTGAAGATGTCCCCCAAAAGGCGGAACATTGGTTTTTAGGCGCTGGCAGCATAAGTACTGGTGGAGGCAGATCGAGAGAGAGAGAAAACGCGGTCGTGGGGCGCCGTTCACCTGCGGGTGTGACGGGGCGACCCCCACGCATTGCCGGCGATGCCTTTGCCGATCTCCGTGGTGGAAACGGCATCATTCACGTGAGCTTCTTTCGCGCCGTACCTATGTCTGTCTGTATGTATGGATGCACCTGTATATTAAACTTATTGCGACCCATACGTCTGTATGTATGTACGTTGAACTTATTTCGCACTTTACGTATGTCTGTCTGCATATATGTACCTGTACGCCAAACATCTTTCGCACCGTATATATAACTGTATGTACCTGTATGTTGAACGTCTTTCGCACCATACGTATGTACATTGAACGTCTTTCGCACCGTGCGTATTTCTGTACGTCTGTACGGTGAACTTCTTTCGCACAGTACGTAAGTCTGCATGTATGTACGTTTAACTTTCTTCGCACCAATGCGTATGTCTGCACGTACAATTGGACTTCTTGCGCGCACGTACACGCGTACACGCGTCTGCATGTGAGCACGTCGATCTTATTCATATTCTTAGGTTTTTTCGGTAAAGTCACGTAGGTAAAAAATAAAAATTAATGAAAGTAAAATAAAATAAAAAATCACGACGTTTCGGAGGCAACACAAGCTTCCGTCTTCAGGTGGAACCGTCACACGATCTTCTTTCGCACCGGCACGTAGCCAACCGTGCTGATCGGAGGTGCGGCGGAAGGACAAAAACAAAATCACCTTTGGGGCTCCCTTTTTCATCTGCAAAAGGGGGGGGGCCTGCAGAGCGGGCTTCCTCATCCCACCGCGAGACCCACAGCGACTTTTTCCAGGGCAGCAGCAGCAGCCTTTTGCACTCAACGTCACGGCCGAATTAATCGCCCTCGCTTGGCCCATGTTTTTTTTGTCCACCGCTCATTCAAAACATATTTCCACCGCGATGAGTGGCACCGCCCCTGTGTCCACTGTGCACCCATTGAGTTCAGACTTTGAGTTTTAAGTGAGCGTACGATTGCTCAACTTGCAAGGAGGTGCTGATTTTTGGTCCGTGCCACCTTCGCAAACGTAGTCGATTGACAATGGCGCGTGTGGCGGGGTGAAGTGTGGGCTGCTCTCTCCTCTTCCGAGATATCTGGTTAAAGCATGGAAGAGTAGACCAAATACCCTCTCGAGGGGCTCTCTAGAGCTCCCTCTTATTGGAAGCTCTTCTGCCAGCAGTGGCGTGAAATAGCAATTGCAGGACTGCGACTTTAGCTGCCGTGTCAAACCGACTTGGATCTCTACAATGACCAGATTTGGAATTTAAATTAAAACTAAATTAAAATTTATTTTAACAGGTAAGGCCCACTGAGCTATATAGCTCTTTTTCAGAAGCGACCTGGCCACAAATGATAGCTCAACAAAGTGGCTTATCACGTGAGAAGTTATAGCAGCCAAATACTCGAAGCGCATGTTGTTTCTAAATGTAAAGGGAAAAAACGCAGGCCCCGGAGAAAAATCCAGGTGGCCACGGGGAGAACACCCAAACTCCAAAATATACAGGCGTCAGGGTCGGGATCGAACCGACGGCCTCCTGTATACCCGGCGAGGTAGTTAACATCTCCTAGCCACCGTGACGTCCCTAATTCATGAGAGCGCTCGGATTTGCCGAAGGAACAACACGTGCCACCACTTGCACTTACAACACGTGCCACTTGCACATACAACACGTGCCACTTGCACATACAACACGTGGCACTTGCACATACAACACGTGCCACTTGCACATTCAACACGTGCCACTTGCACATACAACACGTGCCACTTGCACATACAACACGTGCAACTTGCACATACAACACGTGCCACTTGCACATACAACACGTGCAACTTGCACATACAACACGTGCCACTTGCACATACAACACGTGCCACTTGCACATTCAACACGTGCAACTTGCACATACAACACGTGCCACTTGCACATTCAACACGTGCCACTTGCACATACAACACGTGCCACTTGCACATACAACACGTGCAACTTGCACTTACAACACGTGCCACTTGCACATACAATGCCGGACTGTCGAGGGAAATCCTGCTCGCTGTAATACTCTACAAGGCGGCATGGCCAAGAACACACCTGGTCAACTTTGTCTCCCAAGTGACCAATCACGCCGTAAACACAATGACAAAGTGCCCCCCCCCCGTATAGCCATGCAAACTATATAGGCAAGTGCTGTTTGTGAGCACCTATTAAGGTCGGCACATTTCACGAGGGGGTTGTGAAGTGAGCAAGCACTTCACCCACATCCCTTGGTCGTCCCAGTGCTGATATGCAGATTATAATCTGCACATTAAACTGGGTACTCATTTCAAGCTGAGTTGAGCTAGAGAAGACCAAATAGCATTTCTGATAACGGTTATGGATGATGTTATCCATGATTGGGAATTGTACCGAGGTTACCTGGTTTATAGTGCAGCGTGTTTATTGCTTCGCACAAATGTAGTTTAAATACAAACAAAAATATCCCTCATATAGCCTGATCGATTTAGAGACTTTCGGGGAAAGTACTGTTCATGAGCGACTAACCATGCACGGGGCAGTGTGGGCAGCACCACGCCCGGCCGCCTTTGCCTCCCAAGTGTCGATGTTGACACACCACACCAGGTACTCATTTGAGACTGAGTCGACCTAGGGGGAAGCCCGGAACCGTTTTAGATAATCGTCAGCGGTATTGGCCGTGAGCGGCAATCGAACCCGAGTGGCCAGGTTCGTAGCGCAGCGCAGCGCTAACCGCTGCACCACCGCTCCTCCCACGCACACAGACGGACACGCACGCGCACATGCACAAGCACGGCTGACCCAACTCTCCCATGAAGGTGGGCACAGACATGCCAACACCCCCCCCCCTCCACCGACTGTAGAAATTTTTCTCATTTTTCTACACTGGATGGCCTGGGCAGCTGTTTGGACATGTGTTGGTTATCAGAGGCGGGAGTCATCTCACTGAGTCTTTGCCCTTGTGTTTGTTGTTTCTTTCTCTCTCTCTCTCTCTTGACTATCTATCTCTCTGTGTGAAGTTTATACGCATCCCTTCGAGCAGAAGAGACACACATCCTCTGCTCCCAGCCTCCACACAGCAGCATCCCGGGTTCCGCGCCCCGGCGTATCCTCCCGAAGCGCCCTTCGTTTGGTCTCCGCGTTGTCTCGATGCTGCTGCTGCTGCTTCTTCAGTGTTGCAATGCAGCAACCAAAAATTGGCATCGTTCGTTTGCGCACCCCGGCGTCCGTGTGAAACCCTTTGCGCGGATGCAACCAACGAAGTTTCGGGCATCTCTGGCCCGACGACGTGGAACGATCTTCTTGGTTCTTTCGGTAAAGTCACGTAGAAGGGAAATAATAAAAGAATAAAAATAAAACGTAATAAAATAATTCTCACGACGTTTCGGCCACAACGCAAGCAGCCGTCCTCGGGTGAAGAACATGTCTGTCGTAAAGACAGCGTCTGTCTTTCCGACAATTATTTTATTATGTTTTATTTTTATTATTTTATTATTTCCCTTCTACGTGACTTTACCGAAAGAACCAAAAAGATGAATCCCTGCAGTAATAAAATATTATTTTATTATGTTTTATTTTTATTATTTTATTACTTCTCTTCTACGTGACTTTAGCGAAAGAACCAAGAAGATGAATCCCTGCAGTCACGAAAAGCTTTAAATCGACGTGGAACGAGTTACCAGCTCATGTTCGGGGGAAGTCCATGTCCAGAGCCTGAGCCAGAACCAGTGTGTGTTCTTTTGCAAGCGACTTCAAACATTGTTCTTCCAAAGTGCCTGCTACGTGCGTTGAGTGAGCATCCGTGACGGACTGGACTGGTAAGATTTCGCGATGAGAAATGCTCAGACTGAGCGACTGACTTACAAGAGGTGATCCTGACTTGCTCCTCGCACGCAATGGCAGAACAAAGGAAGGTGCAAGTGGGGGGCATTTGCACCTCACCTTCCTCCCTCCACCCCCAACCCCTCAATGAGAACCAGGACATGGGTGTTTTATTGATGGTTATCGGAGAAAATGTAATTTGTGGATGTATGTTGAACTTCTTTCGCGCCGTACGTAGCCAACCGTGCTCCTCGGAGGTGTGGGAAATGCGTTGGACGTTGATGGGGACTGCCCTCCACTACTCCATGGGAAGTTTTTAAGATATTATTCTGTCCACATTTGCAGCGAAACGTTGGACATGGTGCCCTAACAACTATAACAAAAAAAACTATCAACTATTTTTTATTTTACCAGGTAGGCCCCACCGAGCTATACGGCTCTTTTTCAGGAGCGACCTGGCCACAAATGATAGCTCAACGAAATGGCTTATCACGTGCCAAATTATAGCAGCCAAATACTCGAAAAGCACGTTTCTAAATGTGGAGGGGAAAACCGGAGGACCCGGAGAAAAACCCATACATCCACGGGGGGAGAGACATACAAACTCCAAATATATCAGCATCATCAGGGTCGGTATCGAACCCACGACCTACTTCCTGTATACCGCGCGAGGTAGTTAACATCTCGCGGCATCAACACGAAAACACATCAGAGAGATATGCAGCATAGCCGCAAATGTCTCCGTAGTAATGGTAACCCTTTATTCAATTGTTGACCATGGCTGACATGAGTAGTGACATCAGAACAAGATTCTGAAACTCTGCTACAGTCGACTTCACCGACCAGCGGGGAGAAGTATGGTCAAACAATCCCCATAACCGACGCGGCATGAGAATACCTTCATCCAACAGCAGATGCACAGAGTGCCGCAAATAAATTATAACAAATGTAAATTAGCAGCAAATTAATTCGTTTCATTGCCAAAAATGAAATCACATTTCACCCTTCGATTTAAAGCTTTCGTGACTGCAGGGATTCATCTTCTTGGTTCTTTCGGTAAAGTCACGTAGAAGGGAAGTATGTTATTTTATTATTTTATTTTATTATTTTATTTTATTATTATATTATTATTATTATATTATTTTATTATGTTTTATTTTTTATTATTTTGTTACTTCCCTTCTACGTGACTTTACCGAAAGAACCAAGAAGACACATTTCACCCCTTGACAAGCTGAATCTCATCAGCATGATGCGGCCTGTTCAACAAATGCCACTGGGTGGCCCACCATCACATGCTTGCCACCCAACTGACATCAGTGGCTGCCGTTTCATTTTTCTTGTCACATATTGATATTCAGAGCAACAAAAAATTGGCAACATTTGTTTAAATGTTTATGTTATGAAGCTCGATGGCTAGCTTTTAAAATCAGTAATTGATCAATGAATTAAAACAAATTACGAAAGGTTTTTGAAAACAGCAGCGTACATCTTAAACAAATCAGTCAATCGTTCAAGTCGCGTGAGGTGGGATAAAGTGTGGGTTACTCCCGCCTCTTCCAAGACGTCTGACCCGCGTGGAAGAGTAGGCCAAATTCCCTCTACTAGATGAGCTCTGTAGAGCTCCCTCTAGTGGAGGAGGCCCTTGAGCCAGCAGGGACGTGAGCCGGCAGTTGCAGGGCTGCACCTCTATCACCTTCCGGGACTTACATTTTGTTTGGGTCGACTCGTTTTCTCTTCTCGAACAACAATACCTTCACATTTACCTGCACTCTTTCGACTCACTTCTTTGCCCGTCTGTCATTACAGCATCCGAGTGTATTTGTGAATGCCTGAGATATTGCGGGCGAGTACTTTGTGACAAGAGTGTGGGGGTGTGGGTGTTGGTGGTGGGGGGTAAAACAGCTTCCAGTAGGCGCCAGTGGCGGGCGGTTTGTGGCTCCCAGGTTGAAGAAGCAACGAGATTCGCGTCTGGATTTCCAGTCTCAGGCGATAGCGCGTGCGCGCACGGGCTAATTGATAATTGGAACACAAAGGTAACACATGTTGGTGGTGGTGGTGGTGAGACAAGCTCTCTGGGGAAGCTGTGTGGGATGCGGGCGTGCGTCAGTCTGCGAGCGAACGCGCTGATGGTGAAACCACTGCCGGCACATTCCAGTTTCTCAGTGGGTCTCTGTGAGTCTATGGGTCTCTGTGTGATTTTAATGACGTTACCCATGTGAGGCTATGGGTCTCTGTGAGGCTATGGGTCTCTGTGAGTCTATGGGTCTCTGTGTGATTTTAATGACGTTACCCATGTGAGGCTATGGGTCTCTGTGAGGCTATGGGTCTCTGTGAGTCTATGGGTCTCTGTGAGACTATGGGTCTCTGTGAGGCTATGGGTCTCTGTGAGTCTATGGGTCTCTGTGTGATTTTAATGACGTTACCCATGTGAGGCTATGGGTCTCTGTGAGGCTATGGGTCTCTGTGAGTCTATGGGTCTCTGTGTGATTTTAATGACGTTACCCATGTGAGGCTATGGGTCTCTGTGAGGCTATGGGTCTCTGTGAGTCTATGGGTCTCTGTGAGACTATGGGTCTCTGTGAGGCTATGGGTCTCTGTGAAGCTATGGGTCTCTGTGAGTCTATGGGTCTCTGTGAGACTATGGGTCTCTGTGAGACTATGGGTCTCTGTGAGGCTATGGGTCTCTGTGAAGCTATGGGTCTCTGTGAGGATGTGGGTCTCTGTGTGATTTTTATGAGGTTACCCATGTGAGTCTATGGGTTTCTGTGAGGCTGTGGGTCTCTGTGTGATTTTTATGAGGTTACCCATGTGAGTCTATGGGTTTCTGTGTGATTTTATGGGTTATCCATGTGAGGCTATGGGTCTCTGTGAGGCTATGGGTCTCTGTGAGGCTATGGGTCTCTGTGAGGCTATGGGTCTCTCTATGCGAGAGAGCACCGATAATAAAGCTACTGCCAGCGTGTTTCAGTTTCTCAATGGACCCACCTGGACATTGTATCACTTGCAATGGGAAAGCCAGAGGCGGACTGGACTGCTGCGTCAACTGGGAACACGATCAACCACTGGTATGTTACTTAAAACGATGCCTTATGGGGCCGTCCATAAATGACGTCAAGCGATTTTTGCCCCCCCCCCCCCCCTTCGTCGTCACACGGCGTCACAAAAAGTCAGACCCCCCCCCCTCAAATATGACGTCACAAAGCTCTGCCCCTCCACCCCCCCAAAAATGAAACATGCTTCAAATCGCTTTAAACTATTGTCATCGTAGTGCGTATTTAATGTGGCGCTGCACTCTGATGTAAAACATTTATTAAAAAGTATATTTAATTAAGTAGAACGTGTTGTCTATATTTGCGCATTTTGATGTGACGACACATTTCTCAAACTCCCCCCCCCCCTCGTCACACATCGTCTCAAATGTCTGACCCCCCCCCCCTAGGTGCGTGACGTCATTTATGGACGGCTCCCATATTAAAAAAAAAACACCACAGGATCCATGAACATCTTAAATAAAATAGAATATTTGCTCTAGCTGAGCAGTGAATCGTATGGAAACTTGTATATGTGTACTGTGTGTTGAACTTCTTTCGCACCGTACATATACGACCGTGCTGACTGGAAGTGCGATGCATTGCCCACTGGTAGAGCTTAAACAATGGTCCCAACGTGGTAGGCAATGTCACAGACACAATGCAGATCACGAGTGCATGCTCCCTGTGTTTGCATGGAGCGTGCACCCGTGATCGTGCATGCACCAGTTGGGTAGTCAGTCTGCTTACAATGATGTGCAACCACTATTTGAGCGGCTTCCTGGGCCACACACCGGACACACGAGAGATTGCGAAATCATGTCTTGGATTAAGGTGACCAATCAATGTTGAGTCCCGTGTCATCATTGGATTGTTTGCGCTGACAATTGAAGCCGCTTTCATTACGCATAACGAAAGCGGATACCAAATGTACTTTTTTCTGGCTAATTCAATGCTACTGCCTCACTTCAATGTGAACTATAATGCAACAGAGGCCAGTTGCACTAATAGCGTTACTTATAACGCGTACACTGCTTGTTTTAAGCCAAGTCTTCCTTGACAGAGAGATTCGGAGTCCCAATGGTGTATGTTTCCACCGGCTCTCAAACACTTCACTCGATCTATCAACGTGGGCTTCGAGAGAACGCAGTCTGGGCTTGAGCAAGGATGCGTCGCGTGGGCGAAGACGATGACGGCCTGTGGATGACACCGGTGACCAAATGAAAGCCACAAAGGGGGGTGGGGGTGTGGGGGAAGATGCCAGAGAGGATGACCACCGTGGTGATGAAACGGTGAGATCGGCTCGTGTTCAGGATCGTGGCATCGTAAGGGTGACAAAAGGAGACCTGATGGTTCAATGAGCCACTCTGTCTACAGGAAAGCCACCCATACGGATGCTTACCTAAAACCGGATTCCCACCACCATCCATCCCAGAAGAATTCACTCATCAAGACTCTATACCATAGAGCCCAATGCATATCCGACCAGAAACACATTGCCAGTGAACTCAAACACGTACGCCAAGCCCTTTCCCCCCTTCCAACCCAGCTTAAATATATGCTCCAAGCATGGTGCTGTTTCATTCAGACGCTGTCGCCTCGACAGACCTTGTTTTCACCTGCGGACGGCTGCTTGCGCTGTGGCCGAAACGTCGTGAGAATTATTTTATTATGTTTTATTTTTATTATTTTATTACTTCCCTTCTACGTGACTTTACCGAAAGAACCAAGAAGAGGGGTGACAACAGCATTGGGGAGACTTTAATCCATCTGTGGATAAGCAGCGGCTTATTGTGATGATGATGGTGATGGTGACGCATGTAAATACCGCATGCACACGACTTGGAAGCTAAATTACTCGGCACAAGTCTGGGTTCTGTGTGCTCATTTAATGTGCAAAATGTGAACGCATTATGAGCGCCTCTCTGCGAGACACAGTAAATACATGAAATTAAATTTATTACATTTTGATTTGTGTAACTAAGGAAGGTCACTTCTTGGCCCATGCCCGGCAGAGCACAATTGCTTCGAATATATTTCAGGACACGTTTTATCGAAAACAAAAATAGAATGTTTAAAGTCGTGACCTTTTCCCATATTTCTTTCATTCTTTTCGGCCTACTGCTCGGTTCGTTCCAGGCGCGCTCAGATGTACCACCATCACTAAATGTATTCGTATTTTCACTTGTTGGTTTATATTGTCGACAGATAATTCCAGCATGCCGAATGCTAGCAGAGCAGTGTTTGAATGCTGCGTTAGATTTGTTAATGATGAATTGTATGCAGGAATGGCGATGAAGGACACACACAATGGCCTGTTCTCTTTCACATTTCCTCGAGATCTTTTACGTCCTTAAGGGAGGTGACAGCACATCCGTCCAGTGGGCAGGGTGATAATTGATCTTGTTCCTGCAGGGACATTATCAAATTAGGAGTGGGGCTGAGATGGTATCTAGAGCCAGTGGCGCTTCAACTTAAGTGAGCACATTGAACGAGTAAAAGACCACCCAATGTTCAATCAGTGGTCACCCCTTCGTTGTAGAAGTTGGAAACACACGCGCAACATTGACAAAGAATGAAGCTTGTGACCTAATGCTTGATTTGTGACCTCATGCTATACGTGACATAATTTTAAAATGTGCTGCGTATAGGTACCGCAGCAACAAAAGTCAAACGACTTTAACAATGAACGTTCTTCATCGTACCGTGTCGAGTGCCCTTGTCCATTGTCTACACACTTTGTCTCAATTTTGGGGCTCGGGGGGTGGACTCGATGCATTAGGAAATTGCCTAATGGCTGGGTCCCAGGTTCAAGCATGTGCGTCAGGTCAGTAATTCTCAATGTTATTCCCCATGCCCCCAGCGAGTGAAGCAAGTGCGCGCGATCGGCTTGGCGTTTGAGAGGCTACGCTTCTTAGCTCGCTTTCACCTATCGCCTCTGTGTTGGTTTTTTTTTTTTGCACCGTCCCCCTGGAATTGTCGGTACAAAGGTAACGTCACTGCTGGGTGGTGGTGATGATGGTGGTGGTGGTACATTTGAGCGCGCCTGGAACGAACCGAGCAGTGGGCCGGGAAAAAAGAATGAAAGAAATATGGGAAAAGGTCACGACTTTAAACATTCTCTTTTTGTTTTCGATAAAAACGTGTCCTGAAAGATATTCGAAGCAATTGTGCTCTGCCGGGCATGGGCCAAGAAGTGACCTTCCTCGGTTACACAAATCAAAATGTAATAAATTTAATTTCATGTAAATTTCGATGTAAAGCTTTCGTGACTGCAGGGATTCATCTTCTTGGTTATTTCGGTAAAGTCACGTAGAAGGGAAGTAATAAAATAATAAAAATAAAACATAATAATACAATTCTCACGACGTTTCGGCCACAACGCAGCAGCCGTCCTCAGGTGAAAACCAGGTCTGTCGATGCGACAGCGTCTGAGGACGGCTGCTTGCGTTGTGGCCGAAACGTCGTGAGAATTGTTTTATTATGTTTTATTTTTATTATTTTGTTACTTCCCTTCTACGTGACTTTACCGCAAGAACCAAGAAGATGAATTTAATGTATTTACTGTGTCTCGCAGAGAGGCGCTCAGAATGCGTTCATATTTTGCACGTTAAATGAGCACACAGAACTCAGACTTGTGCCGAGTAATTTAGTCGTGTGCATGCGATATTTTTATTTCCATCCGAAGGATGCGCTTCAAAATAAACCTAGTGGGGAGTCAACGCAGGATTAAATCAAACAGGTAAATAAATATGTCAATAAATAAACGCGGGATTCTTTTCCTCCGAACTTTCTGCGCGTCACTCATTTACGTGAAGCTAAAAATCTATATACTGCGTGTCATTCATACATTTTTTTGGGGGGGGGGGGTCGGGGGATGGGCAGGTATTAAAGAAGTTTCCTTTCCAAATCAAGTCCTTGAGCAATAAATGCACCGGTTTTCGAATTCATTTTTTATCAAACCTTCGCAACTGCAGCATACAACGATACGGACACTTGTGAAATATCGCAGGACCGCAGAAAACCAGACCAATGGAATTTAAGGGGGTTAAATCGCCCATTTGGCATGCTGAACCTTTTGTAAATGCGCGTGTAAATTGCCGGCGCGTTCCCCATGCAAGCCGAACCTGTAACAGCCTCGGGTTTCCCCCAAGTTCAGTCTCTCTCTCTCTCCTACGAGCCCCCAAATTGCATCGTAGGCCACATCGCCCCAAGCTGCCGCGTCTGCTTTGATCCGCAGTCTCTGTTTCCACTTTCCTGATCCGCAGTTCGACGTGAGCAGTTTCTTTTCTAATTAACTCAGAGAGTTACTTGCGATTCCAGACTGCCTGGTCGTCCTTGTTTGACTTGACAAGCCCCAGATGCATTTCAAATGCCTTCTCTCTCTCTCTCGCTCACTCACTCTCTCCTTCCTCTCGCCTCTCTCTTTCTGCACGCTGCTAATTCACCGTAATGTATGTTTAGGTGAAGCTCATGTGCGTGTTCACGTCTGCCGTTGGGCTTAGTTGCTGGCGAGACTGAGAATTATTTGACCTCTTATTTGGTGACACTGAAACGCTTCGCGGCCATTCTCTACCGTGTTGTGCAGGAATTCAGATAGCGTTCGCTCTGAGCACACGAAAACTCTTTCCAATATATCAGGGTTTTTTTTCGTACCACTCCGGTTTTTTTGTGTGTGCAACTTCACCTCCACGAAGGGTCATTTGAAATACGAGGAAGCACTAACATTTAGACAAAATTATGTTTGTTTGTAGAGTGGGGAAAAAACAGGTTTTTTTTGCAAATGTAGTTCAGGTAAAAGCATATTGTTTTTGTTTTTGAACCCCTGCAATCAGTAACGAAAATAAACAATATTTTGTTTGATTGAGTGGAGTGCTTGAAAGCATTTATGCTGGCATTTGCTCTTAGTATTTTCTGGGTAAAATGACTTGAGAGAATTTAAGACCGGATACATTTTTACTCATCTAAGTTTAGCCGAAATTTGATATTTTCGTTTCCTTGGTGTTGCTATTCACACAACGGCAAATGTATGTGGCCTGCATAATAACGCATAATTTCAACAAATATTTTTAACCTGAACAATGCACGCGTCCAATTGTGTGTGCGAGAATCAATGCCTTTTCAATTAGTGTTACATAATTGTACGCAATGCATCCTCATAGCCCGCATGCCAATTGAGGCTGGTACATTCACCACTATGTGAAATAAGAACTGCTTCTTGGATAAATTTACAACCGTAAATCGCAACGATTAAACTGAATTTTAAGGGAGGTGATTTTTTTACATCCCTCCTTTAGATATATATTTACCACTTCACTGTACGTACATGCATTATTACACGCACACATATAGTTGGAAATTCAGAATGATAAATATATATACACAGGGAAAATTAATAGTATTCTTTGGGTCTTTCGGTAAAGTCACATAGATCAAAAATGTCACGACGTTTCGATCGCAACACAAGCAATCGTCATCAGGCGGATGCAAAGAAAAAGTCTTTTGCAAATAAAAATGCAGCTGGAATGTTACATCTCAACGTAGCGCTTAATGTTTAACATTGTGGGTTTACGAATGCCTTACGTGAGCAAATTAATCTGTATTGCGGTGAAAAATTGGTGAGGCCACGATGTTCAAGTTCAAGTTCATTTATTAGGTATAGCCCTGTGAGCCATTCGGCTCTTGAATCGGGTGCAACCGCAACAAACAAAAAACAAAAAGATGAACAAAAAAACATCTTTAAGTGAATATGTGACTGAGTGCAAATCGAAAATCCAAGAAAAGACAACAAAATATTGCAGAAAAAACACCGTACACCAACGCTGTGTGCAAAAATCCCAGTGGGATGCAAGTCAAACAACAACAACAACCACAAGACAACTTAGATTAAGGCCATCAGTCTAACTCTGTACTACAACAAACAAACATGGCTAAACCAATACACTTTTCGAAATCACCAAAATAAAGCCATGAAAGCAATGAAACTGTGATCATAGGAACTGTGACGGAATTTTCACAATAAATGACATAAACAACATGTACTACTATTCTTAGGTTTTTTCCGTAAAGTCACGTAGGTAAAACAATGTAAATTAATAAAAGTAAAATAAAACAAACGTTTCGGAAGCAACACAAGCCTGACAAACGTCGTGATTTTTTTATTTTGTTTTATTTTACTTTTATTAATTTACATTTTTTACCTACGTGACTTTACCGAAAAAACCTAAGAATATGAATCCTTGCAGTCACGAAAGCTTCAAATCTAGAACATGTACTACCAAAACCCTGCAGCCATAGCTGGCTGCATGAGTCACTCCACAACAGCAGGAGCATCCTCGATGATATGGCCGAACATCTGCGTCGTCCACCGCTTCCAGTGATGGCAAGGTTGGAGAGTTCATCCCGTCTCGGCTGACCAGGAATTCCATGATGTTTTTACAGGTCCCTTGCCGTGGCTTGTTTTTATTTTCTTCTTATTCTCTGTCTCTGACCCATGCATGGATGGCCGTTACTTTTTTTTTCACAGCAGTTGATGCTTGTAAGAACACAACAATTCTTGATTCGTGAAAGCGTAAAAAAAAGCTGAGCCTTCATTCTCTATACCTCCTCCGCGTAAATTAGTTTTTATATTTTAGTTTCAACTCAGCGGTGCCCGATTATTTCTTGTCCCCCGCCCCCCCTCTTCCCCCACGTCAACCTGACTTTACCGCTGACGTATTCCATTTGATTCCATGGGATATGCTGTTCAGAGCGGTGCAACGTAGCACACCAATTAGCGTCGTGACTTTCGAAGGGGACACCGTGCAAAGCAAACTTTCGCGAGTCTGCACGAATTGTTTTCACGTACCACACACTCAACAATCCCACCAACACCCCCCCCCCCCTGCCCCTCCCCAAATTCGCCGTCTCATATAAAAAAAAAAATCGGCGTGCCACCTAAACAAAAATAAAAGAGATCGCAGGCGCATATATCGATTTCGAGGTTGTCTGCTTTTTTTTTTTGCCTGAATTAACACCCCACGGCCGTCATTGCCAAAGAAACATTCGGAGAATTGCGCAGAAGAGTTGTTCGGGGAGCTGCAGCGCGAGGCCTTTGCGCGGGTTGGCGGAACCCATTTGTGGCAAAGGTGGGGATAATCACGACTGGCAGTGCTGCGGAGGCCCGCGTATACCTTTCTTTGTTTGTTATGCCCCGGCAATATTAAATGTTTCAATGTGCCTCTTGTTCGACTCGGAGCAAGAACATGTTTTATAATACAGCTCGCTCCCATTTTACCCCCACTGTTTCCTGAACTCATTAGCTTTCATCATTGGTTTCCCCCATGGTCCTGTTGGAATGGCTTGAAAGCGCCTTGATTGCTCAAGCTGTGTGTGTGTGTGTGCACCGTATTTATTTAAGGGAGCACGGCTTCCTCCCTTGCCCCCCCCCCCTTTTTTTTGCTCGTGCACAATAGCCGCCGTTGACGTAACATGCGGGGCATTTTATGTTGCCTAAATTAGGCAAACACAGCTCTCCTGTGTGATTTTTCGATGTCGGCTCTCCATCGAAAGCAAATGGTGATCAGCTAAAATGGCTGTCATGTGCAACCGTGTACTTTTTTTATATTTAAATATAACTTGTGTGGTGGGGGGGGTTTGTTCATTTAAAAATGCAACGAAAAATTTGGCTGCGCGTTTTTTTTGTGTGTGTGTATGTGTGCATTCTTTACAAGAGGTTTTTTTTTCAAGTAATCAGTTTTCCAAATAAGACTGATAGACCACTGTGGCACTCACTTTCTGGAAGTCATTTCCCACGTTTCCAAGACCCCCGGGTTTTCTTTTTTTCCCTTGGTGGTTTATAGCACTTCAGCCTATGGCAGAGGAAGTTCACTTTGTGTGTGTGTGTTCACGCTGGGAAATTACACCAGGTTACAGGAAAGGCTCAGCTCGGGGGTTGAAGATATTTATGACTTAAATATAACCGTAAAATTCTGCCATTCTACAATCTGCACTCTCAAAACCGTAAAGGGGCCCTCTGCAAGCGTTGCCAAATTTCTGACTTTGCCATCACCGTTGATGTCCTCGATGGAAATGTGGATCTCTTTCATTGCTTAGTAAATGTATGTAAACTAAACTAAACTATTTCATTTCTTTATTTTACCAGGCTAGGCCCAATGAGCTGGATAGCTCTTTTTCAGAAGCGACCAAGCCACAAATGATAGCTCAACGAAGTGGCTTATCAACATGTGGACATTTATAGCAGCCAAATAACTCTAAAGACACGTTTCTAAATGTTTCGCCAGTTGATTTTATCCTTTTCACACTGAATGTGCTGACAGTTTACCACTGTAGTTCGTTAAAAATCGTTAAATATATTGTGAATTCAAGTGTATTATTAATGCATTTTATTACACGTGCTAAATAAATGCAAATATTTTTTTAAAATACATGCATATTCAGCTGTGTGGGATGCATTTCTCATTTCATTATCATCATTCACAGGCAGCCTGATCTGTCGGCGTATGAAGTCTTCTTCTTTCATATGGCATGGTGGTGGGGTGCGGCAAGCTACAGTTTTTTTAAATTGGTGTCAAAGTTTAATGTTGAGGTCCTTCAACCAAGCCCGGGCAGTAGTAGAAGCTGTACGGATCGCAGCGACACCTCCAAGGATGCGCGTGGATGAAGGAGTCATCCTCATTTAGTATCATGAAACGTTTACTGAAGCTGAGCCGCAATGCACACGCAATACCGCCGCCGTGATGGGCAAAGAGGTAACGGTAAAGGTGCAGCCCTGAAAGTGCTTGTTCACGCCACTGCCGGCTGAAGGGCCTCTGTTGGCGGGTATTTTTGCCTACTCTTCCACCCTGGCCAGACGCGTGACTTTGGAGGCGTTGCCGTCCGTTCACACCGCTGAGTTTCAAACTACCAGGGCGATCGCTGAAAGAACCGGGGCATGCAAATACGAGTGAGTGTGCCACTTCCAAACCTGCCCCGGCCACCGTAGACATCCATTAATGGTTTACCGTGTTAAGTGTCTTCGCGTTAAACTCCACGCGAGCAGTTCGGGATGAATGAAGTTGTGACGAAGGTAGATTTTAACTTGTTTTTACGCTGCAGAAGTGGCGATCTGCAGATTCGTCGTCGTGTTGGACTGTGCACTGTACCTTGAACCTCCTCCACCCCCCCCCCCCCAACGGCATGCGTCGTGCAGAAAATAGCCTCGCGTTGATGATGTTGTTGTTGTGCACGAGTGCGCGTGGTTATTCTCCAAACAGGAGCCGAATGTGGGAAAGGTGAGGCAATAAATAAAGCAAATAAAAATACTTAAATTTCCATTTAAAGCTTTCGTGGCTGCAGGGATTCATATTCTTGGTTCTTTCGGTAAAGTCACGTAGAAGGGAAATAATAAAAATAAAACAATAACATTCTCACGACGTTTCGATTGCAACACAAGCAATCATCATCAGGTGTGAAAAGCACACCTGATGATGATTGCTTAGCTTTATTATTTTATTATTTCCCTTCTACGTGACTTTACCGAAAGAACCAAGAATATAAATAAAAAGACGTTTGTCGGAGAAAGGGTTAAGTGGAGCGTGAATCCAGAACTATTCAACACCTTTTCCCACCCTCTGCCAAAAAAAACTGAATTGAAAAAGCCACAAAAAAAGGAGGAGGGGGAGTGAAATAAATAAATAAGAACAATACAGATCACTTCAAATAATTGACTACTGCGCAGGAATGTGGAGTGGACTTGTTTCGTTTGAAGGGCCCTCGTCGATAATGAACTTAGAGTCGACTGCTTCTAGGGTCAAAAAAAAACCACGCATCCCTGGACTGACCACACATCGGACTTTCCTAACACTTACAGCTCCATTGCGATTCTATTTTTATGGAAGTGGGAACATCCTTACTCTCCCCCCTCCTCTCCGCCTCTGCACAGACCGCAAATAGCAAACAACGGCGGCAGTCATCTTCTTGGTTCTTTCGGTAAAGTCACGTAGAAGGGAAATAATAAAATAATAAAAATAAAACATAATAAAATAATTCTCACGACGTTGCGGCCACAACGCAAGCAGCCGTCCTCAGGTCTTTCCGACAGACCTGTTCTTCACCTGAGGACGGCTACTTGCGTTGTGGCCGAAACGTCGTGAGAATTGTATTTTATTATGTTTTATTTTTATTATTTTATTATTTTCCTTCCACGTGACTTTACCGAAAGAACCAAGAAGATGAATCCCTGCAGTCACGAAAGCTTTAAGTCGAAATTTAACGGCGGCAGTGTCAAGTGTAAACGTGTTGCACTTCGGCCCAGTGACACAACGCACGCCGTGCAGTGTCTTTCTTGATGTCGCCACCTTTTTGTTAACGGTGCTGCTTTTATTGTTGTTCATTATCATCAATTATCTATCGCTGAAGCATTCCGCGGTTAAGGAACGAGATGATAGATTGTTGTTCTAAAGTCTTTTTTTTTCACCCTGCACTTATAGCAATTTTTTTTTTGTGTCGGAACGCAATTCGTATATTTTTGTTAATGTTTTTTTTTAAATAAATGACACACCTATGCATATTTGAGAAAGTCAGTTTGATTCATTATTTTAAGCAAACGAGGTTAAATTACAAAGATCTGCCTCTGGGGCAGTGTTAATTACCCCAAGCTTCCGTCTGAACTTTTGTAAAGGCCGTTGGGAAATTATGATACGTGTTGTAAAACACTTGAGAAGAGGGAGAGAGAGAGAAGTTAATGTCGCCTTTGTGCATGAAAATAATAATTGGACCTAAACGTATTCTCATCGGAGACCAAAAAATAAACATCCAGCGCTGGCGGGGAAGAGTGGTCATGCAATATTGGCGAGTTTTAACACAAAGCCGGTGCTTTTACAATTAAAACAAGTCTCTACATTTCTGCAAAAGTAAATAAACGTTAAAAAAAAGTTGTGAGTTTAAATGAAATTATGCAGCTGCGCTTCTAAATGAGTCTTAAGCGCAGACCTTTCAAGATGCATGTGCGGTGCAATTGATAGGAAACACATATGCAATAGATTTGTTTTAATAATCTAGCCTTAACGCTCACAAAAATGCCAGCCTTTGTCAATCCACCAATGGTTGACGGCCTCGGCATGCCATGTCGGTCATTGGAGTTGCGTGTTTTTTTAAACCATAATTCACCACGCTGATCAGTTTGGGTTGTTAAAGTGGGGGGTGGGGGGGGGCCCAGGACTGGATTTGATGATACCGCTTGTCACTGACGTTAGAAGTCTGCGGGAACCGAAGCTCAGCTCGGCTCACCACAATCTACCCTTCAACTGCAATCACGAAAATTCGTGAGTTTTGTCTACGCATCGGCATTCAGATTTAACCTCCTTCACCAATTCGCCGGCGACCAGTGTGGGTTAGGCGAAGGTGACACTAACCCCGTGACCAACGCACGGTGGGGTAGGTTGCCATCCAGCAGTGGACATGATGAAGGGATGTGCCTTGTTATTGTTGTTATATCGTTGGTATCGTCTGGTTATGGACACAATTTGCATTTTACTAAATAAATGAACAACGTGTGGTTTAAATGAACGCTGCAAAAATGACACCACTGCCACTCTTAGGTTTGTGTGCAAAGAAAACAACCTCTTCTTTCAGGCATTTAAATTATATATCTCTGCTTTCTATTTCTGAGACTCCTTTTATTTTTTTATTTTGGCGGCATTGCATAGAGCCCGAGATGGGACTCTCTCTTTTCAAAATGTCAAATGCTCTCAGTCATCTGTAGCCTTCCGTGAAAGTGTATAGAATGAAGCACCTTTTAAAAGCTTTGATATTTACCTCCATGTAAATTTTTTTTAAAAGACGTGTTTTTAGAGCTTTGCAGAAATTGTTATTCGTGCCCTTTTAGGTGCTGCAGATCTTTAGAACACGTGTGTAATTTGCAAGCAGTGGACTATATCGGAGTCAGAATATTTATTTAGACTGGAGGAATCCGATGAGCTATAAAGCTCTTTCTTCACAGATCTCCAGGAGGGGTGGGTCAGAACGTTACAACAATGAACAATACAAAAAAAAACACGATCGTAGTGCAAATTATGGGAAAGGTAAGCAAATCACCAAAATAAATGCAAATAAAACAAAACATTTTTTTATTTTACCAGGTATAGACAACTGACCTTTTTCAGAAGCGACCTGGCCACAAACGATAGCTCGGCGAAGTGGTTTATCGTGTGGAAATTTATAGCAGCCAAAGGATAAAAAACAATCTCGGGTCGGCATCGTCAAAATGTAAAGCTAAACCTTCGCATCAAAAAAACATTTTTTGTTGCTGGAAATCTCACACTTTGCAAAGCTCGGAATGCTTGAGATGAGTTGTGACGTAAGGCACTTTGGGTCGTCGGTCCATTTAAGCACGCGCCCTGCAAAGGCTTATCCCTACTCTCGCCCGTGTGGTTTATTTAATGCACATGGTTTGGTGTGGCACTACGGACATTTAACCATTTCCCACGCAGAATCCCAGCAGTTGCTAAATATGCTAAGAATCCCAAAGCAGTGGAGGGTGACCGTCCAGGCGATCCATACGGGCCAGGTGTCATAACATCCTGCTCGCTGGTCATTGTGCAAACTCAAATAGCACGTCCACCGGACTTGCCCCGACCTCTCACTGCTCAATGGGGGTGGCTGGCCCGAGCACCCTTCAGGCCTCTCCAGCTTCTCAGGGTTCGGGGGGAAACGCCTCGAGGCCTCGAGGTGCAACCTCCTGTGCAGCAGACACACACACACAGATCCCAGCAGCGGCAACTCGTTTCCGCATCGGCCAGTCGCGTCCATTCAGATTTATACAATTACGGTACCATATTTTTTTGAAAATAAGATGCACCTTCCCCCCCCTCCCCACCCCACTCACCGCCCCCCTCCCCCCCACCTGAAATGTGCAAGCAAAAAAATTGCGGGTGCGTCTTTTTAAGTGTAAACCAGGTGTGCGTTAGTGCGTATGTGCGCATATTCCGAAATGTATTTTGCTCCAAATCCGCCGGACGCGATGCAACGCAGCGGCCCAATGACGCGTTGTGTTGAACCCCTTTTCGTGCCAACACCGTTCCTGTATTGGCGCGTCCCGTGAGTCTCAAAGTACCCCCCCCCCCGCCCCCCCCGACGTTCCTTGATGGAGTGTAGCTCCCGGTGATGGCCCAGCGGCCACAAGTGCCCCGCGCACGGTGACCTCGCGAGTGCCAAAGATCAGCGGGACCTTTATGGTTCCATCTCGAGTGTCACGGCTCATGATGACAAGCTCGCCGACGAATGGGGGAGGTTTTTTTTTTGCGCTTGAAACCTCTACAACCCGACCTTTATTCTCCGCCAAAAAGCATCGCGACTCGTGTAAACATCGAAACCTCCACGAAGGCCATGTGTTGCTGGGAGGAGGTGAGGCCGTGCAATTGGCAAGCAGTGTCAACTGTGGCCAGACGAATGAGTAGCGTAACAACAACTCAAATCTTCTTGGTTCTTTCGGTAAAGTCACGTAGAAGGGAAATAATATTATTTTATTATTTCCTTCTACGTGTAAAGTCACGTAGAAGAGAAATAATATTATTTTATTATTTCCCTTCTACGTGACTTTACCGAAAGAACCAAGAAGATGAATCCCTGCAGTCACGAAAGCTTTAAATAGAAACAACTAAAATGTACTCTCGTTTCCTTCGAGTATCGTATTCAACTATTCTCATTTCATCGTCGTCGTCATCGGCCGTGGTCAATTCACTGTTGGATAAATTGCCTCCCCAATCAACCCAGCGCCTGCACATGAACAGATTTAATCGTTCCATCTCCCTGGTTTGGCTGTTCGATGTTTTCCTTTATAGTTTTATACATTTCCTTTATTCGCAAGGTCATTCGTTTTTGCCACTTTTTATGCATTTTGTCATTGAAGAAATACTTGTCAACATTGCTGGATCGTCACATATTTAATGACGGACATTCACTCGTTGAAACTAAAACGTGTGCAAATTAATAGATCCGCTCCAGATGTTATTTAAAAACTAATATATTTGCAATGCTAAAATTGTATAAATTAGCATCGTCATCCATCCTCCATTCACATCTGGATGAAGTTCTCCCCATGTCATCGTCACGCCCCACAGGCTCACGAAGCCACAGTCGGTATTACTCTCACACGTGAGACAATTTCTTCGCTCCATCTCCACGGTCGTTGTCCTCCCAGGTACGATCCCTACTCTGGTTGCCACTTCATCCAGTCAACCGTCAACGCCTCGAAGCGATATGTCCTGCAGTAGACCACTGATCATTCCGAACAATAATCATACTTTAATTTTATACAGTGTCATTCATGCCAACGGCAGCGCACAACGCTGTACATTAATTATAAATATAAGGACCACATCCCATATATGCGCGGTTGGCTACGTACGGGGTGAAAAAAGCCCAACGCACACATACGTAGCAAGCAAATAAAAACCCTACTCCCGAGAAAAATAAAAAATGAATCAACAAATTAAGAAATGGCACCAAAACAAGAAACTATGGTAAAAACGACGTCTCTAATCTACGTGTTAGTTCTGTGATCCTCGTGTGACTCTCTGTCTCTTATCGCAATTCCCTGCATGGATATTTCCATCCTTCTTTGTGTTTTTGACATTTTTTGTTCCATTTTTGTTTTGTGCGCCATGTATATGACGTGGCAGGCAATACACGTGGTGGGATGTCGGGGCAGCCGCCAGTTTAGAAGGGGACCGATTTAATCGACCACAGAAAAAGTGATCTTTTACAATTTTTGGCCGATTAGTCAACTTCATTGACCAATCTTCCCAGCTCTGCGCGTTATTATATCTTTCAAATACCGTACAGCAATAGGTTCTTTCGAGAACACCCGGAAGAGCAATTGCCAAAAAAAAAAACACCCCAACCGGGACGAAGCAATAATTGTCTCTCGCTACGATGCAAAGTTACGTTGCCCGCAACGCTGCCCTACACCTTGCCGGGCGAGTGAACATCACTGGGATATCTTCTTGGTTCTTTCGGTAAAGTCACGTAGAAGGGAAGTAATAAAATAATACAAATAAAACATAATAAAATAATTCTCACGACGTTTCGGCCACAACGCAAGCAGCCGTCCTCCCTTCTACGTGACTTTACCGAAAGAACCAAGAAGATGAAACCCTGCAGTCACGAAAGCTTTAAATCGAAAAATCACTGGGATATATTATCCCCGGCTTGAGGCACCCAGTGAGAATAACGCTGCTGGACGCTTTCCTGCTCGTGGCTGAAACCAGAGGGAACGTGGCGAGTTCACAGCGCGACCCAGACCCAGGGACGGGCCTCCCTCACGCCCCCCCCCCTCCCCACCAAATGCCCCCCACCAAATGCCCCCCCCACCAATTGCCCCCCCCCACCAAATTTCCCCCCCCCCACCAATCCCCCCCCCCACCAAATGCCCCCCGCCCACCAAATTTCCCCCCCCACCAAATGCCCCCCCACCAAATCCCCCCCCCCACCAAATGCCCCCCCCCCACCAATTGCCCCCCCCCCACCAAATGCCCCCCCCCCACCAAATGCCCCTCCCCACCAAATGCCCCCCCCCACCAAATCCCCCCCCCCCCCCCCCACCAAATGCCCCCCCACCAAATCCCCCCCCCCCACCAAATGCCCCCCCCCCACCAATTGCCCCCCCCCAACCAATTGCCCCCCCCCACCAAATGCCCCCCCCCCCCACCAAATGCCCCGCCCCCCGTCCCCTCCTGTGTAGCCTGCTCAGCACGGTCCATATTTCAAGCCCCCAGAGAGCAGGAGACGTAGAGGCAATAAACATGAGTACCCCTGGTCCTCAACGGGCAAGCATATGTTCTCATGTCCCTCTGGTCGTGAGGCGCAGTTGTGATCACTGACAATTTACGGTGGAACAGAAGTTGGGTGTTTCACGCCTCGTTTTTCTTCCTACGGATTTGTGGTTATTCATCTACTGCTCTGAGTTTCATCGCACGTAGTAGACTGATAAACAAATATGAATATACAATCAAGTACTTATTTATGTTTTGATTTAAAGCTTTCGTGACTGCAGGGATTCATAGTCTTGGTTCTTTCGGTAAAGTCACGTAGAAGGGAAATAATACAATAATAAAAATATAAAACAATAAAAACAATTCTCACGACGTTTCGACTGCAAGAAAATTGCTGTGGATGATTGCTTGTGTTGCAGTCGAAACGTCGTGAGAATTAGTATTGTTTTTATTATTTTATTATTTCCCTTCTATGTGACTTTACCGAAAGAAACCAAAAATACTTATTTTTGACTAATTCATCCTTTTCTTTTCCACCAGGTAAGGCCAACTGAGCTACATAGCCCTTTTTCAGAAATGGCCTGGCCACAGATGATAGTTCAACGAAAGTGGCTTATCGCGTGGAAATTTTAAGCAACCAAATGCTCTAAACTCACGTTGATTCTAAATGGAGGAACAAACCGGAGGACCTGGAGAAAAACCCACTCGACCACGGGGAGAACATGCAAACTTCAAATATACAGGCATCAGGGTCGGGATCAAACCCACGACCTCCTGTATACCAGGCGAGGTAGTTCACATCACGCCATAAATCATGAAATGATGATAATAATCGTCATGTATCTGCACGTCATCAAATCATCATGATGTGTGGATGTTTCTACTGCTTTGAGATTCAAATGTACACGGTGAATTAATGTATAAATCGGTTGCGCAAATGACCCACACGGCCGTTATTATATTCCGCAATGTTCCAGTAATCGATTTCTTTCTGAAGTCACTTTTTTAACTTCCCATCGTATTTTCGCGCGAGGAATTTACTTTTAAGTGTGGCTTAACGCGCGTGGTTTTCTTTTTTTCTTCCCATTCACAAAGAGTGGGCCCGGCAATTTTTTTGTTACACCGAGGGTATTGGATTTTGATGGAACGTAAAGGCACACTGAGACAGCAGGGGACCCTGTGAGCCATCAATGTCCTGTCTGACCTCTCGGTTGACCCCTAAATTCACACTGTCACCGCCTATACTACGCGGGGATGTGATTGTCACAGCGTGTGTCTCGATTAGAATGCGTAACGCCTGATAGGGAATTGATTTGGACTTAACGAAGCATTTTGGAGCTCTTTTGGAGAGAGAGAGAGAAAAAAAAATCCTTATACCGGCTGCTTTGTCTTTGTAAACTATTAGTCTCTATTCTTCTGTAGACTTTAGAAACGGGTTTTCATTTTACATTCATAAAATGTACAGACATGTGTGTTGCATGTCAATTAGCGCATGTTCATTTTTGGAAAACGAATTCACTTCATTAATGACCTCTTGTGCATTTTTTTGCACAGTCTGTATAGTTTAAACCAATATAAAGACAACTTAATAGACTTGTTTTTAAGTCCGACATTTTAATTTGCGGGTCAATTTAAAAATGGCATTCAATCTAAAAGTTTGAAACATTTTTACAGGATATTCAACTGTTACACATTTTACTGTTTTACAGTCAAAGTTTTGTGATGCTTATTTACACGTGTATTTTTTAATTACAGCACGTTGCTATTCCACTGTTAGATAATAGTCTCCCCATGCTATGTCGGTCACGGTTGGTTGTTTGACCACACTTCACCAATCTGGTCATTGCGGCTTGGTAAACAGGGATCCCCACAACTGATGTCCCTGCCGTTAACCGTGGCCGGAGATCGAAGTCGGGTCTCCGGGGTCAAAGGGCGGCCACTACACCACCGCTGCTGTGCCCGATGCTGTTTTGACATCTTGAAAATACAAAACAGAAGTCAAAATCCTCAGTACTCTGCTGTGACTATTACTCCCTGACTAACGTAGATCATTTCTAAATCGAAAACCAACTTCTTCTTAACTGCTTCTTGCGTTCAGTTTGCTGTCCTTCGTCCGCACCTCCGATGAGCACGGCGGGCTACGTACGGCGCAAAAGAAGTTCAACATACTGCACATGCATTTAATTCGTAATGCAACAAACAGCTCGGTTGTAGGATAAGGGGAGAGGGGGGAAAAAACCACAGTCCATCGCGCTTGTCAACTGCGCACAGTTTTGCTTTCATCGTTAGATGGTGGAGGGGGGAAGAAGAAAAAAAAGCGCAACGCGCAGTGAAAGAATCGAGATGTTCAACGTAGCAGTGTGCTGCACTCGTGCGGCAAGCCAGAAAAGAGAGAGAGAGAGAAAGAGAGAAAATCCCCCAACAAGAACAGGACTGCAAATGACAAACAGCAACAGATGTGGAATTTGTGGGGGGGCTCATTCATGAATTGTGCTGCTACCACCCCCCCGTCCCCGTCCCCGACCCTCCAACAAATCCCCCCCTCCCCGCCTCCGCCTGTGCCGTCGCGTAGAGCGTCGTGAACGAGTTGCTCAAGTGCACTTTGCCGGCGGACAAAGGGGGGGGTGGGGGTGGTGAGGGGGCCTTTTGCGCGGCACATGGCGGGGCCACGGGATGGAACGCTCCGCCGTTTGATGTCCTGGCACGTGACGTCGCGTGGACAGGTGTTGGATTTGCTCGGGCCCCGGGCCAATCTTAATGAGGACAGCTGAGCGATGCAACACCCCGTTTCCCCTCTCCCGAAAAAAGAGAAGTCTTGGAAAGCAAAAAAATAAATTAAATTAAAGAGGCACATTTTTTTTGGGGGGGGGGGGTGGGGGTTGGAGAATGTTTGCTGCCATCTCTTCCATCGGCCATCCCTGCCGCCAGCATTCAGCGGAGCACCGCGCCCTTCCGCAGTCTGCTTTACATCATCTTAAGTGTTTCAAAGTTTTCCTTGCCGAAATTAATGATCGCGTTTATCCCACATTGTGTAAAATGGACACGCAGCCACTGACATTCTTACGCCACATTCTGTTAACTATTACGCGTGCTGGTTACACATTGGTAGATGGATCCCTTACAGTATTAAAGTGTGCATGATGATTTTGACCAGATGTACAGGGCCTCTATTTTCTCCTTCGTTAAACCTTTTTTTTTTTGCACCCACACGACTGTCTGCAAGAATAACATGCGAACATTACAGTAATACGATTAAGTAATGCTCAGCGCTTCGGAAATCTACTTCTTCTTGTTGTTGAAGGCCTGCTTATGCTATATGCTGTGTCTGTCGTGGGGATTTTTTTTTGGCTGTACATCATCACATTGATCAGTGTGGGTTGCTGAAAGGAAAGTGGGCCCACAGGACCAGTTCAGATGTCACTCCCGACTGATGTTAGCCGTGGCTGGGAATTCAACGCAGGATGCCGGGTTAGTGGCAAAGTGCGCTAACCACTGCACCACCACGCCAATCTTTCAATAAAAGGTTAAGGTGCAACCCTGCAATTTCTTGCTCACTCCACTGATGGTAGAAGGGCCTCCGCGAGAGGGAGCTCTAGATAGCCCTGCTAGAGGGTATTTGGCCTACTCTTCCACGCTTACCAGACATCTTGGAAGGGGGTTGGAGTATCCACACCTTTATCCCACCACTCGCAATCTGCTAATGGACTAACTGTGATTGCACCCATTTATACTGCAGGGTGGGCAGAGAGATTGATGAACGTGAACATTGTTCCACCTGCCACTGGATTGCAAGTCCAGTGTGCTAACCGTAATGCCAATGCAGCGTCAAACATTTCAATATATGTTTAATAAATTACGAAAATGGTCTGTTCTCTGAAGTATAAGTAGATTACAATATCTAATACTCTGGTGATGTGCAACACTTCAACGCTGTAGTTTCAATCTTTTTAGCTTGACTCAGGGCATGATTATAAAAGCTTGCCCTCAACTGTAATATTGATATGAACGACCCTGTGACATACATTATAAGAGCAGGTGATGATTTGACTGTAACACGACCCAAATCCTAAAAAGTGTTAAAATAATAATAAAATATAGCCCACACTAAATTTTCTTGCTCATGAACTCAAAAATAAAAATTCCAATTGTACAAAAAAACATTTTAAGGAACTATTTTTTCTAATCCTTTTATAAAAATACACGGTGCATGCATGGATATACACACGAAAGGTAGTACAATTGTTATAGCAATGCGCTACGAACTCCTGCGTTCTATTCCCAGACACGGTTAACATGAGTGGTTCATGGTAGCTGAACCGGTCCTGGGCCTCCCCTAGGTCGACTCGGCCATAAGCGAGTACCTAGTGTGGTATGTAAATATTAGCGCTGGGGAGACAAAGGCGGTTGGGGCACGGTGCTGACCACATAGCTCCCTTGTGCACTATGCCAGTGTGAATATGTACTCGCTAGCAACACTTGCCCCAAAAGTCTGTACGGCTGTAGGGAGGATCTTTGTGTGTATGTACGTACAATATGTACAATTATGTTTGCATTTGGCAATTGCCCATTTTTTTTCTTTTTGGAATGAAATAGTTCTTGTTATATAAGTTCCTTGACAGCTGCACGATATAGGATTAACGAACACATTCGCAAACGTTCTTTTTTCCCTTCGTCGCCGTCATTTTTATTTCCATTGCCCCATTTGTTTAGCCTTAAACACTGGGGGGGGGGGGGGTTCCACGTGCTCCCAACGCGACCGTTGGGACCACGTGGGTTTATCTGTTGCGGTCCCTTTTGAGCGCAGTGTTTTAAAGGGGAAGCATGAGATTGGTGGCTCTGACCCGATCATCACTGACAGACGCGTGCCATGCTCAGAAACCGCTCCCGCCCCAGACCTTATGCCTCCTCGTGTGTCGTTCACACGGACATCTACAGAATTGCTTAATTTACATTTGCCTGCTTTTCCCCTCGCTCAGCTAAGATGCAATGAAGCGTCAAAATGACAACACGAGTTGCAAGATTACTAGGATGTTCTTGGTTCTTTCGGTAAAGTCACGTAGAAGGGAAATAATAAAACAATAACAATAAAACATAATAAAATAATTCTCACGACGCTGTCTTTCCGACAGACCTGTTCTTCACCTGATGACGGCTGCTTGCGTTGTGGCCGAAACGTCGTGATAATTATTTTATGATGTTTTATTGTTATTATTTTATTATTTCCCTTCTACGTGACTTTACCGAAAGAACCAAGAAGATGAATCCCTGCAGTCACGAAAGCTTTAAATCGAAAAAAAAATTACTATTATGATGATGATTTTTATTGTAGTTATTATTATGCGGGATAATTTCGGTAAAGATATTGTGTTCACAATCTGAATTATGCCATTGACTGGCTTGTGAGTTTTTCAACTCTGTTGTAGTTTTTTTATTACTATGAATAACGAATTTGTTGATTCGATAAATATGTATCAATATTATGATGATGGTGATGTAAGTTATTATTGGAAAGCTTTTTTTGGCAAGTTTATTCACTGAGGCCATTTAATAGATTGTGAGATATGCAACATTGATTAATCCCTATTAGAATTAGTAGACGCTGAATGATATAAAATGTACTTAATTCTGCAAGGAAAAGCAGAGGAAATGCGCATTATTGCGCATGCATTCTCTTGTGGTGTCTTTATGCTGTCTCGTGTTTTCTGTAAAGTAAATTAATATTTGTATAAGTTTATCACAGACAATGGCGATATATTTACAACCTTAATTTTTACACCTTTGCCATTTCTTAATATTTTATTAAGAAACTAGAAAATGTTATTGATTGAAAACTAATTTTAGATTGAAAATTAATTTCTTCAGAACTGATTTTTGCGTGTCGTTTGAGGTCCTTCCACTGTCCCTCGGTGCGAAAGATGTTCAACATACGGCGCGTACATAGACGTTACAAATCTAACGATATTTACAAAAATGAGCCGTACGTGCGGTGCGAAAGAAGTTCCATACACAGCCAGTGACGGATTATCCTCGTAGCAAATGTAGCTACATGTGCTACGGGCCGCGCACTTTCAAGGGCCCCCACGCGCCAAATGCTTTCAAGCTATCAATTCCGGTTCGGTGATTCTGCACTTTCTCTATTACTATAGTACTATACTGCCTTCAGCTTTTATGAACGACTGCGTGTTTAAGGTTAGTGATTTGTCGTATTATCCGGCTGTATAGAGAATTAAAACAATACAATAACTTTACTGTGCAAGTTACAAATTAGTATTTTAATATGTATGCGGTTTTATTATTATTTAGGGGTCCCTTTCTAACATATGCTACAGGCCCCGCACTAGCTTAATCCGGCACTGTGGCCAGCACGTCCACAGACGTCAAGAATCTAACGATTTTTTGCAAAAACGGGCCGTACGAATGATTGTTGGACCTTGCGTCGTCCAACGGGCCTGTTGCATCGCCGCATCGCGGCAAAGCGGCGTCGCGTGCGGACGATGCCCATAGCGGGCCCGTACACATCTCTGTTTGACCTCGCGTTTGCATCGCTGGGCACGAAACGTTGGCGCGTGCGTGGCGAACGCCGCGGGCGTCGCGTGGCGCACAGGGAGTGCGGCGTGTGCCGCTGGTGCGACAGGGCGGGCGGGCGGGCTGGATGGATGGATGGGTGGGGTGGGGTGGGCGTGCAACCGGTGCCGCTCTGTGATGGTCGTAATGAATCCCGAGTTTTGTCCTCGCAGGCACCGTTTAAGTTGCGACCCCGCAGATCGTGGCCAGCTGTAGGGCCAGACAAACATTGTGTGTCCCCCCCCCCTCCCCTGACCGACCCCCAGACGGTTTGCGTAATGGGACAGGGGTGGACAAAGTGGGCGGCCACTTGCGCAACTCCTCCCGTAGCCTCCCACGTGTGCCCCCATTGTCCCTGGTTAGTGTTGTAATGGAACCACCGAGCGAGTGTGCCTCTAGGACGATGACAGTGTGCAGTGTCATCTGCCAGATTCTTTTTTTCCTCTCTCTCTCTTCTTGCTCCGCACGCACTCGCGTGCTCCGCTTGTTTTGTGTCAAAGTCAACACTGTGCCTGTGCGTAGTCACCCGCCGCTTAGCATGTGAATGGCACTCGACATTCTCATCTGTTCGACAGCATGTGACCTCTCATGCATAAACGTTACCCTAATTGAACATCTTTTTGGGGCGAGCCGCTATGAATTTATTGCGGCCCTCATTGCCAGCTGGTAATTTTACTCTCAAAAGCGGGGGAGGCGGGAGGGGCGGGAGGGGCGGAGGTGGAAATTCTAAAGATGCATTTGTGGTTTTGCTTTGACTTAACTAAACCACGTGTAATTTGTCTAAAAGTGGCAGAGGCTTTAATGGCATTGTAACAAAAACGTTTCTTAAGTGGGGGGGGGGGGGGGGTTGTCGTAATTTAAAAGGCGCTGTTTGGACTTTGAAACATGTAAATAAAATAAATGATACAGGGACACATTTATATTTAAACCGTTTTTTAAATGTACAATCGCACGTGGTGTTGCCTGAATCCAACATTGTAAAAACTATATATATATTCTAATGGCCCCTATTTTTTTCTCTCAAACTACAATGGTTGTTTTGAAAATTGAATATTTACATTTTTTTGGTTTTGTTATAATGTTGGCTAAGCCCAGGCTCAAAAAGTCTCAACGTACCAAGCAGCCAGCAACAAACAGCACAAACGAGGGCATACTAGTCTAACTTAAATATGTATCTTGACTTGCACAAGGTTAATAAGAAATAGGCACAAAGAGACGATCACATAATAGAGTTGTCTGGGGTTAGATCGCGTAAATATCAATGTGTCGTCAACCCCACCATCACCACCACCCGACACAGCCAATTAGTAAGGTTTGTCATATAAACAAAATGTGCCAATTAGGTACTAGTTGAGCACGCCGTTGTGTTGGAGAGTAAACCCCACAACATTTACAATTGTTGTGGGTTCACGACAGCAGTAATCAACCAGAGTTTAGTGATGCTGAAAACACCTGATGCAAAAGAAAATTGGAGCGATCAGGATGATCACGTTTAAATTTGCGCATAAGGTTTTAAGCCAACATGGATCCGTGCTGACGTGTAGCTAATACATAATGCACCACATCCTGTCTCAATCTGTCTGTGGGATTTAAAGGCTTCCCCTCATTTTGATAGTGGTCGGTAGTTATTCAAATAACATCTTCAAAGAAGACTCGTGTTCTCAGTTTCAATTAAAACAGCAAAACACCTGCCTTGAGTTTATTCCTCTTTAAAACAAACAAAAAACAATACCGGCATAATTAGTTTCATATCTATCCAACTGAAATGCAACAACTTTTCGTGGAATATTGTGTCTGGCCACGTAACGGTGACGTAACTGGACACTTCCAAAGATCACGATGGGAAGCGTCAACAAAAGTTGCCCGGGAGGCTGGCCAGGTTTCCATCGACAGATGTCTCGAGAATGAGCCACCAGCTCCAGTGGAGGCCATCCTCAAATCATTAAAAAAAAAATCTCATTTTGGGACGCCTGTTCCAATGCAAGGCAGCATGACGCGCCACTGGCTGCTTATGAGTCTGAGAGGAAGATGAAGGGGGAGGAGGAGGACGAGGGAGGGAGGGGGGAAACAAATAAATAAATAAACGCGTACACATTTTTTTTTGTTTGCAACAAAAGACAAAAGTTTCAAAGGAGTAGACAGATGTATCTTTGTTAGAGCCACTTGTGGCCATAAAACGTGAAGGGGGAGTGGGTGTTCCTTCTAGCCGAATTAGCAGATGACAAAGAATATGAGAACTGAGTTGGAACCGTACGTTCTGTTGAACGTGCTTTTGCTTTCTTTTGTACGAGCTGCTTTTTTTTTCATTCTTCTATCGAAGCCAGTGCTGTTAACGTATTTAAGCCGCGGATCATACGACCGAGATTTAAAAAAAAAACGGGAAATAGGATTCTAATACCGTTCTTAAACTGATATATAGAAAATGCTTCACGTGGAAAAAAATTTAGTTAAATTATAAATTGAAAAAAAAATGCTGTGTTTTTTGTTGTTTTTGTTTGTGATTATGTTGGTTTATGACATGGTAATGTGATTCACAAGTCAGAGGGTTAATTAATGCGATGCTGAGCAAAAATGTGGCTACTGCATTGGCAGTGGTGAAGTGTCGGAAAAAGCAGCCAAATTAACGCCCCACTTCAGGGTTAACACAACCTCATGTATTTGCTCACGACGTGAGAACGCGTTAAATACGTTATTAAGGAACTTTCCTTTGTAGCATGTTTATCACAGCAACAATTTCACACGATACATTTTGCTTCAAGGCATTTATTCATTAATTCTGTTGATTAATTAAATTGACACGCACTTTCCTCTTCGTGCATTTTTAGTTTTGTTATTATGTTATTTAATTAATGATGTTTTCATATTCATCTGAAATATATTTAAAAGTAAATGCCCGCCACATCCTGCATCGCCACACAAATCCAGCAGTGAATAGATAATGGCTCATGATGTGAACATTGACAATATGCAATCTGTGTCTATTCCATTACTTCCCATACTCTGCGTGAATCGTGGCCTATCCACTGCTGTATGAAGGCCTCCTCAAGCAATCGATATCCCTCGTGGTCTCGCAATAGCCACAATCATTCGAGCTTCTGCACACCAGCCGATCGGGTCGCTCCATCTCCTAACAGCAGGCGTTCTCTCGCTGTGTGGGCGCCACGTGGTGAGATGTTCACTCCCTCACCTGGTACGCAGGAGGTCGTGGGTTCGAGCCCGACCCTGACGCCTGCTGTATGTTTTGGAGTTTGCGTGTTCTCCCCGTGGTCGCGTGGATTTTTCTCCGGGTCCCGCGGATTTTTTCCCTGCACATTTTCAAGTATTTTTTGCCGCTACACATTTTCACATGACACACCACCTCGTTGAGCTTTCATTGTTGGGCAGGACGCTTCTGAAAAAAAGAGCTATAGAGCTCAGTGGGCCTTACCTGGGTAAAATAAAAAATAAAAAGAGTTTGTGTAGTTCAGAGTGTGTCCCCTCCTTTCGCGGCCACTTTGCGATCCGTCGCAATCATCGACCATCATCATCGTGCCTCGTTCGCCACTTGTCCTCTCCGTCACTCTCTCACTTTCCTTAGTATTCAATACGATGTCTCTCACCTTGTGTTTGCCCTGATATCCGTCTAATTCCAAGCGTGCACCTCTCTCCCACGCTGCTTTGCGTGGACAATTGTCTTTGTCGGTGTCCACGCCACTGAACCGTACGTGGCAGCAGGTAGTGCACATTGGCATGTTGATTTTCATGATCAAGTTCAGATTTCCAAAGCGCTCCAACCAGTCCTCAATCGCCTCTCGCCCACCCGCTGTCCTTTAACCCACACATGGGAGTCATTGTGCCGGTGACCATTATTGAAGGTGGACAATGATCTAAAGAATGAAATTAAGAGGAATAAACAATAATAATGTATACAGCGCCGTTCGTGCAAATTGCATCTCGCACAGATTTTACACACGGGAGGCTCACATCTGGTTCGAGAAGGCGGCCAGAACCGGCACCAAAAAAAAAAACCCAAGCTCTGTGATCCTATACTTGGATGTTTGGCTAACGTAGTTACACGTTTGTACAAACACAGAACTGCATGTAAAGTGAATGGTGGTGCGCAGGGACAAATGCCAACGACAAAACAACAGACGATCACCGTTCAACACGTCACTTTGCATATGGTCCATTGGGAGGTGCACGCATGTTGAGCGAATGGTGTTAGGATGCAGTTTTGGTTGAAAATGCGTCGACATAGACTTACATGCGAGGAGAGATTATTTGTGAGATAGAGAAAAAAACAAGGGGTAGGATTAATTTGGAAGCACGACCCAATATTTGTTTAACATTCGTCCCCCTTCTGAATATTTTTAGTTCGTGAGTGAAACAAACATTACGTGACTGAAGCGGAATCCCTCTTTCAGAGTTGAGAATAAGTTGCAAAATACAAAGTAGAGCTAAAGGACCATTGCCAAAATATCACCCTCCTAGCATTGTTCTGTTATACAGCAGCGTTAAATGACGAATCTTAAAAAAAACAATCATTATCACATGTGTATATGTGATAATGTCCTTCCCTGCACCTACAGTTAGCACGGTTGGCTATGTATGGTTTGAAATAAGTTTAACATACACATCAAATGTAGTTTTCACACACACACATGCATGCATGCAAATATGAATAAGTAAACGTGTGTAAGGCTTCATGCACATAGAAACCACACCATACGTCGTTTTTACATACGCACATTAACACAGACTTACTTACGTTCATACATAATCTCCGCATAGAGGAACACCGTATTAACTAATTCTTCTGGTATATCTCACGGCTTGCTATTGTGCACCATATCCACAGCCGTGGTGTGATAAGTTGCTATACTTAGCAGGATTTAAAACGGATTTTTTTTTGTATGTGTGTTGTTAGCTCTCACAAGTACTCCATCGAGGATGGATTAGAAAGTAATTTGCCCACCATATGGCCAAGGGAGATGGGCCTCATCCCGCCACCTCCTTGCATATGACATTGGCTTTTGATTTTGAGGCCTGCGCGTGCCATGTGTCTCGCTGGTTCGGGGGGGGGTCAGGTGTTAGGAGGTCGCACAGAGGCGGGAGGGGAGGGGCTGAGGGGTCAAAATGCCCCGCAGCTGTTAGGAACCGTGACATCACTGCCTCTAAGGTCACTCCCATAGAATTCATCTATTGTACCGATAAACAAACACACTTTACGGTGGTACGCAGGCATACATTTCAATAATTAAGGAGGTATAAAAAACTTGTATTAATTGTGGCTGTTTATTTCCCTTGTTTTGTATTTAATTGGACAGTCTTGCATTTGGTAGGGTACTGTGTGTTTGTTGATCGGCATGGAGGTGCACATTTCACATAGGGTTAAACCAATCAGTTGGCCACTCCAGCTGGATATTATCGATGAACATATGTTTACGCGTGTCCGTGTTGCGTGTGCGTAGAGGCAGATTATGGGGAGCGGTGGCGCAGCGGTTAGCACGCTACACCACGAACCCAGCGACCTCGAGTTTGATTCCCGCTCATGGCCAACATCGGCGACAAATATCTGGTCCAGTGCTGGGCCTCTCCTAGGTTGACTCAGCCTTAAATGAGTACCTGTATAAACATTGGCACTGGGGAGACAAAGGCGGCTGTTCGTGGTCCTGGCCACCCACCCACTCGTGTGCAATGCTGGCCCGTCATAGGTGCTCACAAACAACACTTGCCCCAAGAGTCTGTTAAGGCTATATGGGGGATCTTTGTCTTATAGGCAGAGTGGTGTCGTAGTGGGATTTGCACTACGCCTTGCCACTTCCAACCTGGGTTTGATTTCTGCCCTGGGTCTGATTCCTGCCCATGTTAAAAACAATGAAAATTTAAATCTAAACCTCGCCTGGCCTTCCTTGAGGTTCACTCAGCCTTAAATTAGTATCTGGTGCTTGGTATGAACATTCATATTGGGGTGAAAAAGATAGCGGGGCTTGGTAGCTTAATCACATATGCTGCATTGGTCTAAATCGGTGCTCACAGCATTTGTACCAACAGTCTATATGGCTAAACGGGCAATCAAATTATATTTACATTTTATTTATACTGATTCATAGTATACAGTTTAACTTTGGCAAAGTTTGGGATTTTTTTTTTACGTCCTGCCGATTCAACATTAACTCTTCACATTTGCTTGAGAGGTTAAACAAGCTGTTAGCAGACACACAATGTATTTAAACGGGATTTGCATTACAATTAGCATATTTAGCCTTAAAGTATTTTAATTGGAAAAAGTAATCCGGAGCAAATAACATCATCGCTGGTGGTATGTTTAGCGATCGTGCAATAGTTAGCGCACTGGCCTATCAACCCTGTGAACCTCAAGGAAGGCCAAGCCAGGTTCAGATTTTAATTGTCATTGTTTTTAGCATGTTCAGAATCAAGCCACGGTTGACATCAGTGACAGGAAATATTTTAAGCGGTGCTGGGTGGTTGCCCCACCTCCACCCTTCACTAACCTGTGCTGATCAGTGTGGTGAAGTATGGTCAATCAACCACCGTGACAAAAAAGTAATGAGAAGGCCTCCATCCAAAACTGTGATTTTATTATTATAACCTATGTGGTTATGACGTTTGCCTTTACGCAATCCACAATGGATTTGTTTCCTGTCCAAAATACGCCAACAGACGTTCTTTTCATCATTATTACCATTACATTGTCAATGATATCATAAAACGTAACTTTTTTTTCAAAATAAGAATATCTGAATATGGACCAAAGTTGTGAAACAAGCTAAATTAAACACAACCATTTGAGAAAATTTCGAGAGATAGATAGAGAGAGATAGAGGGGGGGGGGGAACGTGCACAGTGTGCGTTCGCAAGTAAGAACCGCGACTCTTACTGCCCGAAGCGATCTCCGAAACCCCCCATTGGGTGCTCGATTGTCACTCGCGGGGAAGAACCATCCCCGACATGCCAGCGCGTGCAACAATGAGCCCCTTTGTGCCGTGACCCCTCCCCCACTCCTCCACCCGCCGCCCTCTCCCCGCGATCATTAGACGGCGCTCTGTTGGAGAGCTCGCCCCTAAACGCCGCAGTCTGCCGCAGTTTTGAAAACCGGCAATTTGTTTAATGGTGCTATGTAAATGGTGGGAGGGCCCTGGGAGAGAGAGAGGGGGGGGGCATTCACGTGGCAGCGAGCGTCTTTGTGCGCGCGCGCGCGTGTGCGTGTTTTATTTTGGTTTTGTTTTCCTCGCACGAGGGCCGAATGTTGGGTTCGGGGTTGGGGTGGTTGGGGTTGGTTTCGGTGCGTTGGCGGGTGGGACGGTGGGCGGCCGGGCGAGTTGGCTGGTGGGTGGGGTGTTTCTATCTCCCCCCCCCGCCCGCCCGCCGCCTCCGCAAGTCCTATTAGCATCCCAAGTGCAGACGCGTGCTCGCCCGCTCGGCTCTACGCCTGCTGCTCACAGCAGCCGGCACTGAACAGGTGGCCCAAGTCGTGCTCTTCGTGGCGGGCTTGGCCAGGATCCGACGGGCTGGCCCGGTCCCACCGAAAGACAATGTTTGTGAGCGCGTGCGTGTGCGTGCGTGCGTGTGTGCGTGTGTGTGTGCGTGCGTGTGTGTGCGCGTGCGTGTGCGTGTGTGCGTGTGTGTCCTCATTCAATAGGATGCGCACCAGCTGCTGTGCTGTGTTTTAATCGCCCCTGAATATCAATGAGTGGCTCCTGAAGAAGAATTCCTGAAAGCGCGCAACACGTTTCAGATATATGTAGATCGCAGATAATTTCGCATTCGTCTCTCTGGTGGTGTTGTTGTTGTTATCATTGTTATTCAGTGTAACTTCCCGCTCAAAACAGCTTGGAGAGGGACGTGTCTCCTGTTTGAAGCCCTGTGTGAGTGGTAGAAATTCCACATTTCGATGGCAGGAGTGAGTCACATTATAATAGAACAAGCAAAGTTGAGTTCTTGCAACTTAGTACTAATTTTATCAACCACAGCAGATGATGGTGGGCCGAGTGAACCCCAGAGCAAGAATGTCAAATTGCAAATTGAGCCCGGTGAAGACTGTGCCACCTAAATAGTGTGTTGCGAACGACCACTCTGGTAACATTCGTTCATTGGTCATTTCCCCCCCCCCCCCCAGATTCTATCCCGATTGTGCTTTCGGCATCGTTACCATTCAAGACCTCTCGCAGAGCAGTTGCAATCCTTCGTGTGAGAGAGTGGGCCCCGTATAAGTGGATATCACAGAACTACCTTCGAGTCGTCACATCTTGTGCACCCAGCAGAGGCAGCACATACCCACTTGTTATGTACATTCGAGTCCTATTTGTCGCAGGGCAAATCGATATTTCCTTCGCAGAGACAAATTTAGGTGCGGGAGTGAATTGAGTGCAGTTACTGGTGAGTGGGCTGAGGCTGTTTAGCTGTGGTAACATTTAATTGTATCCCTTGGCACTTTCTAAATGTGTCTCAAAGCAATTCTGTGTTTGTTAACTACGTAAACTGAATATTTATATATTTATTTATATGTAATGGAATTCTATTTGGCTCATGCAATGCAGGCTTGTTTCCATAAACAAAATCACACATAGAAATCCTACAGTATTTGGTGGAAAAATATAAACCATCTTTGTTGAAGCGTGATGGAAATGTGTAGGTCACTGAAAGAAGCTGTCAGCAAATGTACGCAATGGAAGATCTAATTTATGATATCAAGTAACGAGGGCTGAAAATATAAATGTCCGATGCGTGGCATGATAATGTATCACCGTGACAGTTTATATGTGCAGCGTTTTGCAGGAAAACCTTCATCAGAATCTTCGTTTTATACTGCAGGAATCTGATGAGCTGTGAAGCTCTCGTTCACAGATGTCCGGTAGCGATGTGACCGCTGGAATCTGGCATTCTCTTGTACTTACCTGCGCTCAAAGTGCCTGCATCCTCATGAGTATGGGAGTGGCATTTACACTATGAGACCTCATTTACCAGTGGCAAAATATAGTAATAGGTTTTTACCCTTTCAACTGGTATAAAGGTGTCAGTTTTTGTACCAGTTGAAAGGGTAAAAACCTATTACTATGGGAGTGGCCTTCATTTTGATGGGCCAAAACGAGTGGAAACTCCACGTTCCCACGCTAGGGGCCACGCTGTCTTTAGAATGACAATTGTCAACCTCTCGCAAAGCAGTGGTCACATGTGCACTTGAAATTAAACGAATACGTTGGCGATGCTGCATTGGCAGTGATGCAGAAGCGCAAATAAGCAGAACAAGAGCAACAAACTCAACACATTCGTCAATACCAGTGTGGCCTAGAAAGGAGAAAAACATGGTAATGGTTGACGTTTCGGGCAATAACCCTTCTTATTCATAGCACATACTGTGAAAATGAAGGGCCGTGTTTATATGAATAATTTCTTTCGCTCTAAACAGTGCTGGCGTCGGGGCAAAAGCGTGCCCCCCGCTGTGCCATGTTTCCGATTTTGAAATGAGCTGCAGAGCGACGGCGGCAGGAGCCGACACTTTATCACGCAGCCGCTGTTATGGCTGGAAGTGATTAAACCGGGGGTGGAGCGAGAGCCGAAGCGTTACCTGGACGCGTCCATCTTCCTCCTCCTCGAGCGCGGTCTGACACCCCCGACCCCCCACCCCCCCCCCCTGCGCTGGCACCTGCAGACGCGGCGCGAAAAAACCCAAAAACAAAAACACACCACCGCCGATGAATTATCCGTGTGTCTTTGCAGTACAGTAGTGCACTCTTTTGCTTTAAAATAATAATAATAATAATTGACCGGGGGGCATGCCGGAGCGAGAGGGTAGAGGATGTAGTGAGCCAGGCGATGGCGGGCGAGAGATGGCTGCCGCTATAGCTCTGGGCTATTGACCGCTAGGAATGTTGTACTGTCTGACGGCCCGTCAAATCTCTGTGGGCATGAGTAGGAACACGCTGGTGGAACAAAAGGAATGCACGAGGCCCCCCCCACACACACAAATCCAACCAGCCACCCACCACCTCCGCCTCCCCTGTGTGTTGCTGCTGCTGCCGTGTGAGGTCATGTTGAATGTACGAACTCGCGGGGGGGGGGGGCGGGGAGCTGGCGGGGAAGAGGGGGCTCGCAATACGAAACGTTTTTCGGTTTGGCCATGTTTGTTTGTTGTAGTACAGAGTTAGACTGATGGCCTTAATCTAAGTTGTCTTGTGGTTGTTGTTGTTGTTTGACTTGCATCCCACTGGGATATTTGCACACAGTGTTGGTGTACGGTGATTTTTTTTCCTGCAATATTTTGCTGTCTTTTATTGGATTTTCTGTTTGCGCATAGTCACTATAAGATGTTTTCTTGTTCATGTTTTTGGTTTTTTTGTTTGTTGCGGTTGCACCCGATTCAAGAGCCGAATGGCTCACAGGGCTATACCTAATAAATGAACTTTGAACTTTGAATACGACCGGTCAGGCTGGGATGAGAGATGGTGGGGGCCAGGTCTCTCGTACGGGGGAGGAGGAGGAGGGGGAGGGGGCGGTCGTGGGGCTGACGGCGCGCACAAGCACGCCCGTGTTTTGCGTTTCGAGCCGCCGAAAAATGTTTTCCAACGGGGAGGGGGGGTCGGCCCTCCCGTTGCGACGGCTGAGTGTGGGTTGAGAATGTTTGGCCGCCACGGTGTTTCCAAAAAAAAAAACTATTTAAAAAGAAGAAATGTCGACGAATTTCTTTTTTTTCAGGAGGGGCGGGCGGGGATGGTGGTTTAAATCACACGCATTGTGCATATTTTCATTGTGGTATATGCCAGCGAGGATTTACTTAATGGGTGATTTTTTCTTGTTGTTGTGTTCGTGCTTTTTGAACGTGCGTGTCTGGATGTGATTTTATGTCCAATGTCATACGTGTCATTCCAAGAGGCTGCAGGCTGCACTTAATTTACATTTCGCAACATGATGCAAAAAAACCACGGAGCTGTGAGTTTTGTATACTCATTTCAGGTGTTGCCAATGTTGGGAAAACGTGAAAAATATGAACCAATAAAATGCACTGGACACGTCAAATGACGATCACTTGCGCTGGCTCATTTCCATTCACTTGATGCACAGAGTCTGGAAAATGAACGGGCCAGTGGTCTTCGCGTCTTCGTGTCTCAACTAGTTAGGGGCTATTAGCGCGGTTTGGCTACGAAGCGGTGCGAAATGAGTTCAACATCCATAACGTGCATAGGGACGATTTCACCTAAAGTACCTGCAAACATCTGTGCCGTGCCGTCCCCCGTCCGCGAAAATGAATTAATTGCCAATGTTCAAATGAAATTTAATGTGATTCAGATCAAGAGGCCCCGAGGCTGTCTGAGGAATGTGGGAACCTTTGCTAATGGGAACGCAGGGCTCTGCCGCAGTTATACTCGAATTCTGGTTTCACTTAAGCTAACGAAGCTTGGCTTTGATTTAACAGGCAAACCCAGAAATATAAAGTTGTTACGCTTAAGTTGAAGAAGAAGAAAAAAAGGCGTTTCAAACCTATTTAATCGCATGAAAAATACCATGCAATAAAGTTGTTATTGTGTTTTGTTTTACGTAACAGCAAAATACTTTTTAAAAAAAACTATTTTTATACTTGTAAAAATACCGTACAATAAAAACAAAAGCGATGAAATATCACAAACAGAGCAATATATTACAAATAATGATTCGTCCACCGTGCAAAAATGTGGTGACGTTCTCTCCTATGCCAGCAAATAAAAAATGCACAAACCTGGAATTTTGGTGCACTCAATAACCTCTCTGGTCAGGCCATTCAGCCCCAATTGGAAGCATGGAAGAAGAATTACTCTCGGCTATCTAAAATCACCACCCCCTTGAATTGTTTGTTGGCGCCATTAAATCGGCTTTCTACTCGGCCCTATGATTTTTGTTTTTGTTATTACTCCTGCTGCTCCTCTGTAGCTTACCAACCATTCCTCCGGCACAAAGGCGTGTGACACGGTGTAATTGAACGCAGTGTACATGGCGCTCACGGCCCAGTTTCCAAAATGTGTTTCTGAGACGCATTACTCCGTCGCGAACGCCTCTATTTTCTACGAGTCATTTCGCTGCCTGAGAAATAAATCCAACCATGGCCGATAGGACATATTCCGGATTTATTTCTGATCAGTTTTCAGGTGACGCACCGATCGTTGTTCTGCGTGATGGACGAAGTTTCGCTCCGTGTGCTGGGAAGCTTACAACTAAAAACGTTGTTTTATTTTACCAGGTAACGCCCAGTGAGCTGCTATATAGCTGTTGTTCAGAAGCGACTTGGCCACAAATGATAGCCCAACGAAGTGGCTTATCACTTATACATTTATAACAACCAAATACCCTAAGCGCGCGTTGATTCTAATTGTGGAGGGAAAAACCGGAGGACCCGGAAAAAAAATCCATGCGACCACGGAGAGAGGGACATGCAAACGCCAAATATACAGCAGGTATCACGGTCTGGATCGAACCCACCACCCTCCTGCATACCAGGCGAAGTAGTTAAGATCTCGCAACCGCGGCGTCCTTCATCTGGGCTTCAACTTCGTTTTTGGCAGTTCAGCTTAATGGGCTTCCACCAAACAACAACCAGAATGAAAAAAAAAACATCGCACAACCGCGACAGGTTCAGGATTTTGCGCTTCACGAACGAAACATTCTCGCATATGCATGGACTAATTGCCACTTTCCCCAACCTACCCGACACCAATGGGCAGCCAGCCCCCCCCCCACCCACCCACCACCTTCCTCATCCATCTCGACACCCCCACAACACCTAGTCCCCCGCTCCCTGCTGGCATTGAATGTTTGCAAAGTCGCGCGTCGCTTGTGGAGTCTGCTAGCATGGTATCCCCGACAGAATGCCTGGCAGGTGGCATGCCTGCCTGGAGTGAGTTGTGTGGGTGTTCGTAAATGTTTGTGTGGGTGTCTGTATTGGCCACCCCCGTGGCGAGCAGCAGTGCAGCGGTTAGTGTGCCATCGCTACAAACCCGGCGACCCGAGTTCGATTCCCGCTCACGGCCAACAACGCCAGCGACGATGTTCTGAGCCGGTCCTGGGCCGAACCTAAGTCGACTCAGCCTCAAATGAGTACCTGGTGTAGTGGGTAAACATCGCTACGAGGGAGACAAAGGCGGCCGGGCGTGGTGTTGGCCACCCACCTCGTGAGCCGTGCCAGCCTTCACAGCCGCTCGCTAACAGCACCTGCCCCTACAGCCTGTTAAAGGCTATACGGGGTTCTTTATCATTTGTCTTTGTCCTACATGCCAAAGGTGGCTGGCTATGGCTCCAACCACACCATCCCCTCATGTACTTTGTTGGCCTTAATCGGTATTTGCTCTACATTCTATAAGGCTAAATGGAGAGTCTTTGTGTGTGCGTTGTATTTCATGGCCACGCACTGGAAGTGCATGTGAGGGGAGAGACGGAGACAGAGAGGGCCAGACGTGAGAGAGAGAGAGGGAGAGGGGGAAACCCACGGCATAGTTGAAGGGACGCCAAGTACTCCCTGGCTCTCGTTGGCTAAAACCCCGTGGGCACAGAGAGGCATTCGGCTGCAGGGAATTCCAATACAGGGACTCCTCTATTTACGAACGAGTTAGGGTCCAGAGGTCTGTTCGTAAGTCGGTTTGTTCGTAAGTCGATTTGTTCGTAAGTCGATTTGTTCGTAAGTCGATTTGTTCACAAGTCCAACTTTACTCCAGCCTATTCCAAACTTGTTATAGGGCGTGTACACTAAACACGGGGAATGGCTTTAAGAGTTGGATAATCTCCTGTAGATGTAGATGCCACTGGTTCTTCATGCTCCGCGGATGGAGATGCCACCACCGCCACCTGTTGCGCGGCAACTGGACATACCGACAGGTTCGTTCGTATCTCTGAAAGTTCGTCGAATGTTCGTAAGTAGTGGAGTCTCCGCATTCTGCAAAAGCCACGTCGTCGTACGTGTACCGGGAGATCGGCAACAATCGCACTGGGCTGGAGCCAGATCGGTGCGCTTTAAAAAGGCAGCACTCGGTGTCCCAAACCTGTGAGCACGGTCAGGGGCACAGTTTGTAGTGAAGTGTGGCAGCAGGACGGGTCTGTTAGACAGCGCTCGACACTGATGTCAGCCGTGGCCGGGAATCCATCTCGGTCCTGCGGGTTTGTAGTGTTTGCGTGCTAACCACTGCACCACCGCTCCTCCAGAATGTAATATAAATACAGTAAAACCTTGGGTTGCGAGCATTATTCGTTCCGGAAACGTTTTTGTAATCCAAAGCACTCGTATATCAAAGCACTCGTATATCAGTTGTGATCACGTGACGCTCGGCAGACAAAGCGTGTACACGTACTACTCGTATTGCAAGACCTCGCTCGTTTATCAAATAAATATTTATTTAAAAAATGTGCTCGTCTTGCAAAACACTCGCAGACCAAGTTACTCGCAAGCCAGGGTTTTACTGTATATCAAATCATTCTGACAATATACAATGAATAAGAAGTTCATTATAATCTGTAGCTATTCGGCTAGTAACACATGGGACACGTCAATAGTCAAAATGAATGGAATAACACGTGCCATGAATTTTATTTTATTTCATCATCATAATCACTATCATCAGCCATGGTCAATCAACTGCTGAATTAAGGCCTTACCAAGCTGTCACCATCTCTCACGATCCGGCGCACGAGCCGACTTCATCGCTCCATCTCCGAGAGTAGACGTCCTCCCGGACGCGTTCCATCCTTTGGCTGCCGCTCCGTTATTATCACTTTCGACCATCGGTCATCGTCTGTGCTAGCGGGTTGACCTCGGCTGGCCGGGCTCGTAGCGCTGTGCGTGCCTACGAGCACTGCGCCACCGCTCCACCTCTTTAACACGATAGTTCCTTCAACATTTTGGTGAATCCGTGGCACGACATCAACGTGTTTGTGGCTGGATAGCCCCGTAGTCAGTGGGTTTACCACAGCCTGTTGGCCTTGAAGGGTGCCACGGTGGCGAGATGTTAACAACCTCGCCCGATATAGAGGAGATCGTGGGTTAAATCCTGACCCTGACGCCCGCTATATATTTGGAGTTTGCATGTTTCTCTCCCCGTGGTCGCGTGGATTTTTCTCCAGGTCCTCCGGTTTTTCCCTCCACGTTTAGAAACAACATGCGTTTAGAGTATCTGGCTGCTATAAGTTTCCACGTGATAAGCAACTTCGTAAAGCGATCATTTTTGGTCAAGTCGCTCCTGAAGAAATAGCTATACAGCTCAGTGGGCCTTACCTGGTAAAATAATAAATCGTTTAGTTATAGGTTACATGTTCAGAAATTCCTTAAGAACGCATAAACCGTACAAGTAGTATCAGTATTCTCCTCTCAGTAGTTTATACAACCATGGTCAATCTGCTAAACGGTCCACAAAGTTGAGCATCACTCCCAACGCGGCAGCAGCAGCAGCATCAAAATCACGTGTTTCACATCTAAAGAGATAGATGTTCCTTTCCAGCGCACGGCACATGACTCTTCCAAATCTCACTTGATACAGCAATCCTCACTTGATGCAGCAAATCTGGCTGTGACGGTCCCACCTGATGACGGAGACTTGTGTTGCCTCCGAAACGTCGTGATTTTTAATATTTTATTTTTATTAATTTCAATTTCATTTTTTACCTACATGGTGATTTTACCGAAAAAACTAAGAGTATCTTCCCAATCTGTACACCGCGCAAAGTGTGGCTGGGCAGTCCGCGTAGGCCATTTCCTGCAGGGGGCCAGACGCAAAATGCGGTCGGCGGTGCGATCATTTCGAACTCGGAGCGACGGGAAACTTCAACCGCACGTCACCATGGGGGTGACACACACGTTCCCTTGACGTTACTTCAAAATTCCCGCTTTAGCCTCGCGAACAAACAAAATAAATCCCAGCATGCGCGTTCCGACGGCTTTACGGCCGCGCTCACTCGCGCGGGGAGTTTTTGTTGTTGTTGTAAACACTGCAAAAAAAATTCAGGAATTCACGTGAATAGCATCGGAAAGTTATATTTGTCATCGAAGTCGCGCATTGACAATATCGCAGCCGTGAGCACGCCCGTGACGTGTGTCGGTGGTGATGTGGCTTGGCGAGATTAGGAGTGCGAGTCAATTTCTGCAAAAGACCGTGGAGGTTTGCATTAGCCAGGACATTTCCATGTTTCCCACAAGTTGTTAATCTACGACTCGTATATTTGTGGTTGTTGTTGTTGCATGTGGTTTACTGACGATCAAAACGATGATTCGTAAAAAAAAAACGCAACTGGCATTTTCCCGTTGTGTGGAACGAATGGCACAGGGCACAGACAACGCGCGCAAGGAATTGCGTTTTAAATCACGTAGCATCAAGATACGCGACTCGTTTCGGGAAAACAATGGTGACTTGGTGAGTAGCGTTTACACACTCTGTGAAGTTCATACTTTCAAAATAGTCAAGAGCGTAGGACTTTCTCAGGCAATATCTTGGCAATCTCTTGCCTGAGAAAGCATTGCCCTTTAAAATAGTGGACGATTGTTCAGATAAACCAGGAATCTGAGGTTTGTTTATAAAATAATAAAACATCGAACAATACGATTACATTTGTTCGACGGTGCATATCATTGATAATAGGTTTCTCACAGAATTGTTCATTTATTGAATTAACCGGTCTTCGTTAGGCCTCTAGTATTTGATACATGCCTAAGGAAAGTGATGCAAGCATGTGTCCAGAAGGGAGATATTTAAAACAAATGTACGCATTAAATCTCAGGATTGTTTTTAAATCTGAAACAATGAAATCAACCCACTCCTTGTATTTTATACGATCACATATAAATAGGGGTCTTCAAAAATAAGGCACGTGTATGTATGTTCAACTTCCTTCACACTGTACATAGCAAACCGTGCTAACTCAAAACCACATAGCGTATCCATATGACTTCTTGGCATGGCACAACACTGTTACGTGCATTGCATACAGAGCGCGTCAATAATAACAACATTATTTATGGGACTCAATAATACCTGGTTGGCACACGTTAACCACGCGTAAGCAGTGCGAGGTTAAGTGTCAAGCTAAAAATTGCAGCACTTCATCTTGAGCCTACTGCTGCTGCTGCTGTGTGGCATGCTGGGCTGAATGTGTGCTCGGTTGTGGGCCCCCAATTGTCAGGTGGTTTCCAGCGAGTTGGCCGGGACGTGTAGCAGCTGGGTGGGGCCCACACATTTTGAGCTGTTCTGCAGCCGAAATGGGCACAAGTGGAAATTTTGGGTTTCTTGGATAACGTTGCACAGAATTTGCAAATTATAAAGCAATTTCCGGGCACTCTCTTATGTGGGATTGACATCATATCCGGGTGCGGGTTTGTGTTTTATGGGGGTGGCATACTTGGTGCGATATAATATTAATCACGCAATTAATGTACTTTTTTAAAACGTAATTTGAAAAAAACACCTTAAACCCACAGAACCCAGCCTGCGCTTGGTAACGAATGACCCATTCTGCATCATCGTGTTTTTTTTTATTTCTAATTAGAAAATTTCAACATCCTTCGCGTATTTCTGAGTTTGCGCGTTTGGAGGTGTGCACGCATTCGTGTGCGTGTTTGTGGGCTCACGGCCAACACCGGTGACGAAAATGTGAACCGGTCCTGGGCCTCCCCTAGGTCGATTCAGCCTCAATTGAGTACTTGATGCGATGTGCAAGCATCGTAACTCGAGAGGCAAAGGCAGTCGGGTGTGGTGCTGGCCACCCACCCCCTCGTGTGCCATGCCGGCCTCTCATAGGTGCTACTCGCTAACAGCACTTGCCCCAAAAGTGTGTCAAAGCTATTCGGGTGAGCTTTGTCTTTGTGTGTGTGGGGGGAGGTGTCTCTATCTCGCTCTCCTCTTCTTCCTTTGACAAGAATGCTATGCTGTGAATTTTAAAACCTGGCAATGACCCAGTGTTTACAGAAGCATGAAAAAAAGAAAGAAAAATCCATACCAGGCAGCCCATATCCTCGTCATCTGAGACGGCGTGTGGATAGACGAACACTGTGAAAACGGAAATTAGTGTTCGCTTTTTTTCCCCTCTTTCTCTCTCTCTCTCTCCCGTTAGAATGTACATTTTAAAAGATTAAGCAAACTGTTGTCACCTCCAGTCTCCTAAAAAAATTGGCATTTATTTGACAAGGATGTGACCTTGCTTCAATTATCAACTACTATCCACGTGTATTCCCACGAAAAGAAGAAGAATAATAAGAAGACGGAAAGTTTCGCTTCTCTTTAAGTTGCCTTGTGGGCGCAAAGTAAAGAGACTCTACCAGCAAGCGTGGACAGACCTTCTTCACGTTTTATTGTTATTGTTTACTGGCTAATTCAGTGTGCTTCCGACAGACTTGCGTATTTGATAGATATAAACGATGGCTCGCTAAAGAGTTTCAGCAAAGTTATTGATCGCCGCTTAGAAACAAATACCGTTGCATAATATTTCTGTAAAAGGTCCATAAGTCAATATACCCCCCCCCCACACACAAAAACACATATGAATTTTTTTATTTAAAGCTTTCGTGACTGCAGGGATTCATATTCTTGGTTCTTTCGGTAAAGTCACGTAGAGGGATATAATAAAATAATATCAATATAAAACAATAAAAGTTCTCACGACGTTTCGACTGCAACACAAGCAATCATCATCAGCTGTGAAATCCACAGCAAGAAAAATGTGGAAAAAAATGTTCTTGCTGTGGATTTCACACCTGATGATGATTGCTTGTGTTGCAGTCGAAACGTCGTGAGAATTTTTTTTGTTTTATATTTATATTATTTTATTATTTCCCTTCTACGTGACTTTACCGAAAGAACCAAGAATACACATATTAATGTTATTATTTGCGAGTAATTGGAAGCAGGCTTTGTTCTTGTTACAGTTTGTGGGGGAGGGGGGACGATCCTCCATAATTGAAAATCTTTTATAGATAAAACCAATTTTTATTTTGCGTTTTTGAACATTTCTAAATGCATGGCCTTGGATTCAAAAGCAAATTCAATAAACAATCGGCTCCCATTTTATTCAACAGTGCATTTTTTTTTTGGTTTTAAAATATGATATTACGTCCAGTGTTAGCATCCTTCAAATCGCCCGAATACAAACATTCATGTGTCCAGGTTAACTAAAAAGTTACTAAAAAGTAAAACATTTTATTGTCTAGTCAATGTATGTATATGTTATACCCGGGGAGGAGTGGGGAATGTTTATTTGAAGCTATATTTGTTCCACATTAACATAATTCGACTCTACATTGCACACGCAGTCACTCACGACCGGCTGTACGTCTTCGTGACTTTTTCGTGCACGTTTTACATTCGCAAAAGGTAATAATATTTAAAAAAAAGCTACAAATGCTTGAACAAGCTGAAACTCTAAAGTTACCCAACTATAATAATGGTAACTGAAATCAATTCTGTGCAACGGCCCTTCATGCCACATGCCTTTAGGAAAGTGCACGATCACCGCCTGAATGTGTGCGAGCGCGTGCGTGAAAACGTACAAAACGTGTAGTCCGCAAGGCGGTTGGTAATCTTCTTGGTTCTTTCGGTAAAGTCACGTAGAATGTAAATAAAAAAATAATAAAAATAAAACATATTAAAATAATTCTCACGACGTTTCGGCCACAACGCAAGCAGCCGTCCTCAGGTGGAGACCAGGTCTGTCGAGAAGACAGCGTCTAAACTCTGACCGGCTGTATGTGCTGTCTTATCGACAGACCTGTTCTCCACCTGAGGACGGCTGCTTGCGTTGTGGCCGAAACGTCGGGAGAATTCTTTTGTTATGTTTTATTTTTATTATTTTATTATTTCCATTCTACGTGACTTTACCGAAAGAACCAAGAAGATAAATCCCTGCAGTCACGAAAGCTTTAAATCGAAAGCTGTTGGTAATGTTTTAAAACCGTGGGTCCTGATCCAACGCACCGTTCTCAAAATAACGTAAAGCCGCGGTGGTGCATTAATTATTTTTATTATTTTACACAAACTTCGTTCGACCGTCGACATTGTGTTTTCGCTAGTGGTCATCGACAGCCTCGCAGGGATTCATACTCTTAGTTCTTTCGGTAAAGTCACGTAGGTAAAAAATTTAATTAAAATTTATAAAAATAAAATAACAAAAAATAAAAATCACGACGTAATTTTTTTATTTTATTTTTTTATTTTATTTTTATTAATTTTAATTTCATTTTTTACCTACGTGACTTTACCTAAAGAACTACGAGTATGAATCCTTGCAGTCACGAAAGCTTCAAATCTAGCCTCGCAGGGCCCCGCCGACGCTCCCACACGCGGCATAGCGCGGCAGTGGCGTGTGGAGAGGAAGTGAGAGAGAGAGGAGAAAAAAAAATATACACACGAGCGCGAAAAAATGTTCTCACATTTTGGGTCGATCATTAAACCTGCTCGAGTGTGACAATGGCCATGGTTACACAGCGTTATGCCTGGGAAAGCATCTCCCCCCCCTCCCCCCAAATGCTTTCATGTCTTAACTCAATGCACTTGTATGTGCTGAATGATTAATCTTATTTTGTCATGGGGTTTTTTTTTCTTCAGTGACCAGTTTTTTTTTTGTTCCCTTGATAAAGGAAAAGTTTGACCTGCATTTGTTTTTGTCACGTGACTACTCGGGCATCGTGGAAGAATAGGCCAAAACACCCCCCTAGATGAAAGGGCGGGGGGGGTGGCCTCCACAGCTGTCTTAAGTGGAAGCCTTTCAGCCAGCAGTGGAGTGAGCCAGCAATTGGTGGACATCATTATTATTATTATCTTGACTTGAAGCTTTCGTGACTGCGGGAATTCATATTTTTTGGGTCTTTCGGTAAAGTCACGTAGATCGGTAGAAATTAATAAAAAAACAATAAATATAAAAATAAACAAAAAACCCCGACGTTTCGATCACAACACAAGCGATCGTCATCAGGAGGAAAGAGGGGAGATCTGCTGAATCCTGATGACGACCCCTTGTTGTTGTGATCGAAACTTCGTAGTTTTTTATTTATATTTATTTGTATTAATTTGTACCTATCTGCGTGACTTTACCGAAAGACCCAAAGAATGTTATTATCATTTGTACGCATGCATCTACCACCACCGCCATCGTCAACATCATCATCATCAACGCCATCGTCTCTTCTTACACGTGTCCAGTATCGCTTTGTTAACATTTGCTTCGTAACTAAACCACGTGGAATTTCGATTTAAAGCTTTCGTGACTGCAGGGATTCATCTTCTTGGTTCTTTCGGTAAAGTCACGTAGAAGGGAAATGATAAAATAATAATAAAACATAATTAAATTCTCACGACGTTTCGGTCACAACGCAAGCAGCCGTCCTCAGGTGAAGAACAGGGCTGTCGGAAAGACAGCGTCCGAATTAACACCACCAAGCTTGGCAGCGTATATTTAAGCTGGGTTAGAGGAGAGCGCCTTGACAAAGGAATATACATATCATTGTAAATTCATATCAATGTAAATTCATATCAATGTAAATTCATATCAATGTAAATGCCTTTGTCAAGGCGCTCTCCTCCTCTAACCCAGCTTAAATATACGCTGCCAAGCTTGGTGGTGTTCATTGGGACGCTGTCTTTCCGACAGCCCTGTTCTTCACCTGAGGACGGCTGCTTGCGTTGTGGCCGAAACGTCGTGAGAATTTAATTGTATTATGTTTTATTTTTATTATTTTATTATTTCCCTTCTACGTGACTTTACCGAAAGAACCAAGAAGATAACCCACGTGGCTCCACCAATATTGAGCGTATGGAGAGCGGCAACGTAGTGGTTGGCGCACTGCGCTACGAACCCGTCGACCCGAGTTCGATTCCCGCTCACTACCACCAACGCCAGCGACCATGACCAGAATCGGTTCTTGACCCTCCCGTAGGTCGACTCAGCCTCAAATGAGTAACTGGCGCAGTACACACGAGGCTGAGTCGACCTAGGGGAGACGCAGCACCGGTGTTGATGGCAGTGTGCGGGGATCGAACTCGGGTCGCCGGGTTCGTAGCGCGGCGCGCTAACCGCTACACCACCGCTCCCCACTCCCTGTGCCCCCCCCCCACCCCCCACTCTACCGATGACTAAATGCTCAGAGCGACCCGGGCTGCTTTGGCCGCGAGGGGTAAGGCATGCCGTTATTAAATGCCTGCGTCGCAGGCGTGTGCTCGCCCCCTCGCCCCACACGCTAATTGCGGCAAGGCAGGTGGCAGCGTCACCACCCCCCCTCGCTCTCAGCAGTTCGGCTCGCTCGGCCACTTCCCAAACTGAGCCGGCCCAGTGAAGCATCGGCGGCGGCATTCCGGTGTCGCCCGACGGTGTCACGAGCGGCACCCCCCCCCCCTCACCTCTTGTCGTGGTCAGTGCCGGATGAAGCTCGTGCCTGGGCCTGTAGCATGATGTTGTAAAGGGGCCCCTACGTAAATAAAACACGTAAATATTAGAACACGCATTTTTAACTTGCATGGTAAAGTAATTGCATTTTTTTCGTTTGCTATACGGCCAGATAATACGACAAATCGATCACCTTTGACACCCAGTCGTTCATAGAAGTTGAAGGCGGTATAGTACTATAGTAATAGAGCGAGTGCAGAATCACTAAACCGGAATTGATAGCTTGAAAGCATTTAGCGCTGGCCCCTTGAAAGTGCGGGGCTCGCAGCTGCATGTGTAGCTACTACATGTGTAGCTACTACATGTGTAGCTACTACATGTGTAGCTACTACTACATGTAGTAACTAGTTGTGCTACTCTGCTCATTCGGCACTGGTCGTGACCCTCGTGTGTGAGGTTGCGTGACGCCAAGTCCTCCGTAAAGCTGTCTACCGCGATTTAAATGAATTGCAATCGAGCGGGCGTTTGAACTGAGTTCAAACTTGAGTTGTTGTTGTGAATTTTGTTGTCGTTAAAGACTAAATAATGTTAGCGATGTTCACTCGCGGCATAGCAGGAGCATTCGAAACAAGCGCAGAGAATTGTGATTGTGGAGGATTGTAATACTGACTTAGTACATTTCATGTTCGCGCCATGATTTAAGCGCACGGCTGCCCCACAAATGCGTTAGGTCTCACAGGCACCGTCTGCAGTGCTGTCACAGCAGGGTGTAATAATTGCGATGGAATAGTTATATGCAGGTACCGAGTTAAGTAATTTGCAGATCAGATTTCAAGTTTGGCAAATTTGGACCACGCTGATGCTGGCACACAATGGCCTACTCGTTTTGAATGAAATTTGCGCTTCCTTCCGATATCAGGAAGCCACTGGAGCTATGCACTTTTAAATCTATATTGAAAACTAATTTCTTTATAACTGTGTTTAGTGTGTTGTCCTTCCCCCACACCTGCAATTAGCACGGGTTGACTACGTACGGCGTGAAAGAAGTTCAACATACATACATATTTAATGTCCACAGTGAAATAGCCGGCGTGAAGTTTATGGTAAATATACGCCCGCAGGATTGACCGGGGCGGCCTGCTAAATTCAAACTGGGAACCTCTGCAGCGAGCAGCAAATGCGCTCTCGTTAAGCCAGGGTACTGCCCGGAATTGTGATAAGACTCACGGTAACATTTCATATTCACCTCTACCAACTCACTGTCTAATTGTGATTCTTTAACCATGGATGCAACAATTATGGACATCCCATACGAGACAAAAATCATATAGGGCCAGGCTGATGCCTGTTGCCGAACACTCTGCTCACAGTTGGAAGGTTCAAATCCCGGTTGAGGTTCGAGTGGGGTCAATAAAATGAGCACCACTTCATGGGAATGCAAGTACTTTCCCTGTGGATGTGTGGGTAAGCCCCTCCATGAGAATATGGAATTTCCATCACTTCGCTCAAGACCGCCTAGAGAGCTGAGTGCCACTAAACGCGTCTTTGGCCGTGGAGACTCTTTGACGTTTGTTTTTTTCTTTTTACGAAAGTCTTCTCATCTTCACCCCTATTTGGGGCACGCATGACACAAGGCCGTGCGATTGTGCGTTCGAGAGGAAGGAGTGGGAGCTTTGAGTTTCGTGTAGGAGTGGGGGTGGGGTGGGGGGTGACTGGGGGCTTTAAAGCCCTCGTGAGTGGCATGCGGGACCCGTGAGTTGCATTGCTCAGGAGCGTCTGAGCGGACGATGGAAATGCGAGTGTGGTCGGGGGGCGGGGGGCACATTGGGGCCCCAAGAGGCTCTCATTGGGTAAATTGAGTTCCTTGATTTATTTGAGGTTGGGGAGGGCGGTGCTCGCTTTGAAATTTACCGTCAAAAAGTCAACAGGGCAAATACCAAGGTCCTTTTCGGTGTCATGTTGGCTTGAACCCGGTCAAATAAAAGTCCCAGTCCCAGGGTGAGAAGAATCGTAAAAATGACTCTTACATTTCGTTGTCCGCCCACTTTTGCAATGGCAATGCACAGTGCCGTACGCTTAGACGCACGTGGCCTCTCTGCTCGGGGAAGCTGATCTGTTCAACGTCTCTTCTGAAAGCTCAGTAGAGCGCGATGCACATGACCAACCGCGCACAAGTATCACTTAACGATTGCTATCGATTTAAAGCTTTCGTGACTGCAGGGATTCATCTTCTTGGTTCTTTCGATAAAGTCACGTAGAAGGGAAATATTAAAATAATGAAAATAAAACATAATAAAATAATTCTCACGACGTTTCGGCCACAACGCAAGCAGCCGTCCTCAGGTGAAGACCAGGTCTGTCGGGAAGACAGCGTCTGACGCTGGTCTTCACCTGAGGACGGCTGCTTGCGTTGTGGCCGAAACGTCGTGAGAATTATTTTATTATGTTTTATTTTTATTATTTTATTATTTCCCTTCTACGTGACTTTACCGAAAGAACCAAGAAGATTGCTATCGAGTTAACGCAGCTCCCCGTCCCTCCATTGTAGTTGCTGTTATTGTTGTTGTTATTGTCGTGGGCCTGTACATACCCACTGCTGAGCAAAGTCCTTCCCCATGTCCGTTCGTACCTTCCTATTCTTGGTCGCTTCTCTCCAAGAGCGGCCTCTGATTTTTCTTTGATTTCGGCTCTTTTTTTTTTGGGTGTCACTCCAATCGCTTCACGGACTAATGGCTTCCCAACACTGCAGCAGGCCCTGGTTCAATTCAATAACCGGCAAGGGAAGAGCGACTTGTAACAAAGCAGTGATTGAACAACACTATTCTATGCAGACTTTCGTTTTGACTTGGTGCTTCGTGTATGTGAATAGCATGAACTAATAATTATCTATTAATGTACATCCATATGTGGGCGTGCGGTTAGAGCTAACGACACCCGGCATTCAAGCCGCAGCCGACACAGAAAAGCCTTAAAGTATGTGTGTATGTTGAACTTCTTTCGCGCCGTACATAGACGAACGCGCTAATAATCGAAGGTGCGGGTGGAAGGACAACAAGCGAAACACAAAAAAGCCGGACACCGAAAAGAAAGGACGAAGCAGGGAGTGTGTTGTAGACCTCCATAATGTGTTGGGACGCATTACGTTGACAAGCGAAACAAGGGCCTGAACCAAAGTGTGTATTGTGTATTGCGTACTAATTGTCTATCTTAAATTCATGAAGACCATTTTTACTTTGGTCTTATTCCTATCGATTAAAAACCGCATACTTTGTTCAAATGTCAAACGGAACGTTTTGAGCTCTACTTGTTTGCCAAAATTAACCTCTTTACAAACAAACATAAAATCGAGCAAATAACTGCCCGTAAAGTGTACACATTTCTCCCGACAAAATTGCGATGGCTTTTGCAACGAAACAACGAATGGGCTTTTTTTAATCGACGTCAATTAATTCACCAAATACCCAACATGAATTTTGCTTTGACACGTCACGCTCACACGCCGCCATTTAACAATAACGCTCGCCCACAAAAGGGGAATGAATTGCAGCGCTATTGTTCCACGGTTTTTATTCTGGCCCGGCATAATTTGTGCGATGATTGGTCATTTGTAAATCCGTGGCGACGGCAGCAAAAGGGCCCATTTCCTGATCGCGACGGTCAGTGGGAACATGTATTTCTGCCGCTTTGGAGACTCATTACCACACATTGGACATGATGGCCTTATCTCAGATGTTTGAGCAGACGGACAGAATGTGTGTGTGTTTTAATGGTATATAGCACACGCGCGCGTGTGTGTGTGTACGCGCGTGTGTGTGTGTGTGTGTACGCGCGCGTGTGTGTGTGTACGCGCGTGTGTGTGTGTGTGTACGCGCGTGTGTGTGTGTGTACGCGCGTGTGTGTGTGTGTGTACGCGCGTGTGTGTGTGTGTGTGTGTACGCGCGTGTGTGTGTGTGTGTGTGCACGCGCGTGTGTGTGTGTGTGTACGCGCGTGTGTGTGTGTGTGTGTGTACGCGCGTGTGTGTGTGTGTGTGTGCACGCGCGTGTGTGTGTGTGTGTACGCGCGTGTGTGTGTGTGTGTACGCGCGCGTGTGTGTGTGCACGCGCGTGTGTGTGTGTGTGTACGCGCGTGTGTGTGTGTGTGTGTACGCGCGTGTGTGTGTGTGTGTGTGCACGCGCGTGTGTGTGTGTGTGTACGCGCGTGTGTGTGTGTGTGTGTGCACGCGTGTGTGTGTGTGTGTGTACGCGCGTGTGTGTGTACGCGCGTGTGTGTGTGTGTGTGCACGCGTGTGTGTGTGTGTGTGTACGCGCGTGTGTGTGCACGCGCGTGTGTGTGTGTGTGTACGCGCGTGTGTGTGTGTGTGTACGCGCGCGTGTGTGTGTGCACGCGCGTGTGTGTGTGTGTGTACGCGCGTGTGTGTGTGTGTGTGTGCACGCGCGTGTGTGTGTGTGTGCACGCGCGTGTGTGTGTGTGTGTGTGTACGCGCGTGTGTGTGTGTGTGTGTGTACGCGCGTGTGTGTGTGTGTGTGTGCACGCGCGTGTGTGTGTGTGTGTACGCGCGTGTGTGTGTGTGTGTGTGTACGCGCGTGTGTGTGTGTGTGTGTGCACGCGCGTGTGTGTGTGTGTGTGTGCACGCGCGTGTGTGTGTGTGTGTGTGTACGCGCGTGTGTGTGTGTGTGTGTGCACGCGCGTGTGTGTGTGTGTGTACGCGCGTGTGTGTGTGTGTGTACGCGCGCGTGTGTGTGTGCACGCGCGTGTGTGTGTGTGTGTACGCGCGTGTGTGTGTGTGTGTACGCGCGTGTGTGTGTGTGTGTACGCGCGTGTGTGTGTGTGTACGCGCGTGTGTGTGTGTGTGTACGCGCGTGTGTGTGTGTGTGTGCACGCGCGTGTGTGTGTGTGTGTACGCGCGCGTGTGTGTGTGTGTACGCGCGCGTGTGTGTGTGTGTACGCGCGTGTGTGTGTGTGTGTACGCGCGTGTGTGTGTGTGTGTACGCGCGTGTGTGTGTGTGTGTGTGTACGCGCGCGTGTGTGTGTGCACGCGCGTGTGTGTGTGTGTGTACGCGCGTGTGTGGTGTGTGTGTGTACGCGCGCGTGTGTGTGTGTGTGTACGCGCGTGTGTGTGTGTGTGTACGCGCGCGTGTGTGTGTGTGTGTACGCGCGTGTGTGTGTGTGTGTACGCGCGCGTGTGTGTGTGCACGCGCGCGTGTGTGTGTGTGTGTACGCGCGTGTGTGTGTGTGTGTACGCGCGCGTGTGTGTGTGTGTGTACGCGCGTGTGTGTGTGTGTGTACGCGCGCGTGTGTGTGTGTGTGTACGCGCGTGTGTGTGTGTGTGTACGCGCGTGTGTGTGTGTGTGTGTGCACGCGCGCGTGTGTGTGTGTGTACGCGCGTGTGTGTGTGTGTGTGTGCACGCGCGTGTGTGTGTGCACGCGCGTGTGTGTGTGTGTGTACGCGCGTGTGTGTGTGTGTGTACGCGCGTGTGTGTGTGTGTGTACGCGCGTGTGTGTGTGTGTGCACGCGCGTGTGTGTGTGTGTGTGTACGCGCGTGTGTGTGTGCACGCGCGTGTGTGTGTGTGTGTACGCGCGTGTGTGTGTGTGTGTACGCGCGTGTGTGTGTGTGTGTACGCGCGTGTGTGTGTGTGTGTGCGCGCGCGTGTGTGTGTGTGTGTGTACGCGTGTGTGTGTGTGTACGCGCGTGTGTGTGTGTGTGCACGCGCGTGTGTGTGTGTGTGTGTACGCGCGTGTGTGTGTGTGTGTACGCGCGTGTGTGTGTGCACGCGCGTGTGTGTGTGTACGCGCGTGTGTGTGTGTGTGCACGCGCGTGTGTGTGTGTGTGTGTACGCGCGTGTGTGTGTGTGTGTACGCGCGTGTGTGTGTGCACGCGCGTGTGTGTGTGTACGCGCGTGTGTGTGTGTGTGTACGCGCGTGTGTGTGTGCACGCGCGTGTGTGTGTGTACGCGCGTGTGTGTGTGTGTGTGTACGCGCGTGTGTGTGTGCACGCGCGTGTGTGTGTGTGTGTGCACGCGCGTGTGTGTGTGTGTGTGCGCGCGTGTGTGTGTGTGTGTACGCGTGTGTGTGTGTGCACGCGCGTGTGTGTGTGTGTGTGTACGCGCGTGTGTGTGTGTGTGTGTACGCGCGTGTGTGTGTGTACGCGCGTGTGTGTGTGTGTGTGTACGCGCGTGTGTGTGTGCACGCGCGTGTGTGTGTGTGTGTGCACGCGCGTGTGTGTGTGTGTACGCGCGCGTGTATTGTGTGGTGGTGGTGGTGGTGTAGCGGTTAGTGCTGTGCGCTATGAACCTGGAGACCCGGGTTCCGTTTCTGCTCACGGCCAACACCAGTGACGAATATCTGAACCGATCCTGGGCCACCACTAGGTCGACTCTGCTTCAATTGAGTACCTTGTGCAATGTGTAAACATCGTCATTAGGGAGACAAAGGCGGTCGGGCATGGTGCTGACCACCCACACCGCATCGAGTGCTGTGCCGACTTTCATCGGTGCTCGCTAACAGAACTTGCCCCAACAGTCTGTCAAGGCTATAAGGGGGATCTTTGCATTGTGCGGTGTTCATGGAGGGAACACATATCTACGTACACATAATGAGCCGGTAAAGAGTGTGATTCATATTCAAGGTTTTTGGGTTAAATATGAATGTGTCGCAACCCTCCACCACTCGACACGGCCAATCAGTAAAAAATGTGTCACGTTAACAAAACGCCAATTGGTTACTTCTTCAGCCCACCGGTGTGTTTGAAGAGTGAATCCACAACGATCTAACCCAAAAACCTTTATTAGGAATAATACTGGTCACGAAAGCCTACGTGTTAAAAAATATTGTGATGTGGACGTTTGATCCACATAATTGCAGTCTGGCATAATGAAATGTTTACAGATTCTTAGGCAACTTGCCCATAACGAAAAAAACAACGTGCACAGGAGCGTATTGTATCACTTGCCACATTTTTTTGTTGAAAGATTGCATTATTTATTGGTTTGACACGCTATTCCGTAAATCGGGAACAAAAAAGATCACTTCTAAATTTGTGTTGATTCGCCAGCGGGCTAAAGGTCTGCTATTTGTATTCTTGGTTCTTTCGGTAAAGTCACGTAGAAGGGAAATAATAAAATAATAAAAATAAAACATAAAGTCGCGTAGAAAGCAAATAATAAAATAATAAAAATATAAAACAATAAAAATTCTCACGACGTTTCGACTGCAACACAAGCAATCATCAGGTGTGATGATGATGATGATGATTGCGTGTGTTGCAGTCGAAACGTCGTGAAAATGTTTTTTTTAATTGTTTTATATTTTTATGGTTTTATTATTTCCCTTCTACGTGACTTTACCGAAAGAACCAAGAATATGAATCCCTGCAGTCACGACAGCTTTAAATACAAATTTCTGCTATCTGCGTTCTATTCGAAATGTTCCTGCCTCTCCAATTGTTGTCCTGACAGAAAAGTTGTTGACGTCGTGCGGTCAATTAAATTTGCCGGAATGGATTTCGTCAATTGTATCAGTGTAAAAACGCGGGGGTGGGAGAGAGAGGGGGGGTGTACACTATCGTGTCGACATTGTAAACGATGTGCAAAAGTAGAACTGAGAATTTTGGACTTTAGCGCGACACAAAAAAACAACAATCTGGAAACAGCGTCTTCTAATAAATAAAAAATACAGACGGAGGTTGTATGCTGAGAATGCGTCAATAACGCGGTGTGTACATGCGAATGTTTGAAACCGACGTGGCAAGTTTGTTTTTTTACTCATCACGGCGTTTAAGCCCGAATATCGAGGGCACGGTTGAGGCCCCGTGGTTGCATCATAATCGTAATGATCGATGGCGCGTGGAATGTTTTAAAACAATTGATACGAAGCCAAATTAGCCATTGCTGAGTGATTTCGAGTAACGGGTGCAGTTTGGCATCGCTTTACGTGAGCGTATTGCATTGTATCGGTTCTGCCATAAGCCTGCCAATTTAAGCGGTAATCTGCCGATATTTAAACCTTCTGAGGCTTCTACCGCATACCAATTTTCAAAGCAAAAAATTACGCACATTTTTGTTTTAATGTTATAGAGCAGCAACGGGTTTGGAACTTGGCAGGGTGTGTGTGTGTGAATGTGCCAATGAGTGAGTGTGTGTGTGCAAGTGAGTTGGAGCAATTGTGTGAGTGCGTGACTTCGTGAGTTAATTAACGTGTCTGTTATGTACGTGTGTGTGTGTGTGAGGGTGGGGTTGTTTGTGTGTGTGTGTCCATGTGGTGACTATATGTGCAAGTGTGTGTACGCATATACATGTAAGTTCGTATGTGAAGGGGGAGGGGGGGTTGGATTCTCGCTCACGGCCAACACCAGTGACGATTATCTGAACCGGTCCTGGACCTTCCCTAGGTCTACTCAGCCTCAAATTAGTACCGAGCGCGATTTGTAAACATCGCCACTAGGGAGACAAAGGCGACAGAGCGTAGTGCTGGTCACCCTCCCCCTTGTGTGCCATGCCGGCCTTCATAGGCGCTCGCTAACAGCACTTGCCCCAACAGTCTGATGAAGGTTATACGGGGGATCTTTGTCTTTGTGCGGAGGAAGTGGTTGCTCAGTCGTTAGCGCGCCGCGCTACGAACCCGGCGACCCGAGTTCGATTCCCGCTCACGGCGAATGTATGAATCTGTCCTGGGCCTCCCCTAGGTCGACTGAGCCTCAAACGAGTACCCGGTGCAATGTTTCAACATCGCCACTACGGAGACAAGGGCAGCCGGGCGTGGTTCTGGTTACCCACCCCCTCGTGTGCCGTGCCGACCTTCATAGGCGCTTGCTAACAGCACTTGCCTCGACACTGTTAAAAGGCCATACGGGGGATCTTTGTCTTTGTGTGCGAATGTGCATGCGTGTGCATAATTGAGCCACAGGTCCCAGCAATAGCTCGGCAACATGTACAAGATTGCGTGGGAAGGTGGTCAAATATGATAGGGATCGATTCAATGGAAGTCAAGTATTGTACTGCAATATATACAGCGCCTCCAAATATGGGCAAATCGAAAGCCATCTGGGAATTCTTGCTGCGGATAACAGCCATGCATTGTGTACGCACAGAATGAACAACCCCCAGTGGGTGTACGTTGATGAGTCGTAGCATTTAAGTCGACATGTCATGAAAATGCAACACGTTCACCAAAATGTTTATTTTGGTTATTTGTGCTTGTGCGCCACCGGCGATGCCGTATCACCGAATAAAGTGTTTAAATTGTTTGTCACGTGGCAATTCCTAGTTTTTTGTACGTATTTATTTTCAATGATTTGCTTTCTTTTTACTATACTTTGCACTCAGATCTTTGATTTTGTATTGTTTGGTAACTTTCTGACCCATCCCCTACTGGACATCTGTTAAAAAGAGCTGCATAGCTCATCGGATTTTTCCAGGATAAATAAAGATTCAGATTTTTTCTTGTTTTACTTTTGAGTTCAGTACTTAAAATAAACATTCACCCGAAATAATACAATACTTCTATTTCCCAATTTAGTCTTGTCATAGATATATAATTCTATGTCATGATATATTCAAAAAGTGGCTACTAAAATAAATATATATGTGCACATACTGGATAATCTGTGCATAATTATGGACGTGTTACACCAGGTGCTCAAATAAGGCCAGGTGCTCACCTGGATTAAACCCAACACAGGTCGAGATAATACGACTTGCCATTTACATTATCCATGGTCCGGGAATCGAACCCAGACGGCCACGATTGTCGTGTAGTGTGCGAATCACCGCGCCATCGCTCCCAACAAGAGCGACCCATTTATATTTTAACGCAATATAAGCCAAAAAAAAACTATAAAATGGATCATTTTGGTCGCGAAAGTCGAACGTGTTAAACACAGATAACGATCCTCCTATGTAGCCGACGAATGTTGGCACGGCACACGAGGTGGTGTGCGTGGCCAGAACCACGCCCAGCCGCCTTTGTCTTCCCAGCCGCCTTTGTCTCCCCAGCCGCCTTTGTCTCCCCAGCCGCCTTTGTCTCCCCAGCCGCCTTTGTCTCTAACACGTGACGTCAACCGAGGGGAGGCAGGACTCAGGACCAGTTCTGATATCCACTACTGATGTTAGCCATGGCCGGGAATCAAACCAACGTGGCCAGAATTGGATGAAAGTGTGCTTACAATACACGCACACAAAGACAAAGACTCCCCCCCCCCTTACAGCCTTGACAGACTTTCGGGGCAAGTGCTGTTAGCGAGCAGCCATAACAAAAGATGGACACGGCACACGAGGGGGTGGGTGACCAGCATCACGCCCGGACGCTTAGGACCGGTTCAGATAATCGTCACCGGTGTTGGCCGTGAGCGGGAATCAAACTCGCGTCGCCGGTATCGTAGCGCAGACCGCGACACCACCGCTCCCTGCACTCACAATGTACAAAAACAAAGATCCCCCATATAGCTTTAACAGACTGTAGGGGCAAGTGCTGTTAGCGAGCACCTATGAAGGCCGGAACGGTACACGAGGTGGTGGGTGGCCAGCACCACGCCCGACCGCCTTTGTCTTTCTAGTGGCGATGTTTACACACCGCACCAGGTACTCATTTGAGGCTGAGTCGACCTAGGCCCGGGACCGATTCAGATAATCGTCACTGGTGTTGGCCGTGAGCGGGAATCGAACTCGTGTCGCCGGGTTCATAGCGCAGCGCGCTAACCGCGACACCACCGCTCCCTGCATTCACACGCACTCACATGCACTCGCACGCACAAATGCAGGATTTCAGGGCGATTTCCCATACTGTTTAGTCACTACAGTGTGTGTGTGGGTATTGTACACGAGTGGAAATTTACTTGCGGAGGAAGCTTATCCATATGATTTGCGGTGCTGAGAAAAAGGAACAGGCCAGCCGCTGTTGTGGAGCGACTCCATCACCAACGCTGAGACAAAAAAATACCGAAAGCAGTCAATCGGCCCCTAAAGTGCAGCATGTTCGGCGCTTGCAACTAATACGCGAGACTGCAACACAATTGCTTCCTACACAATAGGACTTAGCAGCGTCGTTTAAAACAGAAATCCCATACGTCTAGGATAAAATGATCCCAACGTTGAGATTTAAACAGTCCTCCTGTAATCGGTCCCCTAAATAACATGCATGTGTGCTTTCAAGGTTTTGTACTTGGATTATATATTACACTTGGGTTATATATTATACTAAGGTGATTTATTAATTATCAACATTGAAACATGTTTGGGGAGTCACATATTTGCATGTATGTACGTGAATAACAGTATTACATTTTAATAATGTGAACATCTTTTTCAATCCACTGCTCGTTGAATGCCTCCCCACACAGCGTTGGTCATGGGGTTTTATTTGAACATTCTTGATCACGCTCGTGGGTGTGGATTGGGAAGAGGAAGGCCCCAGGTCTGGTTCAGATGTCACGCACTCCTGATGTTAGCCGTGGCTGGATATCGGACACCCCACATATCAATTAAGAACACTTAAATACAGCAGTTTTGTAATTTTAAATATTAAAACTAAACAGTAAACTATTCTTATTCTTGATTCTTTCGGTAAAGTCACGTGGAAGGGAAATAATAAAATAATACAAATATAAAACTATAAAAATTATCACGACGTTTCGACTGCAACACAAGCAATCATAATCAGGTGTGAAATCCAAATTTTTAAATTTTCTTGCTGTGGATTTCACACCTGATTATGATCGCTTGTGTTGCAGTCGAAACGTCGTGAGAATTTTATTGTTTTATATTGTATTATTTTATTATTTCCCTTCTACGTGACTTTACCGAAAAAATCAAGAATATGAATCCCTGCAGTCACGAAAGCTTTAAATCAAAATATAAACTATTCGTTTTCATTTTACCAGGTAAGGCCCACTGAGCTGCATAGCTCTTTTTTTCAGAAGCGACCTGGCCACAAATGTACTAGCTGAACGAATTGGCTTATCGCGTGGAAATTAATAGTTGCCAAATACCCTGCAAGCATGGTTCTAAATGTGGTGGGGAAAACCGGAAGGACCCGGAGAAAAATCCACACGACCACGGGAAGAGAGACATGCAAACTCTAAATATACAGCCAGCGTCAGCGTCGGGATTGAACCCACGTCCTCCTGTATACCAGGCGAGGTAGTTAACATCTCCTAGTCACCGTGATGATGATGATGACAGAGAGAGACACGCAAACTTCAAATATACAGCAGCAGGCGTCAGGGTCGGCATTGAACCTACGTCCTCCTGTATACTAGGCGAGATAGTTAACATCTCCTAGCCACCGTGGTGCCCATTCAAGCTGGGGAGACAACGTTGAGCAGGTGTGGTGCTGGCTTCACCACGTTTACTGCATTAGCCCTAACAATGTGCTCGTTATCAGCACTTTTCCCTAATGTCTAAAGGTCCAAACAGACTATCTTTGTATATTCGCACTCATAAAGCCTTGCTCTGTTAATTGTGATCATTGGCAGTCTTTTGTCAATCCACTGCTGGACGAATGTCACCCCAAGCCGTGTCTGTCAAGAGGATTGTTTGACCATAGTTCACCATGATGGTCCGTGGGAGTTGCTGATGACCCAGGACCCGTTTAAATATAACTTTCCACTGAGATGTTAGCCGTGACCAGGAATTGAACTCAGGTCCACGAATTCATGGTGCAGTTTGCTAACCACTAAGCGGAAAGCTACACAACAATCTTTAGAGACTTGTTCAGTGTATGTTTGCATAAAGCGTGCAATCATCGTCAGCCACGGTCAAATCCACCGGCAGATAAAGCCTCGCGATATGTGCTATATCATCATATTTCAGTGAATGGTATATGAGCCATTTAATATAAAATATATAACGCATAGTTTTTGGTGACTAATGTTATGATTTATAAAAAAAAAACAAATGTTCGTCAGATTTTCGGGTGAGATAAAATTAAGCTGCAAACACATGTATCCAACACAATCTCCACTATACACTGACGAGATCGATATCATGTTATGGAATACATATATATGGGTGCCATAGTAATTCAATGTGTGTGTGTATTGTATATCAATTCTGCAGGGCCACTCCTTAGGGACCGGTGGTGTAGCGGTTAGCGCGTTGCGATACCAACTCGGGAACACGAGCTCGATTCTCGCTCACGGCCAACACCGTCAGCGACGATTATCTGAACCGGTCCTGGGCCTCCCCTAGGTCGCCTCGGCCTCAAATGAGTACCTGATGCGGTGTGTAAACATCGCCACTGTGGAGACAAAGGCGGCCGAGCGTGGTGTTGGCCACCCACCCCACTTGTGCGCAAGTGCCGGACTTCATAGGTGCTCGCTAACAGCACTTGCCACAACAGTCTGTCAAGGCTACACGGGGGATCTTTGTCTTTTGTGTATAAATTCTGCACCGTCACCTCTTTAGTGGGGGCAACGATGCCAGCTCCTGATTAGAACGCGAAGTTGGCCATGGCTCTCGTAACTCTGTTCCCCCTTAGTTTCTTATCAGCCCAGCTGTAAGGCTCAACTGCAAGGTTATATCGCTACCCTGCCCTGCGTCGCGTTCTGTATGGCAACAGCGGTGATGGAAACGCTTGCCTGAAACCTGATATCCATTTTCCTGGAGTACCCTGTCCAGGAATTTAAAGGGCTCACCGCAAAACTTTTTTTTTCTCTCTCTCTCTGCGCTGTTCTCTTTTCGTGCAGACTTGAAGTAATATGAGGGGATTAATAAACTCATGTTAGTGACAGTAGATATTGAGCCAAAACGCGAGCCTCGACTAGCTGCCTAATTGTCGAGCTTGGGATGAAAGCGACATTAAAGGAAGGCGGAATTTTTTTTAAAAATTGTATAACAATCTTCTGTTTAATTCCCCCCCCCCCACCCAATTTATTTTAATGGGGGGCTAGGTGGGGGGCTTCGTGTTACGGAGGGAAAGAAATCTCGCAGAGCAGTGGACCCTGCGTGGCAGACAATGTGTGGCCCCTGGGAGTGAGTTATTTTTTTTCACAGAATCTTTCAAGTTTACATCATATCCTTTACACAGCTGGGAGGGGTGGGGGCACACTTTATAAACTAGAAAACGATGAACTATTGTTTTATTTTACCAGATAAGGCCCCCTGAGCTCGATAACTATTTTTCAGAAGCGACCTGGCTATCAAAAAGGCGAGCTCAACGAAGTGGCTTATCGCGTGGAAATGCATTGCAGCCAAATACTCTAAACGCAAGTCGATTCTAAATGTGGAGGGAAAAAGCGGAGGACCCGGAGAAAAATCCACGCGACCACGGGGAGAAAGACACGCACACTCCAAATATACAGCAGCAGCCGTCAGGGTCGGGATCGAACCCACAACCTCCTGTATACCAGGCGAGGTAGTTAACATCTCGCCGCCACCGCCGCACCTGACGCGGCAAAAGTCATTCGGATGGCATTTCAAATCGTCAGGCGGGCGGCAACGTCTGAATCGTGACGACCCCGTGAGTCGCGTGCCTTGCGCGTGGAGGGAAACACCGGATGATCCGAAGAAAAGTCCACGTGACCACAGAGAGAAAGAGAGAGAGACACCTAAAACTCAAAATATATAGCAGCCATGAGGGTCGGGATCGAACCCACGACCTCCTACATACCAGGCGAGGTAGCTAACATCTCGCGAACGTAGCGCCCTAGCAGCGATGCTGTGAGGTTGTTTATTGCATGACGGTCAACCCGATACGACGTTTGTCATTCTCAGCGCTAGAATTTAGCCAAATTTAAGTGCAAACGCGAATTTATTCACGTTTTTCCTTCTTTGATTTGTGCAGTCATTTGGTGTCTGAACTGAGACGATCAACTTTCTCCACGTGAGAACCCGGCTTTAATTACAAGCGGATGAAACCCAGAACAGAAAGTCTCATCGTAATGCGAGCCAGGCCCAACCTGAGCCCCCTCACTACGAGCTCTTCAAGCATTTTTTGCACGGGCATCCTTTCATAACAATCAAAAAGGTATGAGAGTCTCCATCCCAAAACAAGTGTGCCTTATTCATCTGATAGGAGCCAGTCTCCACAGGACGATCCATGTTGAACAATATCCATACTTCGATAGGAGGGTTAAGGTGCATCCCTGGAATAACTTACTCATGCTGCTGCTGCTGATAGGGCCTCCGCTAGAGGAGGATCTAGAGGACATTTGGCCTACTTTTCCACGATGACTAGATGTCTCGGGAGAGGTGTCTGATCCGTGAAGCTCCCCATACCACCACCACATGCGGATCGGCTCACTGCGGTGCACCCATTTATTCTGCGCGGTGGACAGAAGAGGGTGGATTTCATGAACTTGCAGCATCGTTTCAATTACCACGCAGTGAGATTGACCCGGTGACCTCTGGGTTGCAAGTCCAGTATGCTCACCGTTACGCTACGGTAGGCAGCATCCAAATCGGTGGTTTTAGTTTTATTCTTTGATGACAGTGATATTCTGTATTTGTTAAGTTGGATTCTTCTTCATGACGATTTTTTTTGGTTCAGGGTTTATACAGTTTTCTCAGTATAGGATATTCATGAATTATGCAAAGATGTGTTTTTGTTAAACACCTTCGTTTCTTGTGCAAAACCAAAAAATCCCATTAATCATCATAATCACACATGCTCGTGTTTTAATGCGTGTGGCATGCCATTATGTTTTCTTCATGTGGGCGAAGTAGCTTTTTCTACGGGGCAATAATTTAATGTAATTACAGCGGTGATATTTTTCTTTACCTAAATCGAATGACCTCATGATTCTTCGAACCTGTAAATATGAGCACACAAAGCTTGAATAATAATAAATAATAGTGCATATATCGTAGAGTATAAGCACCATAAAGCCCTTTGTCAATCCACTGCTGGATGAGGGCCTCTTCTGATGATGATTGCTTGTGTTGCAATCGAAACGTCGTATGCTATTATTTTATTTATTATTTTATCTTTATACGTGACTTTACGGAAAGAACCAAAGAGTAATTCCTGCAGTAACGAAAGCTCCAAATTAAGATTAAACTCACCACGCTTGTTAGTTGTTGATCGATGAAGAGAATGCTCAGGACCAGTTCATTAATTACAAACCAACTTGCGTCTTCTTAAAAAAGAAACAATATTCATCCACAGAGCTACAAGAAAGAGAGCGCGATACCAAAGCGGAAGGAGGCATTCCACCACGGAATGTGTGACGATGAGCAGTCACCAAACGTGGGATCAGAGAACGGCATTTAGTAAGTCACTCGTGATCCCTCTGTGTGCATGCAAGCGAGCCTATTGTTGCCCTTAATTCCACGCGTCTGTCCGTCTGTCCACGTGGCTACCCCCGGCGTGTTCTCACACTCACTTGAAGGGTTCACATCTCTCGCTGTTTCAACGTGACTTCACACGGGGTCTCAACGACAACAAAAACATTTTACTCCGGGCGTGCCATTCATTCTGGGCACTGTTACAACAAGCTTTCAGGTATGTTTAACGATGGCTGGAGAGAGAAAGAGAGAGAAAAAAATAACTCTTTGGGTCTTCATGCAACGTCATTATTGTTATTGTACGTTTAAAACGAAGGATATTTTAAACAATGTTGTTCTGGTTTTTTTGTGTGTGTGCTCCGAAATATGTTTGCGATGGACACCGGTTGAATGGCAGCCTTCTGAGGTGTAATTAGCCTGCGACCAAATCACACGACCGCTCCCCAACACCTTCTTGGTTCTTTCGGTAAAGTCACGTAGAAGGGAACTAATAAAATAATAAAAATTAAACATAATAAAATAATTCTCACGACGTTTCGGTCACAACGCAAACAGTCGTTCTCAGGTGAGGACGGCTGCTTGCGTTGTGGCCGAAACGTCGTGAAAATGTTTTGATTATGTTTCATTTTGATTATTTTATTATTTTTCTTCTACGTTACTTTACCGAAAGAACCAAGAAGATGAATCCCTGCAGTCACGAAAGCTTTAAATCGCTCTCCAACACCTTGGCAGATCTCACGAGCTAAGCTGGGGTTGAGCCTGAATAGTGCTTGGATGGGTGAGCACCGTGCAGAATCGGGGCTCTGGGCTGCGCGGCTACGTGGTGGACAACAGAGAGCGGTGCCACAAAATCCATTGTTGTGCTGTACTTCTGCGCCCCCCCCCCACCCCACGTCTATCCTCGCTGCATTCACTAAACTTCTACTCGCAAGCCTTCACGTTGACGTTCACCGCTTTCCCCGCATGGCGCAGTTTGGTTCAACATCACCCGTGATTGACACGGCGTGCGGACACCTGGATTGTTGTCAAACATCCTGAATAGCGTGGCATGAGGAATCCTTCATCCAGCAGTGGATTGACAAAGAGCAATACGTCATCATTATTCAGAACACGACCTACACACCCGTTCCCTTTCTTACACTCGTATTACTTGTGTGTGTTTTCTACTTGTTGCAATGTTGTACAGCCAATTCAATGAAAGCATGATGATGTAACGTCCATGCCCCGATGTAATTAGCCAACGCGAACAAGTTGCTCTCAGTGACGACGCTGCTCCGTCGAAAGCCCCCGCGGAGGCAACGGCAGAGACGCTGCGGAGAGCGCGAAGCGACGCCGCTCCTCCAAATCGGCCGAGTCGCCACGTGTGACAACAATTGGCCATCTTCATAACATCGCCAGCCACAGAAGCACCACGCCAGGACCCCCTAAGGACTTTCCCACAGTAACGCGTAACACGTGTTGCTCGCAACACGATGGTATGCGCGGCGCTAGCTAGCTAGCGAGGAGCGCGTAGCCCCCCACAAAAAATTGCCCGGGCAAATTTTTTAGTTTCCCCCCCCCCCACCGAGGCCAAATTGTTGCAAGCTCCTGAAAAAAAACACTTTCCGCTCACATGGCGGCCGAAAAGTTTTGATTTCAAACCTTGGTCCATGTGTGGGGCAAAAAAAAAACTAGGGGGGGGTGGGGTGGGTGGGGTGGGTGGAGTTGGTGGGGGATGAGGATGAGTGGGAGGGCAACTTTTATTTTGTCCACGCAACGAACGGACGATGTGTGACCAGTCAGTGGCTGCCCCGTGGGAACGGCCAACACCGTGCAAGGTTTGGGGGCGTCTCGCTGGCGAATGGTCTCCCGGTGGTCATTGGTGAAATTGTTCGAGTCGCTGCAGGCAATAGGGTTCGGCAGGCAGCGGAGTTCGACTTCCACGACAGACAGCTGTGTTTAAGTCTACGCAACCGCTGTGCGTTCCACGGTTCCGTCGTCAGCTCAGTCAGAACGCGCTCGTCATCGACACCGCGATGTTTGCGAACTTCTGCGCGGGTGTCGCTTGGCCGTGTCGACATGTGTTAGGTGGGCCTCCAGGCAAAGCACAAGATGCACCAATGACTGCGTCCCTCGGCTCCTCTGCCCGCGGCTGCTACCTGTGACCTACGGGGAAGCTGATAAAGCGGACTGGGGCTCACGTCGAGATTGGGAGGGAGGCGACGGGTCGGGGGAGGGTGGGCGGGGGGTGTTGATAGAGGACGACCTGCACAAAGCCGCTTTGTGTCTGTCAGCAATGCGAATGGAGTGGGGAGAAAAAAATAATTCCATTGCTTCCGCTCTGGTCCTGGGAAGAGAGAGAGAAAAAAAACGACGGCCTCTTTTCGAACGCTTATTTATAGCCTGCCCGTGTATCGTGAACGCACATTGTCTAAAAAAGCCGCGTTGCTGCCAGCGGTAAGGCGGTCGTAGTCGTGTGCTATTGGCGTCATCATAATCGTTATGATGATGATGATGATCGTCATCATCGTCGTCGTCAACGTTGCCATTATCAGCATAGTTGTGTTGTTCTATCGACACCTCTCCCTGCTCGACGAATGAAGGCCAATGTGTACGCCCACCGTGAATGTGCCTGCGTAGCACCTTGGCTATGGGAGACTGGAAATGCGTTCAGGTGCACGTGCCGATTGTGTTTTGGCACGCTGCACCGCAATAGCGTTGTAATGGGGCACGTATGCATAGCTTGTAAGTCGGTAACTAATTAGAGGAAACTCGCCGTCGCGTACATCAAACAATGATCGATTCAATAAATGCAACAACACGAAAAAGGTTGATTAAAATGTGCAATTTAAAAGCACAAAAGGCTTTTCGGAGTATGAATGAAGGGCACTAGCATTGCATTCTCGTGGAAAATGGTGATCACAAATTTACATCCTTATCTTAATTTTTTAAGAAAAAAAGTAAAAATATGGACATTTCTGAAATAATAATAATAATAAACAGATAATTGTAAGCATTTGCAAAAAAAGTATCACCTCTTCATCGAACCAGCCCTCATTAGGAAAACGCACTGGAATTCCTGACTAAACCCTTTTCTCTGAAAATTCCCATTAATTTATCCTGAAATATTTTACCATCATTTCTACCTGCCGATATTTATGGTAATTCCTAACGGTGAATAATATTTCCAAAAATGTACGCTTGCATGTAGCAACGGATGGTCGATGACAGTGAAACAAATGGAAATGTGTGCGTTGCGATAATTCATTATTATTTTATGAATAGGGCTTCCTGCGCTTTGGTGCTTTCCGTTGCAGCCACAGCTTCGCACCGCCGAAGGAGATTGCGTTAATCGTCGACAAAACACAAACCCGTTGCCTTTCTACGACAAACAAAAACGCACAACAACGCGCGCGCGCCCCCGCAGTGCATCTCCTCGTTGTGATGTCAACAAAGCGTCACTGTCGTCTCACCAGTGCAAGCACCATCCTCTCTAGAGTGGTGGACGAACAAAAACACATTCCTGCGGAGGGAGCTGGTAGGAACGTTGGGTTGCTCGGTCAATGGCCAGGGTCAACGGCGGCGTGGTGTATTCCGCAAATATGCCCGACTGTGAGGGCGGGCACAAGCCGGCGTGAGTAGGTTAAACGTTGAGCTTTATAAGGGCACCACGTGGTGACCAGCCCTTCCCCACCCAGCCCCACCCCTCCCACCCCCCACCCAGCCCCACCTTCCCCACCCAGCCCCTCCCCACCCTCCTCACCCAGCCCCTCCCCACCCTCCCCACCCAGCCCCTCCCCACCCTCCCCACCCAGCCCCACCCTCCCCACCCAGTCCCTCCCCACCCTCCCCACCCAGTCCCTCCGTCCCCACCCAGTCCCTCCCTGCACGACGGACACAATAATCCCCTGTGGGCTGGTGTAACCAGGAGGTTCCTACCAGTATTAGACTTACAGTAGTCCAGCTCCTGACACCGCCAAACAGTTACGCATTGAAAGAGGTGGGTCTTGGTGATAACAACAACTAGACTTCTTCTTCTTGGTTCTTTCGGTAAAGTCACGTAGAAGGGAAATAATAAAATAATAAAAATAAAACATAATAAAATAATGCTCACGACGTTTCGGCCACAATGCAAGCAGCCGTCCTCAGGTGAAGATCAGGTCTGTCGGGGAGACAGCGTCTGAATGAAACACCACCACGCTTGGAGCGTATATTTAAGCTGGGTTGGAAGGGGGAGAGCGCCTTGACAAAAGAATTTGCATATCAAGAGGAATTTAGCATATTTATGAGAAATGCAAAATATGTGATTAGTACTACTTGTGGAATGCGTAGCGGGTGGGCGGCGGGGTTCAAAGTCATATTATGCCCGTGCATTATGCAGGATTAGCAGCATCAAAGGGAGGGGATAGCGGTAGCATTAACAACTAGACTACGACACCGAAGAGGTAACAGTGGTCACTGCAATGCACTGAATGACAGCGACCTGAGTTTGACACCCAGCCACCGCGAACGTGACTCTTCTTCTTGTCGCAAGGCTGCCGATGTAGACGCTGAGCAACCACTGCAATTTCACATGCAGGTGGTCAAGTCCAGACAGCCGCATCAGGAGACAGCGGAGTTGCATCGCTGTGACGTCTCCGTCGCATTTGTGAATCGGGGCATCGCGTCGTTGATACGTTCCGGATGACCACACCGCTGGAGAACTTTTTAATTTTCTATTTGTGCATCAGCTATCCGCATCTACCATGATTTGTGCAGTGGACGGGGTTTGGGGTAGACCATGAGCTTCGTGAAAGATGAAACCCAGGGATCTTCTGTGTTGAGTCTTTCACAAGGTGTTTTTTTATTTCTTTGAACTCCATTCAGCTCTCTTTATCAGGGTTGAACTCGCTCACATTAGGAGTGAGTGATATCTGAACCGGGTCATTTCATCATTTTCCTCTCTGCCCTGCTGCCCTGTATCGCCACCAAGTAATCATCATCCCTCCTCTCTTAGAAGATCTCCCTATCAATTCTAGATTTGAAGCTTTCGTGACTGCAAGGATTCATACTCTTAGTTCTTTCGGTAAAGTCACGTAGGTAAAAAATTAAATTAATAAAAATAAAACAATAAAAATCACGACGTTTCGGAGGCAACACAAGTCTCCGTCATCGTGCTGTGACGGTCCCATCTGATGACGGAGACTTGTGTTGCCTCCGAAAACGTCGTGATTTTTATTGTTTTATTTTTTATTAATTATTTTTTTTACCTACGTGACTTTACCGAAAGATCTCCCTATCAATGTTCATGCCCCACCCCCACTTTGCGTTGCATCGTGAGATGTATTATTGTCGTGTGTTTTAACTCTTCATTCACATGTAAGATGTAAGCCTCATCCTTAAGACTCATTTTGCAGAGGTCAAGTGCTTGGCATATTTAGCGAGTGCCTTGAGTTGGTCTTATAATGTGTGGGAGGCACGCAGAGTGTCAACAGAAACCCCACCGAGGATGCAAGGGGACGAGTTAAGGTGTCATGCCACCACCATCATCATCATCAGCCATGATAAATCTACTGATGGATGAAGGCCTGTCCAAGCTGTCACCAAATTCCTGCGATGGAATAATGCGCCTATCACCCACACGCAAACTGTTGTGCAAATAATTCGCTACTAATCCTACTAAGGAAGGCGAAGTGCCACATCAATCGGTCACAATCTACGAGCTCTACTGCCTACCACTTGCACCCTCCTCTTGCCCTCTAGGTGGGTGTCTAACCCAGATTCTAGATTTGAAGCTTTCGTGACTGCAAGGCTTCATATTGTTAGGTTTTTTCGGTAAAGTCACGTAGGTAAAAATTTTAATTTAATTAAAGTAAAATAAAAAAAAATAATAAAAATCACGACGTTTCGGAGGCAACACAAGCTTCCGTCTTCAGGTGGAACCGTCACATCACGATTGATGTTTCAAGTAAGAGAAGCACGCTTCAGCCGCACCGAACCTCACAATAATAATATCCAGGTGCCTGCCTTGGCTCCTCCCACCCTCAACCAGTATATATACAAGGACTGTTTTCTTGGAATTTCTCTCACTTGAAACAGCAATCGTGCTGTGACGGTTCCACCTGAAGACGGAAGCTTGTGTTGCCTCCGAAACGTCGTGATTTTTATTTTATTTTTATTTTACTTTTATTAATTTTAATTTTAATTTTTTACCTACGTGACTTTACCTAAAAAACCTAAGAATATCTAACCCAGATGATCACTCAATTTCTCCAGGATGCAACCAACCCTGCCCCCATCATTATGGGTGTGCCACGGTGGCAAGATGTTAACTGCCTTGCCTGGTATACAGGAGGTCGTGGGTTGGCTCTCAACCCTGAAGCCTGCTGTATCTTTCGAGTTTGCATGTTCTCCCCGTGGCCGTGTGGATTTATCTCCGATTTCTCTGGGTTTTTACCTCCACATTTAGAAACATGCGTTTAGAGTATTGTCCTGTAAAACATTTCAACGTGGTAAGCCACTTCCATTGGGCTATCATTTGTGGCCAGGTTGCTGCTGAAAAAGAAAAAATATAGCTCAGTAGGCCTTACCTGGTAAAGTAAATGAAAAAATGAAATTAGGCTGCAAAGGGTGAGCGCTGATAGTGAACATTTGTTTCCTGCATTGGGGAACTTCAGACCAGGCATCGTATTACTTGTCTTAATACAATGTAAGTAGCGGTCGAAATGGAGTTTGTTTTGTTGTATACAATGCACAAAGTAGCCGAAGAATCTATTATTGATTTTGACGACCACTTTATTGCGTTATTTCACAAGAGGTTCACAAACACACGTGTACCAATTGACAAACGTATACGTATTGCCCTTTGTTAATCCACGGCTGGAAAGAGGAGTTCCTTTCATTCGTGGGGGGGGGGGGGTGTTTGACCATACTTCACCAGGCTGGTGAGTGGAGGGGAGCCCACAACTCGTTCAAATATCACTCACCACTCATGTTAACACATTCCACAGGAGCATGTGGCCGAAACAACATCAGATATTCATATTGGGCAAAACAATTGTTTTTTTTCATCAAAACCTTTATTATTATTATTACAATGTATGCAGTGTATTTAAATAAAACATCTGAAAATGCAGCAATCGATTGCAATGCAACAACAACAAAATCCTCGTGGACGGCAAAGTTCGAGGACGTGTCCCGATAAACATAACAGTCACATCTTCTTGGTTCTTTCGGTAAAGTCACGTAGAAGGGAAATAATAAAATAATAAAAATAAAACATAATAAAATAATTCTCACGACGTTTCGGCCACAACGCAAGCAGCCGTCCTCAGGTGAATAATATTATTTTATTATGTTTTATTTTTATTATTTTATTATTTCCCTTCTACGTGACTTCACCGAAAGAACCAAGAAGATGAATCCCTGCTGTCACGAAAGCTTTAAATCGAAATATAATAGTCACAATTATGCGTGTGCACGCGGGACGCTTGTGTGTGCATGTGTGGTATTTAGCGGGGGGGGGGGGGCAAGAGGGGGGGGGGTGGCAGGGGGGCGGGGGGGCCGGGGGGTTGGGGCTCAAGTTAGATTGAGCCACTCCTGTCCGTGGCAATTCCTGACCAAATCCAGCTGGACCAGAAACTCCCCCCCCCCTCCCTCTCTCTCTCTCACAACCCGTCCTCCTGTGCTCGCTGAGACACAGCAGCTGATGCCTGGCGGGTAAAAGGCCCATTCCTGTCGAAGCCCCCTATCAAGGCAAAAAAAAGAAGGCCCAGCCTTAAACCGCAATTATCTCACGCAAGAGTTAAATAGAGATAGAAATAAGGAAGACACCGGGGTTTCTTTGTTATGTGCGTGTCACCCTGCACACACCTCCTCACATATATATCACGAGTTGGCAGTCGTGGTCAATTCGCTGCTTGATAAAGTACAGTGTCATCTCGCCAGATGTTAACTTCCTCGCCTGGTATACAGGAGGTCGTTGGGTTCGATCCCGACCCTGACGCCTGTTGTATATTTGGAGTGTGCGTGCCTCTCTCCCCGTGGTCGCGTGATTTTTTCTCCGTGTCCTCTGGTTTTCTGCCCCACATTTAGAAACACGCGTTTAGAGGATTTGGCTTCTGCTAGAAATGCCCACTTGAGAAGCCACTTGGTTGAGCTATGATTTGTGGCCAGGTCGCTTTTGAAAAAAACTAACTCTGTAGCTCAGTGGGCCTTACCTGGTAAAATAAAAAAATATATAGTTTAGTTTCGAGAATCGATGTTAGCCCTGGCTGAGAATCACATTCCGCTCACCTTAGTTATTAGCACAATGCACCACCGGTCGATTAGCGAAAACCTATTAATCCAGCAAGTCAATGCAAGCAGATGGTGGTCCCTGCATTCGTATCCAGATGCCTTTGTATCCACGGTGCCAATGTGTTCTCGTTTTTGGCTGTGAAATATTCACAGACGCACGCACGCACACACACACACGCACGCACGGCACGCTCAATGAATATACCGCAGGCAAGCAGTCCCAATTAGACGCAATTAATGGGCCACATACAGTCCAGCTTTCTGAGGCAAGTCAACGTCTCTCTTCGCTGGTGACCTGAACCGGTTGCCTTACACGCAGCTTAACTGCCTCGTCCAAGAGCCCTTGAGTCTGGCATTGGTGCCGGTGGGTGGCGAGGGCGAACAGGGCTTAGCCCCCTTCAACCTGCGTATCTGCCAACTCTAGAATTCACAGTCAACATCGCAAGCAAAAAAAACCTCTGGAAGCCAGACTCGGTGAGCGGTGACCCCGACCCCTTAGCTGTGTCAGCCCACCAAATGCTCTGCGAGTGGGAACCCTGCGGTCGGCCTCGTGTTTGTAGATATTTCGTTTTGAGAACTATCGTTTATGAGGGCATTTATGGAGGCAGCCCAAAAAATCCGTTTACCCATCACCAGGGTCGTTCATTGGGGGGGGGGGGGTGCGGGCCCAGGGCAAATCCCACCGTGTGCCCCCCCCCCCCCTATCGACGCCATGAAACTAAAGCGGAAGTATCACATCTGACGACATCGAGGTGTGCCCCCTTCCCAAAAAATGCGGGCCCGGGACGCACCCCCCCCGATTCGCCGTACCCAAGGGACACCTCTGTCCACTACCCACAATGCCCGGGCTATGTTGAATTAATCGTTCGCATAATGGGCATGCGCCACGTCCTCGTTTTGCCAAAATTCAACATTCAATGCACGAACGTGTTAGGCCGAAAGCTCCGGTCGACATGAAAAAAAGAGGAGCCTTCGGACTCGGTCGTGAAATTCGCGAGTGCATTTCAGGAGCGGGGCTGTGCTCTGGGCGTTGTTCCAACCCCTCGTGCTTTGCGGCAGCGTCGCAGTTTTTGGAGCGATGGGGCGGGTTGGGGGATGCAAACTCTTCTCGAGCAATTATGTAATTTAGAGCACAATGGGCTCGCACACCTGAACGCCGAGTCTGGGCAGGTGCGCGCGGATTGCCAGCGCCCATTGTCCACATCGCCGCAGCCGCCACCGCCTGAGCTCTTCCCTTTTCCCTTTTCGCTTGCGAGCGTCAAGTGAAATGCTGCGGCGCAGATAGCGCGCGGATAATCTCACCTATCGTAGGCTAAATCCCACCCATTCTCTTTTGAAGAAGTGCCGCCGAGTGCAATTGGACAGGAATGAAGCTTTTATAGCAAAAAGCCGCAGTACAATGTAAAGGATTTAACTGCAGGGTCAACACACAAACACACGCAAACGCGCACACACCTGTTCTCACTAAAGCTCGCAAGTGAATGGGGTCAAATTGGGAAAGTTTGAATTCATGCATTTCTGCTGTAAATTCCCATCCGTGCATATTGCATCCAAGTCCACGATCCGCTCGATATTCCGTGGAGTCAGGCTGTAACAGCGATGTCACGTTTTAACAAAAAAACATGTTCCGGTCGAGGATGGCGACAGTCCACTCGCATAGGAACGCTGACGATAATAGTGCGAGGGGATGGGATCATTGGGGATTTCGAGGTCTTGGGTAACGAATGGTTGGATATGTTGTCGTTGGTAATAACATATTTACATACAAAATAAAAATAAAGATTACGATTACTGTAAAACTTTCAGCTAAACTTTTTTTAATGTTACCAGGTAAGGTATCTTGTGGAAAGTTACGGCAGCTAAATACTCCGAACGCGTGACCTTGATCTTAAATGTGGAACGAAAAACCGGAGGACCTGGGAAAAAATCCACGCGACCACGGGGAGAGAGACATACAAACTCCAAATATACAGCAGCAACAGGCGTCGGGGTCAGCATCGAACCCACGACCTCCTGCATACCAGGCGAGGTAGTTAACACCTCCTAGCCACCATGATGATGATAAGAAAGAGAGACAGACCCAAACTCCAAATATACAGCAGCAGCAGGCGTCAGGGTCGGTATCGAACCCACGACCTCCTGTACACCAGGCAAGGTAGTTAACACCTCCTAGCCACCGTGGGCACCTGACGGCAATATAATTGGGCACACCGCTGCTACTCAATTGGCAGGTTGCGTGTGGTGGGGTAACGTGTGGGTAACCCCCCCCCCCCCCCTTGTTCTAAGACCTCTGGCCTGTGTGTGAGAGGAGGCCCTCTCGAGTGATGGCCTCCTCAGTCCTCGGTGACGGGAGCAAGCAATCGCACGGCTGCTGCACCTTTGTTATTCACTGCGAGTCATCATCATCATCGTCGTCTAGCATCGTCTATCCACTACAGAATATATGTTTTTGCCCACATCGACATCATTAGCACGGTGTGGGTAATGACTTACGTGAACTTGTAAACGTTGTCCGTTTCGCATTATGGCGCATTTTTGTACGTGTTTATTATGTATTTATTTAACTTTTTGTTCATTATAATGCATGTTGTTTTTTTACATATTCAGTCCCTTTATTTAATCCTGTAAAGAACTTTGTATTGCATTCTTTTCATGAATTGTGCTATTTAAGTAAAGTTTGATTTGATTGACGCTTCAGGCATAACCTACCGTCGATATTTACTCGTCAAAAGCGAGGTCACGTCTCTCGCTCTCTGCCTACACCACTTACATTTCAGTGACCTCAGATGTACTGCACCTGATATAATGAATTATTCCCATCATACGTTATGTCATGTTTATGTAATGCATCTTGAATATGCACAATGCTATCTCTGAAGGAATGTGACCTGAAGCTTCCTATGGGTACCACATTATAAACAAACCCATCGCATTTCGGCCGTGCATCCCGGCTAAATGGTTTAAAAATGCATGAGATGCAGAGATAGGATGTGGGATAGATGTAGTAGATAGCAACACGGATGGCAGAGGTGTGTAAATGTGCTCTGTAAATACAGCTACGTTCCATATCGAAAGTTGCAAATTAACAAGCTGGGAATGTCTTCCAAAAGCTCGTGCAATGTGTACACACGCTTCTGAGGACGTGGCTTATATGGTAACCACGGTCAGTCGCACGGTCAGCTAACGAGAAATGGGTAGCTTGTAAAGTATATGAATACATTAGTTTAGGTAAATAATCCAGCTCCAGTAACTGCCGCTTTAAAACCACCCTATGAGCAAGAAATCGCACCTCAGTTATTTGATCTGGTGGGTTTTTTTAATTTTAAATAAAAATGTTTACGTTCGAATGTTTCCGTAAGGTTTTTGGTTCATTTCACTCTTGAGTTCAGTTTTGAAATGCCGCTCTGTGGCCCTTGCGGCGAGAATTCTGTTCCACCAAAATGTCTATATTTGCTGATGCAGCCACTTCGAATCATGCCTGTGATACAGTTCCAGGCCCCGAAGCTACTGAGCACATGCCTCGGATGCTCGCTTTATGGAATGGCGGCAGAGCGACAAAGGATTGAGTGTCTGGACACTGGCGTCCTCCTTTAAACGAACTATGTGGGACCGAGAGAGATCAGTGGAGGCATTTCCTGTGTCAGCGTAGCTCAAAGAGGCATGTTGCAACTTGGCTGGAATCAAAGCCAAAAGTTTCTTTAGCAGCTGCCACTTTCCCATAATTTTTTTTTTTGCCGCACTGAGCACACTGTATGATAGAGGCAGGGGCGCCAACTGCGCTCTTAAAGATTACACTTTTGCACTCTGTAAAGTGACACTTTGGCAAAATTTTGCTGATAGAAAAAAAGTGCACTCACGCGCACGCGAGCGCACGTAGCCGGAATTCACACTGCGGTCTAAATGCAGTTACTTTTTTCGAGTGCAATTTTATTATAGCTCACGTTTGTGACATTGTTTTTGCGTTCCAGTGATATGTGAAAATGCCCCTCGCTGCTTGCTGGGTGGTGAACTAAATTGTGGAACCGCTTTTATTGGTTGCGCAAAAAAGTGCGCCCCCAGCCACTTGGCAAGTGGCAGGAACACATTAGTTAAAATTAATTGCAGGTTCGCAAATGCAAACTGTTAATGACTATACCGCTGATAAAGTTTATATTCATGAGGTCGTTGGCCAACCCGGGCATAGTACATAATTTCCCCCGGTTATTAAATGCTGCAATTTTTATGTAGTAAAAAAATGATATAGTGTATACTATATTTTTTTACGAAATGTGACTTAAGTGACATAAGATTAAATTAAATTACATTAATTACCGAAAGGCAGCCTCACGTTAATTAATTGTCTAGACAAGCTTTAACAACTCAGGAATGAAAAGATGTGTATGTTAAGGTTATTGCGTCATACAATTTTGAATTAGCTCAGCAAATGTTTTTTTTTTAAAGCTCAAAACACCTTTTGTGTGTGCGGCCTTAAAAATACACACATATATAGCAGGCGACGTTTCGGGCAATACCCCTTCTTTATGGCACGTCATACCTTTGTGAATTAATCGTTGTTTTAAATTGGTGCAAGCGAGATTAGCCCGTGCATGCCGACATTCAGTTAGAGTTGAGCACGACGTCAAATTAGAAATCATATTTTCGTCCCACGTTATTCGGTGTTACCGCTTAGACTTTGGTGCACAAAGCACATGCAACGAAACAAACATCAACACATTCGTCACTAACACTGCATTCAAATTAAAACAATTATAATGGGCAATGTTATGGCAAATGGCAACGGGCCTTCTTAACTTTCTCGATCTTCTTTATTTCCTTCTATCGCGTGCCGTTCGTGCGTCTACGCGGCACAGGCGCAGCTTTTCGTACCAAAATGCACCTCTGAAAATATTTCCCAAAATGCACCTCTGAAAATATTTCCCAAAAAATACAAGTAAAAAAGGTGGCCGCAGCTTTGGTTGACGAAGAGACCCGACTTTTGTTTCGAGGAATACGACTTTGGGATGGTTGTTTCATTTGGCTGTGACACATCCCCATGTGTGACGGCAAAAAATTCCACCGGGTGGAACATCAGGCTTATATTTTTTTTTATATGTTTTATTAGGGGAGGGTAGGAACGTAGATGTGGAGTTCGGGGGGGGGGGCAGGAAAAGTAGGCACGCGAGACTCCGTTTTAATCCTGCAGTGTGATTTAAAGTCTGCGCCGCATGCCAACAGATTTCCTGCCTCAGACTGCAGGCGTGTGTTCATGTCAGCTGCGTTTTTGGGCCTCAGTAGGAACAAACCAAGAGGCCACATTGCACAAAGACCAAGATCCCCCCCCCACCACCATAGTCTTAACAGACTGTTGGGGCAAGTGCTGTTATTGCAAGCACCTTTGAGAAGCCGGCACGGCATCACCACACCCGGCCGCGTTTGTCTCCCCCAGCAGGTATTCACATCGAGGCTGAGTCTACCTAGGGGAGGGCCCAAGGACCGGTTCAGATAATCGTCACCGGTGTTGGCCGTGAGCGGGAATCGAACCCGGTTCGCCGGGTCGGTAGCGCAGCGCAGCGCAAACCGCTTTCACAACCGCTCCCCAGTCGGAACAGACCACGAGGTCACATTGCACAGGTCAACAACAAACAACCGCCAATTCGCCCCTAAGTGGCGGCGACGTCACCACGGCGCTTGTGCCAGGCCACGTGCACTGCGAGGCCACGTGAAGTGTCGGACGCCCGCTGGCGCGAGGTCACGGGACAGGCCCAGGTGCCGTGGGTTGACATCGCGCGCATTAAATCCAACCAAAAAATTCAATGTTCGTGGGTGCCCCCTCTCTCAGCGCTGCTCCGATAGAGCGTGAACGCAGTTGCTCCCGGCGTCTGAATGCCCGCACTGTAAACGGTGAACTGCCCAGCGCACTGAACGAAGTCGATATTGCATACGTTGGCGTATTTTATCATGTCATTGTTTATTTCGTTGGGGGAGGGGGCGGGGGGTGGTAAATGGCTTTCCGATGTGTGTGCTCACATTCGATGCGAACGCAAGGGACAATCGTGAATTCCGTATTGATAACAAAGTTAACGCGGCCGCCTCCTGTACATTCGTGCGGTGTGTGTGTAAGGGAAGCGTTCACGATTGAGGGCGATTTAAATTGCACGCCTCTCATTACGAAATTGTGAAACGCGACGGGGGCAGTCGCATCCGCTTCTTCGTCGGGTAAATGTACGCGTCGCATTTGTGTTGGATTAAAAAGAAACACATTTACAGTCGATTTAAAGCTTTCGTGACTGCAGGGATTCATCTTCTTGGTTCTTTCGGTGAAGTCACGTAGAAGGGAAATAATAAAATAATAAAAATAAAACATAATAAAATAATTCTCACGACGTTTCGTCCACAACGCAAGCAGCCGTCTTCAGGTGAAGACCAGGTCTGTCGGGGAGATGAGTCGCGTGTTAATTTGCAATATGCTGGGCATCGACCATTGATTGTATTACATTGTATTGTAAATTACGGTTTAATTAAACGTGACATAGCTTGTACATATTCGTGTACAGCGAGGTTATGATTAATTGTAAAAAAAAAATTGGTGTACAGCCCGTTGTCAATCTAGTGCTTGGTGAGAGCCTCCCTACACCATGCATCTCATGGGGTGGAGGTGTTCTTTCGACCATACTTCACCGTACTGGTCAGTGCGACTTGGCGTACCCTAGCGATACATAATATGAAAAAAATCCGTCTGGACAATGCCGTACTTGAAGCAAGTTTTATTATTGCGTGAGCGAGTATACTCGCAACCGGCATATTACATGTTATGCAAAAGTTGGATTGTACATGCGTACATTGAACTTCTTTCGCACCGTACGAAGCCCACCGCGCTAATCGGAGGTGCGATTAAATATATTAGCTCACAAAAGCAACATTTCCCCAACCCGCAGCGCCGCACTGTACAATCATTCATTTAGCTTCGTCTCGCTCGTATTCGAGCGCATGCTGCCGAACCACGTTCCCCCTTCTTCCCCTGCGGGGCCGCCGACGTTCATCTGCGTGCGTTCATCTGCGTGCGTTCATAACATGTTCATCTGCGCGTGTTCATCTGCGCACGTTCATCTGCGCGCGTTCATAACACGTTTATCTGCACGTTCATCTGCTCGGGCTCATCTGCGCGCGTTCATCTGCGCGCGTTCATAACACGTTCATCTGCACACGTTCATCTGCACGTTACGTTCATCTGCGCGCGTTCATACACACGTTCATCTGCACGTTACGTTCATCTGCACATGTATCTGCACGTGTTCATCTTGCGCGCACGTTTGGGCCGCGAGCGCCGCAGCGTCGCTTCGAGGTTCACAGTCCATCCGCCCTCGTCTCCTGACGATGGAACTGAACAGCGCAACAGCGGCGCCAGCCACTTGCAATCCGCCTAATCCTCTCGCTGCTCAAGAGACAATGTTCGCAGTCAGCTTCCTCCAAAAAGTACGTCCTTGCTTTGGGGGGCGGGGGCGGGGATAAACTATCTGCAGAGAGAAGTATGAACGTGTACGGATGGTCTGTCGCGAAAGATGGATCGACCGTGACAGATGTGCTGAGATATCCGATGATCAAGCTCAGGCGACGGAGTGACAGCGGATTGTCGTAGAGCCGCGTCCGATGGGACGTCCGGGGAGGATGCGGAGCGATGGAATCGGCTCGGGGTGTGCGGGGTGCAAGGTGGATCGTCACATCGCCCAATCGACGGCGAACGGCTTGGGGCGGTGCGGTGACCTTTAATCCAGTTGTGGATTGAGCGTGGCTGATGATGGTGGTCGTGGTGGTGGTGAGATTTTTAACCTAACTGGGAGAATTTCTTAAGTGGGTGGGAATTAACGCGAATTCTCTCTCTCACTCTCTCTCCGTGCAATTTGGACGGAAAACCAAAAATAAGACCACAAGTGGCTCGTCCTTTTAAGCAGAGGCGTTGAGAAAGTCAAAACGAGCATCGGGGAGAGGTGGAATCAATTTTTTCGCTCTGGCTACGCTGAGCTACTTGGGAAAGAACAACCCGGCATTTTCCAGTGACCTGAATGGTGGTATTGATGGGAGAGAGATCAACAGGGCCCAAACAGGCGCCACACACATTTATTTATTTATTTTTATTTAATCCCCCCCCACTTTTTTTTCTCTCTCTCTCCGCTCACTCGCTCACTTGTTATATGCCCCCCCCCCCCTGTATTTTGCGAGTCTCTGTGTATAAAGGTTAGTTTGCATGCCTGGTTGCCCGAACGTGCATTCGCAATGGATGTCCCTTTTATAAAATGAAGGGGTTGATAAGGGGCCGTCCGTAAATGACGTCACGCACCTGGGGGGGGGGGTCAGACATTTGTGACGATGTGTGACGAGGGGGGGGGGGGGTGAGAAATGTGACGTCACATCAAAATGCGCAACTTTAAATAAATATAGACAACATATTCTACTTAATTAAACAGTCTTTTTAATAAATGTTTTCTCCTACAACATCAGAATGCAGCGCCACATTAAATACGCACTACAATGCCAATAGTTTAAAGCGATTTGAAGCATGTTTTATTTTTTTTGTAGGGGGGGGCAGAGCTTTGTGACGTTATATTAGAGGGGGGGTCTGACTTTTTGTGACGCCGTGTGACGAGGGGGGGGGGGTCAAAAATCGTTCAAAATCGCGTGACGTCATTTATGGACGGCCCCTAACAGCCCCACGACCAACACCGCCCCCCCCATCCCTCGCCGACCCATTTGGTTTGAGAGTAAAGTGCAAAGGCTCTGAGAAATCCCTGCTCAAATCAACGATCGATGCGGCTCCTTTTATTAACAAAAAAAGTAGGAACCGGGTTGCTTCATGACGCTCCTTTTAAAAAAAAATGTCATTGCCTTGAGGCTGGTCGAATTGTGACCGATAAGAGTTAATTCGCACGGTCAGAACACAACATTTGGAAGGTGCAGCGTTGCACGTCAAAATCGCGTTCGCTCAGTCGTGAATGCAACCGCTGCATCGGGGAATCCCTCCAGAAATTGACTTAAACGCTTGTAGCTTTGTGTGTGTGTGTGCGTGTGTGTGTGTGCGTGTGTGTGTGTGTGTGCGTGTGTGTGTGTGTGTGCGTGTGTGTGTGTGTGCGTGTGTGTGTGTGTGTGCGTGTGTGTGTGTGTGCGTGTGTGTGCGTGTGTGCGTGTGTGCGTGTGTGTGCGTGTGTGCGTGTGTGTGTGTGTGTGCGTGTGTGTGTGTGTGCGTGTGTGTGCGTGCGTGCGTGTGTGTGCGTGTGTGTGTGTGTGTGCGTGTGTGTGTGTGCGTGTGTGTGTGTGCGTGCGGCTATTCCGAGTGTGCCTCTCTCCGTGCTTCTTCGGACACTTTCCATCTTTTTCCGCATGCCCCATTCCCGTTGTGTCAATGCTGCCGATCCAAACGTCATAGGACTCGGAGCCCCGCGTGATCGAGGAAACGAACACAAATCAGAAACGTGAGTCATCTTCTTGGTTCTTTCGGTAAAGTCACGTAGAATGGAAATAATAAAATAATAAAAATAAAACATAATAAAATAATTCTCACGACGTTTCGGCCACAACGCAAGCATCCGTCCTCAGGTGAAGAACAGGTCTGTTATTCAGACTCTGTCTTCTCGACAGCTGTCCTCAGGTGAAGAACAGGTCTATCATTCAGACTCTGTCTTTTCGACAGACCTGTTCTTCACCTGAGGACGGCTGCTTGCGTTGTGGCCGAAACGTCGAGAAATATTTTATTATGTTTTATTTTTATTATTTTATTATTTCTATTCTACGTGACTTTACCGAAAGAACCAAGAAGATGAATCCCTGCAGTCACGAAAGCTTTAAATCGAAACAGAAGCGTGATGTTGATTTTTTTTTTTTAATAACACGAGGCTGTTTTGGGACACGGGACACATCGAGGTGTGACGATGGCCAAGAGACGAGACTGCTGTGCGGAATGGCAGTCAAAGGAGGGGGATGGACCAGAAGGACGACCGCCCACAGGTCCGTTTCACGTGCAGGACTGAGATGGATCGAGGCAGCGTCTCCCAGGACAAGTGCGGGATGGTGGCAGTGCAGGAGAGGCATTCGTCCAGCAGTGGATAGATATTGGCTCGCGATTGTGGTGGATTGTGGGAAAAAACCGAGCTATTGACAATAATTGTTTTCTGCCAAGAGTTATGAGTCATTATTTTATGACATTGTCCGGTCAAATCCAACTACTGTAATGCATTGTGGAAAGATCTGGAAAATGCATTTTGCCGTAAACAGAGTTACATTTGAACGTATCTACTTTGTTGCGTTGATATTAATAATGTCCTGGATTATTTGCATATCATGTCACGTTTTAAGAGAACATTTCAAACGGCAGGAAAAAGTGACTTCACAATTTAACATATGTAAAACAAACACGTATTTATCGTTGTGAATATCATCTGCAACATACAAGAGTTTGCAGAAAACTTAAATCCCAATCGCAGTGAGCATGGATGAAACAGCGGGCAAAGTTAAAACAATCCTTGGGGTCATAAAAATACAAAATAAGTATACTCTCATTTACTTTCGAGCTTTTATTGAAGTACAACTTCCAAAAAATGTACGGTGGGTGGATTTTCCTCCACAATTGTCGGAATGTGACTTTATTGCGGTGACCAGCTATGATTTACCCCCACCAACCACCCCGCTCTCTTTTTAAACTTTAAAGCTTTTTCGCTAACTAAATGTTACTGGGGTATATAACACGAATGAGAAAAAATATATATGTGAAAGGGCTTCGTGAAGTTAATTGATTTCTGCTTCCAGAAAGACGATAAAACATCGCAACAAAAAACCCCCTTGTTTTGTATTTCCCTCCACGTGCTCGCTACAGTGCGTCATCAGCCACAGCCGCGAAATGCCCTCTCACTCTCTCTCTCTCACTCTCTCTCTCTCTCGCTCACTCTCTCTCTCTCTGCCTCGCGATGATTTTGTCCAAATTTCAGCGAACCCGCACGCACCACAGCCTGCAGACAGTCATCGGTAGGAAAAAATGACAAAACGGGAAAAAGTTTGGCTGAAAATGTATTAAACGAAAAAAAAACGCTTTCTCTCTCTTTCGCCCGCCCACCCGCACACACACACACCATATTATCCGGATTAGAAAACAAACTTTATTTTTCTCCTTGGTATAATTTTATTGACACTGGTCACAAGTTTGGAGTGTGTCTTACTTTCCAAGGCTTAATAATAACCATAGATCCTGCGTTTAGTCTTGCATGCTGTGGAGGTGTTAATCATGGCAGTGTTGCATGTGACACACGCACACACTCGGGGCTAGTAAAATGGAAATTATTTCTCGTGTTGACGAACCAAATATCAGATGCATCACCGTCCCCATTCTCATTGGCACCAATTACATTAGCCGTTCTCCTTCCAGAATAAAAAAAAACTAAATGTACGGATTTTTAAAAATCAAGTAGCATAGTAACATCGGCTTGTTACGTGTCATGCTTGCTTCTCCAAATCCGTCTACTCTGCAGCGTTATCCTTGGTACGGTCAGTGACAGATGGCAACAGAATGTGGTGCCCTTCATCCAGAAGTGGATTGATTGTGGCTAACGATGAATTTTAGTGACATCAAGAACAGTATTATTTGTCCCTCGGTTGTACTTTGCGTATATATGCAACCTGGCAATACTAAACATGTAATGCTCTGACTTTTGTGTATTTGTAATCAGTAAACAGTAGCTGGGGGTGGAGTGGTGGGCGCAGTGGTGAGCACACCGTGGTGCCATGAAGCCAGTTCAATATTCTGGTAGGAACCTCCTGGTTACACCAGCCCACAGGGGATTATTGTGTCCGTCCGTCGTGCAGGGATGGGCTGGGTGGGGAGGGTGGGGCTGGGTGGGAAGGGGAGGGTGGGGAGGGGCTGGGTGGGGAGGGTGGGGACGGGCTGGGTGGGGAGGGTGGGGCTGGGTGGGGGTGCGAGGGGTGGGGCTGGGTGGGATGGGGAGGGTGGGGAGGAGCTGGTTGGGGAGGGTGGGGAGGGGCTAGGTGGGGAAGGTGGGGAGGGGCTGGGTGGGGTGGGTGGGGCTGGGTGGAGGGTGGGAGGGGTGGGGAGGGTGGGGTGGGGTTGGGTGGGGAGGCGCTGGTCACCCCGTGGTGCCCTTATAAAACTCAACGTTTAATCTAACTCACGCCGGCTTGTGCCCGCCCTCACAGTCGGGCATATTTGCGGAATACACCACGCCGCCGTTGACCCTGACCATTGACCGAGCAACCCAACGTTCCTACCAGCTCCCTCCGCAGGAGGAATGTGTTCTAGCCACAACTAACATCAATTGCGAGTGATATTCGGGGTGGCCCTGGCATCTCAAGACCTTCACCGAACTCGCACTGACCAATGTGGTGAAGTATGGTCAATAAACCCACGTGACCGACACGGTGCTGAGAGACCTTCATACAGCAGGGGATTCATAAAGGTCTGTGAAATTAAGCAATGGCAAATCCTGACAATGTACAGTAGTTGTAATTCGGATACGTTAAGCGGCCTATATTTCGCTTAAATTTAATTGGATATACAATTTCACGCAAAATAAATTATCGTACAAACATATACCTTTTCACGTTTAATAATGCAGTGTTCAAACGATGATAAAGAGCAATGATGATACACCTTGTTATTAATTATTGGTATTATTTCATGATTAGTGCATGTAAAACAACCGTGGCTATTTTGTGACATCAATTATCCTCGGCATGGGAATGTGGAATATTAATCTCAGGGCGACCAATGGGAAATTGGTCCCACATCGATGCTCGCTTTCAGCTTTTAGGGACACTTTGACTTAAAGTTTTAAGCAAGTCAATAGCATCATCATCAGTCATGGTCTGTCCACTGCTGGATAAAAGCCTCCCCAAGCGGTCGACGACCACGTGATGCAAGGTGGTCAACGTGATGCAACAACAGTCGATTATTCCATCTTGTTCCTGCACAGGAGCTGATGTGGCCCCGCTCTCGCACGGCCCACTGTAATTACGAGATAAATGGAACCTGAATAGCGTGCACTGCCACACTTCCAGCTGCAGAGGGCATCTGGTCGTGGCTGAAACCCCACAAATGCCGAAACACCGAGTCTCTCCCCCCACGTGCTGCGAGAACAAATGTGACTGCATTCTCAGGGGCAGTGAGTTCATCACTTGCGGACCACAGCGATAGAGTTTAACCATTACAACAAACACATGCTGCTCGGTATATATCACTCCGGTAATTTTGTGTCAAGCGCACAAGCAAGAAAACAAACATATACGTGCTCTCCTGAATGTAGTCTTGTTTTTTCATTTTCTTGATGTATAGTTCTTCATTCAGTAATTATTGCGTACCATTTTAAATGTTTATATCTTGACAGTTCTGCCAGCTGTGTAGACCACGTCTCCGGTGTCTCAGCTTGTTTAAGTTTTTTCATAGCTGTTTAAAAGAGTAACTTTCAGCTGCTCAATAATTAATATTTAAAATGTACTGCCAACTAAATATTATCCGTGGTAGGTAAAACATATATAGCTAAATATGCAATTCATTTCCGTTTTTTTAAGTTGCTAAAATATCATTGCAACAACTATGGCTTTATCATACGCAATACATATTTTCCGCAGTGGTTTGTTTTTCTTATTAGGCTACAGTATTTTTACTTAATTAAATACCCCACAGCTCTTTGCAATTTACGGGAAAATATATATATTCTCTTTGTTTGAAAAGAACTCCAGAAGAGAATACCGATTGTGTTTTAACACAGTCTAATCACTCAAATAAACCTACAACACGATTGTCAAAAAGGACGCAGGTTCGACTCCCGTTCCATTTTTAGTGACGATAGCTCCACGACTAAGAAAGTTAATCAGGCAAAATCGCCACACCATTTTCACAACTGCCCAAATGGCCAAAGTGTATCAAATATTCACGCAAGCCATTGCAAATATTCACGCGAGCCATTATAAATACATTGGCAACTTAATTTTCCACACTTGTACAGTAGTTGACTTCTTCTTGGTTCTTTCGGTAAAGTCACGTAGAAGGGAAATAATAAAATAATAAAAATAAAACATAATAAAATCATTCTCACGACGTTTCGGCCACAACGCAAGCAGCCGTCCTCAGGTGAAGAAACGTCGTGAGAATTATTTTATTATGTTTTATTTTTTTTACTTTATTATTTCCCTTCTACGTGACTTTACCGAAAGAACCAAGAAGATGAATCCCTGCAGTCACGAAAGCTTTAAATCGAAATTTTATGTTTTATTTTTTTTACTTTATTATTTCCCTTCTACGTGACTTTACCGAAAGAACCAAGAAGATGAATCCCTGCAGTCACGAAAGCTTTACATCGAAATTTTATTATTTTATTTTTATAATTTTATCATTTCCCTTCTACGTGACTTTACCGAAAGAACCAAGAAGATGAATCCCTGCAGTCACGAAAGCTTTAAATGGAAATGTATTTTATTATGTTTTATTTTTATTATTTTATCATTTCCCTTCTACGTGACTTTACCGAAAGAACCAAGAAGATGAATCCCTGCAGTCACGAAAGAAGCTTTAAATCGAGTAGTTGACTTCTCTGCTCGAGACTTGCAGAGCAGACGGCACACTGCCACAGAAGGCTTACACATTTTCTCGGTCTAAAAATGTTTCGTAAATTACGGACCGCTCACTTAGGAATGCTCCGAACAAAGGATATTGTAAACATATCTTCCTGAAGAGCAGCCCTGACTTTGCTCTGTAAATATTGAAAGCCACGAAACAAAATTAGCGTTACGGTCATTGCGGCTTACCTCTCAGAATAATTGATACACACTTCCTTAAATTCAAGGATTTGATCGGCAATATAAGTTGCCATTATGGTACAGTATATACAATAGCGAGTTATGTTGCTTCCATAACAGGGAAAGAGATTCATCATTTCTTGTATCATAACAATTCAAGACGTATTTTCAGTTTAGGAATATCATGAGCAAAACTCCATCTCGCATCGCCAAATACATGTGAGTCTGTAGACGAAAACTGCCAGGCGTCATTTCCCCCCAAGCAAAGCGAACGGCTGGATGGGTTTCCACCTGCAGTGCCTCATCAGCAGAGCCCAGACTCGTTAAGCAAAGCGAACGGCTGGATGGGTTTCCACCAGCAGGGCCTCATCAGCAGAGCACAGACTCGTTAAGCAAAGCGAACGGCTGGATGGGTTTCCACCTGCAGGGCCTCATCATCAGAGTCCAGACTCGTTAAGCAAAGCGAACGGCTGGATGGGTTTCCACCTGCAGGGCCTCATCATCAGAGTCCAGACTCGTTAACCAATTGCTGCTGAGGGTTTCACCGGACGCTGTTGGCGAGAGGAGCGCGCGGGTTGGTGGCACGGACTGCAGCGTTAAGGTCATTCCTGGGCACTCGGCCAGCCTGCCACGCCCCGACACACACACACACACAGACACACACACACAGACACACACACACACAGACACACACACTCCACTTGTTGCTGCTCACGGATAAACATCAACACAATCGCGCTGAGCTCTAGATGTTGTTGTTGTTGATGATGATGTCGATGCCTTTGTTGTTATGTTGTTGTTATGTTGTTGTTATTCCCCCGCCCGCCGCCGCCAACTCTACTTGTGCCACCGTGTCACCAGCTCATCCTGTTTGTTCTCAGTAAACACGTGGCTCTTGAGGAGAAGTGAGCTCATCCATTGCTGGGGAGGGAGGGTGCAGCAGGGGAGGAGGGAGCGGGAGGAGGGGGGGGGCAGAGTTAAGGTCACAGAAGCTTCCTTTCAAAGTGGCGTTTTTCATCATCCGTGAGCGCCTTTCACCTAAGAGAATGTTTTTTTTGTAACCACCTTTTTTAACTGCTGCCATCTTGAACCAGAGTCTGGGTTCGGCGGATGCGAAAGTTGTAGAGGTTAGCAGCGTGTCCAGCCTTCAAAGTTCAAAACTCCCCGGTTTGACACACCGTGCCTCCTTGGCTTCGGGTTGCTTCTTCTTGGTTCTTTCGGTAAAGTCACGTAGAAGGGAAGTAATAAAATAATAAAAATAAAACATAATAAAATAATTCTCACGACGTTTCGGCCACAACGCAAGCAGCCGTCCTCAGGTTCAGACGCTGTCTTCCCGACAGACCTGTTCTTCACCTGAGGACGGCTGCTTGCGTTGTGGCCTAAACGTCGTGAGAATTATTTTATTATGTTTTATTTTTATCATTTGATTACTTCCCTTCTACGTGACTTTACCGAAAGAACCAAGAAGATGAATCCCTGCAGTCACGAAAGCTTTAAATCAAAATTCGGGTTGCTTTTCACATCGCAGCAATAAGATTACACCAACAACAACAGCAGCATCCAAAGTGGCTTGTTTTTTTTTATTTTGGAACAGGGCAATAATTGTCAAGCTCTTCTCTGCAATGCAACGTCGCATATCCGACCGTCACTCATCCGCCCGGGCCAAATTGAGCCACTGTGACCCTCAATTATTTCTGGATGTTCACAATGATCTGACCTCGTCACATTCACGCCTCGCCTACTACCTCGATCCCCATAGGCGGTTGGATACGTGATGTTGTGGACTGGACTCTACCTTTATCCTAAGGTCATTAAGAATTGCACTCTTGCATGGGGCAGAAGATATGTGACCGTATAAAGCCAACTGTTCAAGTAATCGCAATCATACAGTATTTATAATTATTTTTTAAAAGCAACCATGATGGGAAAGAAACCTTTATGGAAACGACCAAAACTATGTAGCATTGCAAATGAAACGCTTAAGGTAAATTGTCTGCGCGGATATAATTACACCTTATGGTGGGACGCCGGGGTCCCGAATAAACGGAAGTCAAAATCATGATTAATTTTAATTTATTTTTAGCGACTCCGTCCCACCGCGCACATAAACGCCGCGACCCGCCTGGCACGGATCGTTCTGTTGTCGTGTCGTGTCCAAGCGCAGCGGCGAGGACGAATGCGCAGAAGAAAACGTTGATGAGCGCATCGTGTATAGCTCGTCGAGAGGAGCAGATTGCCGTGTCGTTCGCCTTCAACAGACGTAAAATGACGTCGCAACGCAATTTATGCGAGAGCCGGGGGATTATGGGACCCCGGGGTCCTGCCATGAGGTTCAATTATTCAGGACAACATCCAGGTTTGAGTCAGTGATGCTGTCCTGGATCTGCAAGCCACTCTACGTGCAATCAATATACAACCATACTCCGGGAGTGAGCCTGTGCCTTTATTATAAATATCCCCACCAAAATAATCGTGAGAAATTATTTTTTTAAAAATGTGTTTTTCAAAGCACCTACAATCTTAAGTAAACAAAAATGTTTGCTAGCGCGCACTCGTATGAGTCCAGTCCGTCACGAATGCGCATTGATGACACGTTGAAGTCGGCTCTGAAACAACAACAACAACAACAAACAAACACCGTTTTGAGTCTGCTGCGGAACTGGCTCAGACTCAGGGATGGATCCCGAACATGAGCTCGAAGCGTGTTCCAGGTCGACGTCTTCTCACCGATCTCAATATTTGAACTCCCTCCTCCTGGTCAAACTCTCCCCTCTGTCAGACACGGGGCCATCTCATTCTCAACGCGGTACTCAATCAAATGTCGAGAAGAGACTCAGACGGTCATCAGAAATTAGTCGTGGGGTTTCTCAAAAACAAATTACCATCCCCTCCCCACCCTGGATCTTTGACTATATAAACATACGCATTTCCGGTATCAGAGTATGAAAAATAAGAATAGGTTTTACCCGTTCTGGCAATAAAACGGGTGTTAAAGCTGTTCAAACGCCAAATCGATACCTTTTGCAAGGAATCAACTCTGAATTAACTCCAAGTGCGAGTGGAGAACATGCAAACAAACATGCTGTAATAATATAATAATAATAATATATGCATTGTCAGACGTCATTCCTTGCAAAAGGTATCGATTTGGTGTTTGAACATCTTAACACCTGTTGTATATTGCCAGAAAAGGTAAACCCGAATATCATATTTTTCGTAAGCGTTAATTCGCGTTTCATCAGCCCATCTTGTCCCGTTACGCGCACCGCAGATGTCCGTTCTTCAAAATGACCGAACAATCATTTCACGGCAGGTGAATTCAAACGTGGGCACAACGCTCGCAAAGAGCCAATCGATCCATCGCATGGATAGCTGCTTCGCTGCATGGCCGCATTCGCGCGCGCTGTGTTATCACAACGCGCGCGAATTTAAACACAACGGGAGGCGGGATGGGAATCTCGAGACGTGAGTTGTGTTCGTAAATAAGATGTACAGGGAGGGCTTGTGCTTGTTACATTGGGGGGACGGGGGGGTATATAGGTGGGGACAGCGTGGCAAAGCCTTCATCCGGCAGTGGACTGACCATGGCTAATGATGATAATGATGGAAGGGGAGTCAAAGTCCTCATTGGAACGACGACGGCTAAGATATACGATGCCCCCGCCTCTCCCTGTGATCGAAACGTCTACATTTGATCAAGCGTTGGCTGGCGGTGGTGACCCAACCCCTCTGGTCCGTGTGTTTTTTTTAACCAACGACTGATGGCCTTAATCTAAGTTGTCTTGTGGTTGTTGTTGTTGTTGTTGTTTGACTTGCATCCCACTGGGATTTTTGCACACAGCGTTGGTGTACGGTGATTTTTTTCTGCAATATTTTGCTGTCATTTCTTGGATTTTCTGTTTGCACTCAGTCACATATTCACTTTAAGATTTTTTTTTTGTTCATGTTTTTGTTTTTTGTTTGTTGCGGTTGCACCCGATTCAAGAGCCGAATGGCTCACCGGGCTATACCTAATAAATGAACTTGAACTTGACTCGCGTACTGTATACGAATCTCTGCTATGAATCGCCGATTGCATAGTATTATTATTATTGTAATGTGGCACGTGGTTGCGGGTTGTTGGCGATCTGTTTTGTCGCGGTTCTAAATAACGCGCGCGCAGCCTTCACTTTTTTTAGAGGTGCCTTTTCATCTTATTCTTCTGCTTCTTCAAATTTCCACGAACGAAAGACGTTGAGGGGGGGGGTGGAGGGCTTGCGACCGAGCGGGGTTGGCACGAACGGTGATGCCGCTTTGAACGTAGCCCCTCCAGTGAGTGGCGCTGAACGTTTTCTCAGCCATTTTGAAGTCGTGCAGCGCGCGTAGTTGTGGGCTGTGTGCGGCCAGAGTAACGTCGCGCGAACGTTATCATCCAGCGTCAAGGATGACAACAAGGCGGGTGTGTGGCACCCGGTGGGGGGATGGAGGGGTCTGGGAGCGCAGTGGGAGCACTTGCAAACTTCGAGACGTCGATATGCGACTCCTCCAGAGAGGGGCTGGCTGCGACGCTTTTGTTGAGTCCGAATTTGTTAATGTCGGTGCCGTTTCTCCGTATCGATCAGCATCGTCCGCACAAGCGCGCTTCGTAGATCGAACTTGCAGCGTTGTGACTCGTGCGTGCGACGGTCCCAGCGCCTGTATTGTTATTATTTTGTATTGTAACAGATTTTTGCGGGGAAATGTTGACGCAATTAAATGTTTGTGAAACTGTCGTGGATTTATGGGGGGGGGGGGGGTAGGGTTATGATTTCATGCTGATGATTGTTTCCTATGTTCACTTGTAAATTCGTTGTAGGTTAAAGAGGAACGAAAGTAAAGGGATATTTATAGGTTAAAATTGCTACATCTGAAATAAATAATCAATGTCAAGAAAAGTTGTATTTTTCTCTGACGTTTAGAAAGCTGAAAATACGACGTTAAACTTGCAACCTTATTTTGCAACGGCTTTAAAATTGAAACGACACCTTTCTACTTGTTACCCAACAATGTAGCTATGCTGAAAAATATAAATATACTCCGCACATGGGCATATTTATAATAGAACATGGATATCGTAAAGATACATAGATTCCAGGTCTATATGTAACAGCAGAGTAAAGCAGCAATGGAGAATCAACACTTGGTTACTTATAAACTCTGCAGTTACAAGCATGCGTGGCTGTATATACACAGTGTGTGTGCATTCATAAGCAAAACTAGATTTATATACATTTCTAACATATACCATGTTTATATTCACGCATGTAATATCATGCAAAGTGCCTGCGTTGAATCACGACAGAAGAAAATCATGCCCGTGGGCACTTAACTATCAAGAGTGTAAAGAACACGTGTTCGTACAAACACACGCATATACCACGTGTGCAAAGCGAGACATGAGCCTACACATATCACGTACACACCATTTATACATAAACACGTGTACAGTTCACTCGCATGCGCAACTGCGTGAAACCGATGGGGAACACAACGGCGCTCCCCATGTAACGGAACGTCAGCAGCAGCAGCAGCAACGCAGTCGAGCAGCCGTGGACGCGAGCTTGCCATGGCACACAGAGCGGCGATGCGGAGGCCACGCGGCTGGGCGAACCTTCCCCACTGCTTCACTCTCGCTGTCTGCAACCTCTGACACGACGATGCCTTTCCCTGTCCATGCATTGAGGTTCAAGAGCAACGTTTGTAGCGACGCGTCTATACCGCCGCAGCAGCCGCCTGCAAACGCGAAGCTCCGGTTCCACCCGCGTTCTCTGCACCCGCCCCATCACTCCACGACAACCACCCAAACCCCGGGGACTTCCTTAACCCCCTCCTGATGTGTCCGTATAGATGCTGCAAATGTCGGGGCCCCCACCACCGCCCCCCAGGGACACGGCCACAGCAGCAGCAGCTACTTGGTAATAGCCTCGTGTCGACACTGCTCACCCGGTGTGGCAACAGCGCGTGGTCGCTTTGGTTGATGTTGCGGCGAGGGCAGGCGAAGGGAGGCAGGGGAGACACTGCCGCAAGTGGTCGAGTTTGAATGAATGAGATTACCCCCGGTGGACAATTGTCCCTCTCCGTGCGACGCAGATTTACAACGCGAACTGAAGATGAAGACGTTTACGTACCCACCGAACAACGGGGCATTTTGTTTGTTTTTATTTCAGCAGTAACAGCACGTGTGGCTACATCTTTGTCGATGTGTGCTTGCTGTTCTGACTGTCGCTGGCGTGCTTCTTGCCACGTTACTGGATGTGGGGGAGCTTGTGCGGGAACTGTGAATGCGGGCTGTCCTCATAAGCCTCTGTGCGCTGTTGGTTGGAAATATATTTGTGATTTTTGTAAACGGCCCTGATTGTTAAGGACCACTACACCCAGTCATTATTCTTGTAAGATTATTTTTCAACCTTTGGGTAAATATCCATTTGCAACGCGGTTTGGTTCTACATATTAAAAAAAACATTTAAAATGAGTCGGCTGCTATTGTGGTTGCTATAAATAGAGATATAATTGCTTTGCATTTGACACAATATATTCCCAAACACGATACATACTACATGTTAAAATAAGCAGAATATTGTACTCGGTGTTGTGGGTAATACTGCAAAATGAAAACATGAATTTCTGTGACCAAAGGCAGCTGTTGCATGTGAGGTTGAATATTTACAGGAAATGTGAGCGATACTGCTTACCATTGGAGGCAATATGTAAATGTTTTGCCTATGAGCAGGGTGTGGTCGCCTGTGAGAACGAACGTTCGTGGTAGACATTGGGGTTTTTTTTATATAACCAATGTACACCCACACACAGAACAACACAAAGACAAAGATCCCCCATATAGCCTTGACAGACTGTTGGGGCAAGTGCTGTTAGCGAGCAACTACGAAGGGTGGCCCAGCACACAAGGGGTGGGTGGCCAGCACCACGCCCAGCCGCCTTTGTCTCCCCAGTGGCGATGTTTTACACATTGCACCAGGTGCTCATTTGCGGCTGAGTCGACCTAGGGAAGGCCCAGGACCATTTCAGATCATCGTCACTGGCGCACTAACCGTTCAACTTCCGCTCCACACTAACCTGTGTACACACACACACACATAGTTATTAAAATACCCAGGCTATGTTGTTCTGAATACTGTATTCAATGTATTTATAAGCATATTTAAATTGTGACCGTTGCACTAAATGTGTTCACGTCATCTCGAGATCACTTATTCGTTCTATGAGATCATTGTAATATGTATGTCGCTTAGAATACTGCTTGGTCATTGGTTCAAAGTTCTGTTGAAGTTGTTTTGCATGACGGTTTTCAAATGAAAAAAATACGCTAAAAAAGGAATTGCTTCAGCTAATATATGTTCGTATATATTTATGTTAAATAAAAAATAAATATTGTATTTGTTGAAACAAATTATGGACGTTAGAAATACATGTTGGTTTAATTATTTTAAGAACAGTATATTTTTATAAATAATGTAAAACTTGTTTTGTAAACTTGTGGTTGGCAGTCAATTGCTGCTTTTCACCTTATCTGGAATATAGTTAGAAAGAGTCATATCCTCACTGACATGTTTACTTAAAGTGATTTAACAATTTTATACAGATTTTTACACCATTTTTTACGTAATGCAAATGTAAAAAAAGTCAATATTTGTCAATTAATATTGATTATTTGTCATACTTCAAAATGTAATAGATTATATTTAGAATGTTTTTGTTTCTGGACTATTTAACAATCTAATTTGCTGTTTGCTCCAACTGCATATTTTGTTTATACTATATTGTATATAAAGTGTACGTAAATAAGTGTGTAAACTCTACTTGTATAGTACACAATATATTAAAGGAACATAAGTGGTAAATGGTTTCGATTTAAAGCTTTCGTGACTGCAGGGATTCATCTTCTTGGTTCTTTCGGTAAAGTCACGTCGAAGGGAAATAATAAAATAAAATAAATTTAACATCATAAAAAAAATGGTTTATTTATTTATTTGTTTCGTTTTTTCTACGTGACTTTACCGAAAGAACCAAGTGAGATGGTAAATGGTTTCCATTCAAATTAACTCCTTTAATTTAGTGTATTTATGGGTAAGATATATAATGTCGGCATAAAACACATTTGCCCAAAATAAATTATTCTAATAAAAAATATGTTCTTAAAATGTTTTTAAATATAACGAAATTAAAAACAACATATTCTTTGGGTCTTTCGGAAAAGTCACGTAGATAGAAAAAACTAACAACAATAAAATAATAAAAATAAAGTGAATGAAAAATAATAAAAATATCACGACGTTTCGATCGTAACACAAGCAATCGTCATCAGGAGAAAGTCAACATTTAAAACAACAGTTTGTCGATTTTTGTACGACGTTTCGCATCATCATCAGATGTTCACAAAGGAGCTGTCCATAAATGACGTCACGCACCTGGGGGGGGGGGGGAGGGTCTGACATTTGTGACGATGTGTGACGAGGGGGGGGTTGAGAAATGTGACGTCACATCAATAAATATAGATAACACGTTCTACTTAATTAAATAGACTTATTAATACATGTTTTCTCCTACAACATCAGAGTGCAGCGCCACATTAAATACGCACTACAATGGCAATAGTTTAAAGCGATTTGAAGCATGTTTTATTTGGGGGAGGGGGGGGGCAGAGCTTTGTGACGTCATATTTGAGGGGGGGGGGTCTGACTTTTTGTGACGCCGTGTGACGAGGGGGGGGGAGTAAAAAAATCGTCCAAAATCGCGTGACGTCATTTATGGACGGCCCCAAACGCTCAGCTCACGCGGGAAAGAGCTTCCTGATCTGGGCCCTTCTGAAGTTTAGAGTTCATTTGATTCCTTACACGGATGATGATGATGATAATGGTGGTGATGGTTTCCGTTTGGCCAGTTAGGTTGCTCGGATATTTTACACGGGAGATTCGTGGTACCACGTGAGCACATCAACAACAACTCCCAAAACAAAGACGAACAATGTCACATTGCACAACTAACACACGGGCTATTGGACGGTCGTAGGGGACCATGGCATCATTCGGCCAACCCATGCAGGTGACTCTTCAGGTTAACAATGAGAGTTCATTGCTGGTACACGATTGGTCGTGATTGACAGGTCAGATCAGTGTTATCATAAAAATAAACGAATCGATTCAGTGGATGTTGGTGACAGGATGCGTTCCTTAATTATATGCATGTGTATCGCGATTATTCTTTTTTATCGGGCGTGTGAAAAGTTATTTTGGTTAAGCGTTAATTGGTTAAACGGCTAATCAAATTAGCATTATTTTGTTATTGACACCATGAGGAACTGGTGATACGTGTCCATTGAAGGGATCGTTGGTGTCACATTAATATTCAACACTCCGATTTTGCTCATATTGGCATATTTGCCAAAGTGATTACATATCTAGATTTATATCCCACGTGGTTAGATCGGTGTAGGGTAATAGTTGACAACATTTGCATTATACCTGTAGGCAATAATGTAACCCAAAATAAATTAGTTGCGTTATATCGTGAGTCGTGATATCGGTGGTGAAAATCTTTGCGCATGAATTATAAAAAAAAAAATACATTTCTCATGGTGACTACATCCGTGTATCGGTGTACATCGACGCGTGTATCAGAGACAACGGCTAGACTTGAAAACCCACAACGTACAAAACAGTTTGGACCTGTGGTTTTAAAATATAACGTTCACATGCACGCAAACACACACGTGCACACAAATTTACATGATTCATCCCTCAAAAAAATATTTTTAAATAAAATAACCATGACTTGACTTATTTTTTTCAATCTGATTAAATATGTCTGGGAAAAAAAATCAACGCTATAATAATATTGTTGAACCCTGCTTATAATTCGTGCCATTTCCTGATATATATTTTTAAATATGTTTTTAAATATATATGTATGGAAACTTAAATTTGTATTCTCTAATCTAATATTACACCCGTTTCTTCTCATGATCATTATCAGGTTTCTCCCAATTAAAATATTCATCATCATCATATGCCATGGTCAATCCACTGCTGGAGGAAGACCTCCATCCAAGCCGGCACCATCTCTCACGACACTGCAGAGATGTAATAGAAATATTTATCCCACCTAAGGTGCATATACGTAACAGTGTTCTTCTAGTGTATTCTAACATGCCTATAAACGTTAATCTAATCTGACTTATCACACAAGCCGCTTGACTTAGCTTAGAAACGATGACAGAGTGGAATGGTTTAGATGGCAGGGGCGTGCTGCAAGGATTGAGGAATGAGTGACAGTGATAGACGAAAACTTGGGGATCACGAAAGGGCAGGGGAGGGATGGGAAGGAGTGGAGGGGAGAGGAAGAGAATGGGCAATGAGATAGATTCCCTCTTGATTTGGGAATGTGCCCATCTCCACATTATATCATCATCGTCGTCATCGACCATTTTCTCTCCACTGCTGGATGAAGGCCTCCCCATACCGTCGCCACCCCTCATGATCCAGTGCTCTCGCTCCTGCCCATGAACCAATGTCATCGCTCCATCTCCGCGATGGTCGTCCATCATTGGACCTGCTTCTCTCCTTTTCCTCAAATTCCATAATATGTATTAATATGTATTCATATTTAGTCATTAATTGCTACCCGTGTTCATGAGCCATTCTTGTCGAAAAAAAGCGTTCACCAACTGGGAATCTTCGGTTCCGCTCTGTCCTATGCACGTAGATTTTCACAATTCGTTCAGTTTTGATTAATTTTGAAAGTTCTTTCATTAAAAAAAAACACGTCACACATAACAGCCGGACATATCGGCATGCAGCTGCTATGCAACGAGAGTTTATGGATCAATTTGATTTGCCAAAATTTCCAAACCCTCGGGGGCAATTCATGAACCCATCTGTGTGGACATTTTGAGCGAAATCTCCGAATGCGCGTCGGGGTTTTCTCCGGGTGTACGCTCGTTTCCTCCAACGCGGAAACCACACAACTCAAAGAGAATTGGTCAAAAGGGTCCCCAAGAACGCGTAGGGCCCCCTCCTAAAGAAGAAATGTGAGACTCGGGTAACTTTCCTAGCCAAAAAAAACAAATACCAAACAAGAAATGCAAAGCGTGCTCACGTCGCGTCTTCTCTAATTCTTGACAACACGCGTGGTGAACACGGAAGTACAGTACAACCATTAGTGCTGTTGAACGGATCCCTCTCCGAGTCACAAGTCGAGACGACGTCGCAACATTCGTGACGTCTTGGGAGACGCGAATGGCCTCTGAGGTCATTTGCCTTGGTCGAAAAGGCTGACACCGGTTCAGCGTTCGCCTTTCTCTCTGAAAATGTTCAGCTCATCCTTTAGTCGATGTTCTAATAGGCCACGCGAGTGCTTGCGACCGCTCGTCACGACCGAGACAGTAGACGCGCAAGGAGCTAATGCATGAACACTTTTAACCCTATATTCTTAGGTTTTTTCGGTAATGTCACGTAGGTAAAAATAATAATAATACACTTAAATACTAATAAATGAAAATAACTCAATTAAATCACGACGTTTCGGAAGCAACACAAGCCTCCGTCATCAGGTGTAACGGCTCCAGTAAAATTACTGGAGCGTGTGAAGAGTATGAATCCTTGCAGTCACGAAAGCTTCAAATCTAGAACTTTAAACCCTGGTCATAAAAAAAACACGTTTTACTGCAAAGGAATTTTTTTTTTTTGCGGAAAGTAGATTAATAAATACATATCGACTTCCCCATTGAAAAATGGCTATGTATAGCAAAAGATAAAACATGCAAGTACTGTAGCACACACCATGGTGAAACAGAGCTTATGATCATACATTTACAATTAGCAACTTCTTACAAGAGACAAGTAACTGAGCACATGCATCATTAACACCGTGGCCTAAAAATTAATATACATCATAGACGACATTTCGGTCGATAGCCCTTCTTCATAGTCATCCATTTCTGCTATGAAGGGCCATCACCTGAAACGTCGCCTATTATATTTTTCCCCGTTTAAGGCCACACAGTAATACTGATGAAATGTTAAGTTGTGTTGCTATTTGTACTTGTGCACCGATGGCAACGCAGTACAGCATCGCCAAAATAACGTGTTCCATTGCAATGGAGCAGCTGTGTACTCTACTTACATCAGTTACCAGAGAGCGCTGTGGCATTTTGGGGAAGCAGTGAGTTAATGTGGCTGATTTGAATATATGGCTGTTGTGGGCAGAAGCGCATAGCATTGCTGTGCCGTTTCAGAAGCACGGTGCGTTATACAGGACTCAGAGTGTTGACTCCGCACGTGGGACGGGTAACGTTGGTGCGTGTGGGTCGTCAAAAACGTTCCGAGTAGCAGGGGAGCTTGGGCAGGACACGTCGCTGGCGCATATCGCCGCCTGTTGTACAGGCTCACGGTTCGAATCCAGGGGCCTGCCTAGTTATTACTGCGTGCCGGCGTAAGGGTCCGAATTTATCCAAAATTCAAAAGTCAATTGGGTTTATACACGTAGCAATCATCGCCCCCGACTGTGCAGACTAAAGCCCCAGATTACTCTCTTGCAAACGGGATTCTACCTTCTGATCTCAGCTGGTGAAACCAGAATAAGCGTGACACTTGGTAGTGTCCTCTCGGGGTCTCCTACGCGTGCGAAAAGCTCTCCACGGCGTCCGAGTACATCGGCGTGAACCGAAGTGGCTTTGAAACATCATCATCGTCATCACCATTTAACATGTTTCCAAAGTGTGGGGCACCCCTAGCCCTCACGCCCACGTCTCGTTCAGCCCCCTCACGACGCTCCGTTATTTGCGTGAGGTTTTTATAATTTATTTTCGCCCCCCACCCCACGCCATCTCTGGCCAGATTTTTTTATTTGGTCTTTCGCTCGCGCCTCTCATCCCTCAAAACGGCTCCAATTTCTCGCTCTGTCTCTCTCTGGCGCGCGCATTATTATTTTCTCCTTCACCTTGGTGGGTGCACGGTTCGGCGATGAAAAAGGGCGAATCGGCACCGTCCGTGTTGTCGTCTTGGACTCATCGTCGGGGTGCATTGGGAAGACCCGGCGGGTGATCGCCTCTAACCGGTGGACAGAGCGGACATTACGAGCAAGGCGTTGGGCCCCCGGTGCTGTCGAGATCGAGTAGGCCCTTCGCTGTGTCCAACGTCGTCGCTTAAATCGCGTAGGACGTTTTCGATGTTTTTACCTCAGGTGAAATGTCAGCGTTTAGAAAGTGGCTTATTGAAAATGTGCATATTTAACGCGAGGACGTTTTTGTTTTTATTTTGCTGCGATTTTTTTCGCTGGCGAGAATTGCACACGGCGCATTGATTGTTTTTCATTAACATTCCAATTCGATAAAAGCTTGGACTTATGGCTATTTTTTAAAATGCAAACAGAATTGATAATAAACGCGGTTTAATACGGTCCGTTCTTTCCCGCCCACAACAAATCCACCGTCGTAGCATTGGACATCATCGGTGGCTATCCCATGGGAAGGTTGCTTCCCGCCATGGAAATGTGGAACGTGTGCAAACACCGGCTGGAGGTCCGCAGTGTGCAGATGAGTTGTGCCCGGCTCCTCTCAATCGCGGCTCTAATCGCATCAAAGGCAGCAACAAAATGTCTCTCTGCCCGAAGAAAGTTGTTCGAGCAAAAAATAAAATAAAACCGCTGCTGGACAATGGACGAAGGTGTTCGCGCACGCTCACTCGAAAATCTCCTCGGGCTTGAAGTTCGACGCGGCAATATGCACACGCAATACACACACCCCTCCCCCACCGGTAGGTAGGGGGTGTGGGGGGGCAAGTGATGTTCGCGAGTAGCACCTACGAAGGGCGGCACGGCACACGACGGGGTAGATAGAGGGGGTGGGTGGGTGGGTGGCCAGCACCACCACGCCCCGGCCGCCCACCACCCTTACACGCGGCACCCACCCCGTCCCCGCCGAGATCCACGATGCCGCCGCTGCCTCCCCTTTCCCCACCTCCCATCAATGCGTGGACAGCAGGGTCGCATAGGGCACAGCCCGCGGTTAATCCCGAGC